>NC_090437.1:509954118-510257149 GCF_031143425.1 Pleurodeles waltl
CAGTACTTACATGTGATGGGCACAGGTCGCCACATTACATGCTGGTAAACAAACTCACTGAGACATCACACGGCAACATCACTCGTGCCCTTAAGTCAGCACTGGGAGACAGACCTGACACGACTATACACAGATAAAGAATTGGCCACACTGTTAGCAAGTCCAACACATGTGCCCCGAAACACTAGGTTGTACACAGAGCGTATCTGGCCCCGGCCAAAATTAATCAATACTTTCACAGAACAGATGCAGCCTGTCCTTGCTGTAAATGCATAGATGGTACCTCCTACACATGCTATGGGCCTGCCCAGCTATCCAATACTATTGGCATAAAGTGACTAAGCGCTTATCCCTGTGCACAGGTGAGACCTGCGCTGCATACTTGGGAAAGCTTCCTCCTACGCCTTCATCGCAGAGACAAAAAATATTGAGTCACTACACAGTTCTTAGACCTAGGATTTTGGTGGCTAAATACCTCGTTACCCGCTTGTGGAAGTCTTGTGAGCCCCCGACAGTTGAAGCTTGGTGTCGATCCATCACTGCATGGGCAAAGGCCAAAAGTGTGGCACTACACAGAGAGGACAATTTAGGACTCCACAAAAATCCATTTTACACTCACTGGGACACCATCTTAACTAAACTTTAAAATTCCATACAAAATACTGAGACACCGCATTGGGGCGATACACATACGGAAAGGACCAATGAGGGAGCCCCGCACACTGATTAAATATCCAGTAATAACAACTTCTGTGCTTTTTTGGGTACCTTCTTAGTGTGGACAACACTATGTTAATGGCTATGAATGTAATGGGAATGACAACCTCAATAAAAAGACAAAAAATAATAATAATAATAAAATCATTTATTGAGCGCATAGATACTTCGTGCCAAAGTGTTCCAGCGCCAAGTAAATTGACTCGGAGCCCAACTCAATAACCGGTTGATAACCATGACACCAATAGACTGACCTCAACAGCCAGGTTTTTAGATTTTTACGGAACAATGATTCTGGAGTTCCTGTCTAATTTGAAAAGGCAGGGAGCATCCTCTGGTCTGTGCCTTCTTTAAAATAGGAATAGATGCTAGCAAGGCCCCAGCAGATCTTAACCTAAAAGTTACATAGGGCTCAAAGAAAGGGTGCTGTGAAGGGGGCTCTTGTTCCTAACGACCCTATGACAATAGCACATGGCCTTAAAAGGAAGTCGTTTCTCAGGGGTAGCCAGTGCAGAACCCATGGAGGACCTCCTGAGGTGGTTCAATAGCAGACAAGCTGCCGCATTCCATAAACGCAAAAGTCTCATCAGCTGAGATTGTGTAACTCCCAGATTAAGGGTATTACCACAGTCTTGCCTGGAAATAACCCAGGTCTGGACTACTGACTTTCTGCTAGCTTCAGGGAGAAGAACAAGAATCTTTTAAAGTTTTTTTAGAGCCCCAAAGCACTTGCCTGCTAAGGCTGTGATCTGACTATCAAAAGAAAGCCTAGAGTTAAACCATATATCGAGATTTTTTACTTTCGGCTTAGGAGAAGGCAAAGGGGCTGAGCACGCCTGGCCACTAGGCAGAGGACCAAATTGATGGCTATTTCCCTAAAATAAGGACCTCCATTTTTCCAGCATTTGATTTGAGACATTTGTGGTCCATCCACTGGGCCACCTCCTTAAGAAAGGCCCTTAGCAGTGCAGCAGTGTCAGCTTCCCACTGTGACAGGTAAATTCCCAATTGCTTATCATCGGCATACAAAATGTTGTTAAATCTGTACCACTCAACAATGTCAGCCATGTGGCACATGTACAGATTGAATAGCGCAGGGCTCAAAGGAGAGCCCTGAGGCACCTCCTGCTGTAGTGGAAAAACCTGACATCGGAAAGGTTTTAACAACACCTGAACTGTGCGGTCCTGCAGAAAAGAAGTTAACCACTGCAGAGCTGTATCCCTGACACTACATGTCCACAATCGTTCAAGCAGAAGGTTGTGTGACACTGTGTTGAAAGAGGGACTGATATCTAGCATTAGTACTGCTGCTGTATCGCCCCAATCTATGATTTGACGGATGGACTCATATGCTAGAAGCAGCACTGACTCAGCGCTGTAGAGGCGGCGGACACCCGACTGAGTACTATTAAGAAGCTCTTTTGCCTCAATGAAGATGGAGAGCTGCTGATTTATCCATTTTTCAGCCACCTTCGAGTCAAACGAGAGTAATGAAAAAGGCCTGCACCACCACTTGAAATTATAAGACCAAGGGCCAGATGCATCAAGCTCCCGCTTTGCATTTTTTAAATAGCAAATGTCAGGAAATCTCTATTTCAGAAATGCAAAATGGGATGATTCAAAATTGCGACTCGGTAATAGCGATTTCTTAAAAGTCGCAAACGCAATTTGCGAGTTGCAAATACCGAATCGCAAAAAAGTAGCGAATCGGTATTTGAAAATCACAAATTGCAAAAATGGCAAACCGGAACAGCCTGATGACATCACAACCAGGAAGTGAGTCAGCCCATGCTGTTTCCAGGAGCCACACCCACAGGAGCAGGCAGAGAGACCAGCCCAGCACCAGGGAGGCAGCCTTGTGAGCCAGCCAAGACCAAACAGCAACATGGCCAATGATGGGAATGTGAAGGAGAAAGGTGACAGGAAGCGCAAGTTCAAATTCAGTGAGAAGGAATTGGAGGTGCTCACTGAGGAGGTGGTAAGGAACCACAACAAACATTTTGGGAAGAACTCAGACCAGGTGCCTGATTTAGAAGAGGAAACTATGGTCAGACATCCAGATGAAAATATGCGCAGTGGGTGTTGCGCAGCTCTCCGTGGAGGAGGTACGCAAGCGATGGTACGGCTTGCATTCCCGTGCCAAAGAGAGGGTAGCCAGCAGGCTAAAGGAGGCAAGGAGCACTGGAGGAGGACCACCCACCCAGACACCGTCCACACCAATGGAAGACATGGTAGAGTCCACACTGCTTCCTGAAGTCGTCAGTGGAGTCACTGACATTGGCACCTCAGGCACACCCATCACCAGCAAAGGTTAGGGCAGTAATGATGTGTTTCCCCATATGTGCATATACAAATGCCCCCTAGAAAATAGCTATTAGCACAATGCAGTGTGATAAGTAGTCCATGCCACATCTTACATACAACGCAACAATGCCTTATGGGAGTGGTAGTCCACACCCTAAAGTGCAACTACCACATAAATAGCAAGATAGTGTTCAGCCAAATAGAGAAACAACACAAAAGGCTCTTAGTGATACGATGGTAGTGTACATTTAATACTATTAAGCAACTATTTGTGAAATAATCAAAAATTACATGCTGCACATTGTCGTTGTAGATGTTCTGGGCCCTGCTGCAGCAGAAGGTGGAAATGTGAGGGATAGCGAAACACAGCCACAGTCCGACTCAAACACCAGTGAGTCCTTCATTAATGCACCAACTAGATGCAGGGCAAGACTGTTACCTCTCCCAGAGTATAACCTGGACTCTGATGAAATGCCGGACGAAGTACCCACACCAGCCCCAGAGGCTAGAATCACATTAAGACAGCAGTCTCTGCCACAGCATCAGTCCACTCCCCTCAGGAGGCGTCATCATGCAGGCAGACAGTGCACTAATGAAGGAGAGGGCCCATCAATCTTGGGCGGCCTTGAAGCTTCCATGCTGAAAGTGCAGTGTATGTAATGTAAACACATGAGGTCAATGCACAGGCAGTTGGTGTCAATCGATCATACCATGGGTGCAATGCACAGGCAGTTTGAGTCTCACAATGACAACATGGAAGTAATGCACACGCAGTTTGAGTCTCTTAATGAAAACATGTGCAAGCTGCATGAGGGACAGCAAACAGCAGCAGAAAACACACAGATGACAAACACCATTAGGGAACTCTGCACTGTGATTCAGCAGGAGCGTGTCAGCCACCGTAGGAGGCATCACCAATTGATGGGCAGGTTGGATGGGTTCTGCAGATCGGTCAATCAGCTAGCTACCTCAACTGCATTGATATCACGATGTGCTGTGGGCATACAAGTGGAGATGGCACATTGCAGTCGGGACGTTGGACAAGGATTGGTGCAAATAACCAATGTTTTGGATACAATGCAGACAGCACGGAGTGCTACAAACAGCGAACTGGGTGGTGGGGATAGTGAGGAGCTCTCTAGCCTCAGCAGTCTCACAGCCCCTGTGATGCATCCTAGGCGTCGCAGTACCAGACACAGTACTGTCTTTGAACCCACTACAAGAGGAGGCCACTGAGCACTCAAGTGAAGTGTCTGGACATAGGAAGTAATGATGAGGGGTACTGGGGACTAGCTTTACAAGTAGCCAAAACGTTATACTATGATGCTAATAGTGTGACACTGTTACTCGTACCTATTTGTATATAGTGCATAGCTATATCCTAATCACACATATATTACCTGAAGTCAAGGCTATAAAGATGCTACCTACAGCAATACATAAAATAGACGTGGTATTGTCATTACTTACATCAGAAATGGTTGCACGTGATGTCAGCACATCTTTGTCTGCTCTCTGCTGCACTGCTTCTGTCTACTGGGTGAAGGGGTGGCAAGGGATCACCATCCTCATCTGAATCCGGCTCAGTGCATTCCACAGGTATGCCCCTCGTTGTATCAATGTTGTGCAACATAGCACATGTAGCCACGATTTTGCAAGTTGTTTCAGGGCTGTATTGTAGTGCACCACCACTCTTGTGTATGCATCTGAAGCGGCTCTTCAGCAGGTAAAAGGTCCTCTCCACAACATTGTGGGTTGTCCTGTGAGCAGCATTATACATTCGTTTCGGCTGCCTTTGCAGGACTCAGGTAGGGCGTCAGTATGTATGACCGCACGGCGTAGGCACTGTCTAATGGAATGAGAGGAAAGTAAAATGAGTACTTGTTATACGTTATGTCACATTTACATCAATTCGACATTGTCAACTATTATATCACCCTGTAGATATCCTTCGCCAAACTCCCCAGCTAGTAGTCTTGTGTAGATTCCATTGTGCCGAAAGATGTAGGAGTCAGGTGTGCTACCTGGATATCTGGCCACGAGATCAGTTATAATGTTGGAGGCATTGCTAATTACTTGTATGTTCATGGAATTTGAATTTTTACGGTTCCGATAACCATACTCTGTGGCCAATGGTGGACAGATAGCTACATGTGTCCCATTAATTGCGCCTATTACACGTGGGAATTGGGCAATCTGGTAGAAATCGATTGTTGTCTGTAGTAATTCCTATGAGGTGTTGGGGAATCTTATGTGCTGTTGAATTTTGCTCAGCATAGCATTGAGAAATGCATTGAAAAATTGTGAGAGAGCACTCTGTGAGACCCCCCCAGCTGCTGCTATAACCACTTGATAGTTCCCTGAGGCTAATAGGTGCAGGGAGCATAATACCTGCACATGGCTGGGCATACTGTTGGTCCTGTGTGCGGTGCGCTGCAATATGGGTTGTAGATCAGCTATCAGGTCAAGTATCATGGCTGAGCTTACCCTGTTCTCATATATCTCCTCCTCTGTCTTCTCAAAAAGGGTAATGAGCACTCTGAAAATGCGGTCTTGTCTCCACCCCTCTCCTCAAACCAGCCAGGATACTCATCTTCCTCGCCATCACGTAGAGTGCAGCCATTGTGGAAAAGGGGCTAAGTCATTCTGGGCCTCTTTATATAGGTTGCACCTGGTTACCACCTGATTTCACTTCGTGGTAAATTGCATGTGCATAAGGCCATTCTACGAATATTTGCTATTTGCGAAGTTTTGATGCATAGCATTGTGAGACGGAATTTGCGTGTCGCAATCTGGTATCGCAAATAGCGCCATGATTTTGCAGATCGCAATCTGTGATTCGCAAATTTAGGTCACAATTTGCGTTACGCAGATTACGATTCGCAAAAATCATGTTGCTATTTGCGATATGCAGATTGCGACACGCAAATTCATGTTGCAGTTGCAAGGAATCGCTATTTTAGCGATTCCTTATCTTTGCACTGCAAATGCCTTTCATACAGCGTCATATTAGTTTACAACAGTGCTCCACATAATTTGTCGGTTGCAGCATGCCTTGTTCCGCATCAGAACGGGATGGACCCAATGATGAAGCATGCCACCAAGGGGTAACCCTGGTGGGTGAGGGCTTTTTAGGGAAACCAGAGGTTCCCTCAAATTATGTGGAGCCTTAACTTTGCTAGATCTGGCTGGGCTTCTGTTTGATTACATTATATAGCTGTTTAAGTGTTTAGGAGGATAAGCCCAGTCTTTGACTTTCTCCTACTCCCTCTTATGTTTCTACAGTTTCCAGTGACCTACAGGTCACCACTGCTTGCAATCTTCGAGCTCCAGACCAGTAAACATGACCAAATGATCCGTGGTAGCCCCTTCTGGCATAAGGGGTTGCTGCACCACAGCTGTACAAGGCTTTGGCCCTTACCTCACAGCAGTCTTTCACCTCAGTTGTCCCTCTTGGCATAAGAGGTCCTTGCACTGCTAGCGCACAAGGCTTTGGCCCTTCCTGCACAGCACTGTTTACAACAACAGACCCTCCTAACATACAGCTTTTCTGCACTGTTTCCATGCACGGCTTTGGCCCTTATTGGATGGCAGTCATGGCTATTTCAAGGCAGCCCTCTCCTGGCATTCGGGATGACCCAATCGGAGCAGCAGATGTCTCCTCACACCTCACACACAGAATCCACTAAACAGGGTTCCCCATTGGACACTGCTCCTTCCAATGTTCTCCTTGTCCTCACGGGGCACATTGTCTAGGCAAGCAGGCAGCCACTGATGCTTCAGGGCAGGTGGTCTTGGATTCCCTGGGTGATGTCTCGTCACCTAGCAGGAAGATTACTAGGCCTTGGACCCCAGTCCTGGTCACAGGCAGAAGCCTTGCAGAGCTTCCCCTCGTCACACAGCCTGTATAGCCACTTGGCAGATTACAATTTTGGGACCTTAACCTCCCCATCTTCACGACAGTCCATTTCCAGACACCAATTGTTGTTTAGAGTCTGAGCCTTTTAAGTTTTATTTTGGGATTCTACTTCGCCCCTAAAAACCAAACTACCCGACACCCCCACCCCTAAAAACGACCCCAACCCTGCCCCAACCCCACTTATCTGACCAAACTACCCCGATCACCCCAACCCCACCCCTAAAACCCAAACTACCCTGACCCCCACTGCACCCCTATAAACCAACCTACCCCAAGCCCTCAATCCACCCCCAGCTTTAAAAACTACCTCCAACGCCACTTACCTGACCGTGCCGTCTCCCCAACACCGCATGGATTTTTCTCTGCCTTAACCACGCATATGCATAGTTCAGCACATGCGTGGTTAAGGCAGAGAAAAAGTGAAAAAGCCATGCGTTGTTCCGGCAAGCGATGTTACAGAGTTGTAGTTCAGGACATTTCCCTCCTCTTTTCCACAGATACATGCCAGAACGATGCATTTACAAGGTATTTACCCACACTTTCTAGTACTTGAGCTCAAACCCTACCCCTTTAGCTAACTACCTAACTTGCCTCTCCTCTTGCACCCCACTTGGAATCTAAGACCCCTGTTCTAATGCAGCCCTGTGTAACTGTCCCAAAGCATCAAAGCGCAATCATAGACTCACAAATTTAGAAGGATATACTTTGAGGGGTTAAGTTGTGCCTTCCTATGTGTTACTCTTCTGCCAACTCTGGGAGGGCTCCAAAGACCATATGCTGTGGTTGATGAAGAATTGCACCTCCCAAGAGTTGCACCTTTCATTTCTGGACAGTCTTCTCAGTTCCATGTTTGATGTGATGTAAACCATATGATACTGACCACTCCAAAAGATAGTAGGTATCTGTATGCAGACAATGTCCATTTTCCCACTGCCTTCTCATCTCATGCTCATGTATGATGACCAGTTTCTCATGCCACGTTTGAAGCATATCTCTGTACTTCATGTAATTTGTGAGAAGCTGGCCTGGTTTGTAGTGGGTCCCAGAGGTACTTACACCTCATACCAGGTCCAATGATCCACCTTAGTGAAATGTAGGCAGTGTCTAGCAGCTTAGAATGTCTAGAGGTAGCTGTAGCAGAGCAGCCAAGTCTGAACTAGGAGACATGCAAAGCTCTTGCAATACCACTATACTCACACAGTACTGATATACAAGAAAGACAATACTCAGTGTTACCAAAAATAAAGGTACTTTATTTTAGTGACACAAGGCCAAAAATATCTTAGAGGCAGTACTCCTACTGGAGTTAAGTATTATACACAATATATACACTAGTAACCAAAATCAGGTAAGTACACAGTCAGAAAATCGTGCAAACAGTTAAAAACACAATAGATTGCAATGGACCCAGGGGCAACACAAACCATATATTAAAATAGTGGAATGTGAATGTCGGTTTCCCCACTAGGCAAGTGTAGTGTGTAGAGGGGCGCTGGGAGTGTAAGAAAACACCAAAGGTAAGTAAAGTAACCCACTGAAGAGCCCAGGAAAACAGGAGTAAAGTACAGCAAATTACCTGAGAACACACTAGGAGTCGTGGTAAAGGATTATGCAAAAACCAAGCAAGACTGGAAGACACCAGCGATGGATTCCTGGACCTGAAGACCTGTGGAGAGAGGTGACCAAGTCCAGAAGTCGATGAAGAGCCCAGGAAGAACAGGAGCCCCTGCTAACACGGATGAAGGTGCAAAAGTGGATTCTCCGGTTAGAAGAAAAGAGCAGAAATGCACCAAAGAAGACAGCTGTGGGTTCCTCCTTGGTGCAGGAGATGTCCCACATCGAGTCATTGGATGCAGGCTGGTTTTCGTCATTGAATTCCACCAACAAGCCTTGGCTCACGAAAATGGCGCGGTTGACGGTAAGAGGCGCTAAATGGGCCCAGGAGGGGCCTGGGTACCTCAACTCAGAGTGAGAAGGCAGAGGGGACTCTCAGCACTTTAGAGAGCCCTCAGAAGACCAGACAGCACCCATAGGAGTCCCAGAACACGGGAACAAAGGAGTTGCAGAATGTGGTCACCGCAACACTACACAAAGGGATCCCACGCCGCCGGAGAACAACTCAGGGAGCTGAGCGCCACAGGATAGAGTGCTGGGGACCTGAGCTACGGTGTGCACAAACGACTTTTGGAAGAAGTGCCTAGAAGACCAAGGAGCTGCAGAACACATGGTGCACAAGGGTACTGTCTGGCACGGGGAGGCAAGCCCTTACCTCCACCAAATTTGGACAGCTGAACCTATGGACAGTCAGGATCTCTTCGGTCCACCACCTGTGTTCCAGGGAATCACGCTTGTCGACAGGAGAGGAGTCCTGAGCACCGGTTGTCGTTGCAGAGAGGTGCCTGCTGAAGCAGGGAAGTGACTCTGTCACTCCACGGGAGATTCCTTCGGTCCTTCTGGTGCAGAATGAAGACAGGCAGTCCTCAGAGCGTGCACAACCTGGAAACTGTTGCAGTAGCTGGCTGGAGCTGAAGTTGCAGGGTCACAGTAGCCATCCTGGATACTTTTTTACAGCGTTCCTAGAGCAGTCTGCAGTTGATCTGACGGTCAGAAGATGAAGCACAGGGTGTAGAGGAGTCCTAGTGGAGTCCTGCAAACCAAATCTGAGGAAACACCCAGAGGAGAGACCCTAAATAGCCCTGAGAGGGGAACTGGCTACCTAACCAGGTATGCACCTATCAGGAGGGGTCTCTTACGTCACCTGCTGGCACTGGCCACTCAGATGCTCCTAGAGGGTCTTTACACCTTGGAATCCAAGATGGCTAACACCAGGGACACTCTGGAGGAGCTCTGGGCACCACCCCTGGGGTGCTGATGGACATGGGAGTGGTCACTCCCCTTTCCTTTGTTCCGTTTCACGCCAGACCAGGGACTAGGGGTCCCTGAATAGTTGTAGACTGGATTATTCAAGGAATGTGCAGTTTGTGCCCTTCAAAGCATTTCCAGAGGCTTTGGGGGGGATACCCATGCCTTTAACACCTATTTCCAATGGGAGAGGGTGTAACACCCCTCTCCTAAAGGAAATGCATTGTTCTGCCATCCCGGGAGTGAGCTGCTCAATCCCCAGGAGGGCAGAAACCTGTCTGTGAGGTGGCAGCAGCTGGGGCCGCAGTGGAAACCTCAGAGAGCTGGTTTGGCAGTACTGGGGTTCCATGGTGGAGCCCCTAGGGTGCATAGAATTGCCCCCCAATACCAGAATTAGATTGGGGGTTCAATTTCTCAATCTTAGACATCACACATGGTCATATTCGGAGTTACTACTGTAAAGCTATATATATGTATTGACATATATGTAGTGCACGCTTATAATTGTATTCCCGCACTCACGAAGTCTGGGAAATTGGTCCTGGACAACGTGGGGGCACCTTTGCTAGTGCAAGGGTGCCCCCGCACACAGTAACTTTGCACCTAGCTTTCAGTAACTGAAGGTTAGACTCAGTGCAGTGGCAGTCCTGAAGGAGTGTTTGTATGAGCTCCTTATGGGTGGCAAAAGAAATGCTGCAGCCCATAAGGATCACCTGGAACCCCAATGCCCTGGGTACCTAGTGTAGGAGGCTGGACTGGCTTGTAGTGAGTACCAAGGGGTACTTGCACCTTGCACCAGGCCCAGTTATCCCTTATTAGTGTATAGGGTGTCTAGCAGCTTAGGCTGATAGATAATGGTAGCTTAGCAGAGCAGCTTAGGCTGAACTAGGAGACGTGTGAAGCTACTACAGTACCACTTAGTGTCATATGCACAATATCATAAGAAAACACAATACACAGTTATACTAAAAATAAAGGTACTTTATTTTTATGACAATATGCCAAAGTATCTTAGAGTGTACCCTCAGTGAGAGGATAGGAAATATACACAAGATATATATACACAATAGCAAAAATATGCAGTATAGTCTTAGAAAACAGTGCAATGTATAGTTACAATAGGATGCAATGGGGAAACATAGGGATAGGGGCAACACAAACCATATACTCCAGAAGTGGAATGCGAACCACGAATGGACCCCAAACCTATGTGACCTTGTAGAGGGTCGCTGGGACTATTAGAAAATAGTGAGAGTTAGCAAAATAACCCTCCCCAAGACCCTGAAAAGTGAGTGCAAAGTGCACTAAAGTTCCCCTAAGGACAAAAGAGTCGTGTTAGAGGAATAATGCAGGAAAGACACAAACCAGCAATGCAACAACTGTGGATTTCCAATCTAGGGTACCTGTGGAACAAGGGGACCAAGTCCAAAAGTCACAAGCAAGTCGGAGATGGGCAGATGCCCAGGAAATGCCAGCTGCGGGTGCAAAGAAGCTTCGACTGGACAGAAGAAGCTGAGGTTTCTGCAGGAACGAAAAGGGCTAGAGACTTACCCTTTGGTGGACGGATCCCTCTCGCCTTGGAGAGTCGTGCAGAAGTGTTTTCCCGCCGGAAGGACGCCAGCAAGCCTTGCTACACGCAAATCGTGCGTTTGGCGTTTTTGGACGCTGCTGGGGCCCAGGAGGGACCAGGAGGTCGCAAATTGGACCTGCAGAGAGAGGGGACGTCGAGCAAGACAAAGAGCCCTCACTGAAGCAGGTAGCACCCGGAGAAGTGCCAGAAACAGGCACTACGAGGATGCGTGAAACGGTGCTCGCCGAAGTTGCACAAAGGAGTCCCACGTCGCCGGAGACCAACTTAGAAAGTCGTGCAATGCAGGTTAGAGTGCCGTGGACCCAGGCTTGGCTGTGCACGAAGGATTTCCGCCGGAAGTGCACAGGGGCCAGAGTAGCTGCAAAGTCGCGGTTCCCAGCAATGCAGCCCAGCGAGGTGAGGCAAGGACTTACCTCCACCAAACTTGGGCTGAAGAGTCACTGGACTGTGGGGGTCACTTGGACAGCATCGCTGGATTCGAGGGACCTCGCTCGTCGTGCTGAGAGGAGACCCAAGGGACCGGTAATGCAGCTTTTTGGTGCCTGCGGTTGCAGGGGGAAGATTCCGTCGACCCACGGGAGATTTCTTCGGAGCTTCTGGTGCAGAGAGGAGGCAGACTACCCCCACAGCATGCACAAGCAGGAAAACAGTCGAGAAGGCGGCAGGATCAGCGTTACAGAGTTGCAGTAGTCGTCTTTGCTACTATGTTGCAGGTTTGCAGGCTTCCAGCGCGGTCAGCGGTCGATTCCTTATCAGAAGGTGAAGAGGGAGATGCAGAGGAACTCGGCTGAGCTCATGCATTCGTTATCTAAAGTTTCCCCAGAGACAGAGACCCTAAATAGCCAGAAAAGAGGGTTTGGCTACCTAGGAGAGAGGATAGGCTACTAACACCTGAAGGAGCCTATCAGCAGGAGTCTCTGACGTCACCTGGTGGCACTGGCCACTCAGAGCAGTCCAGTGTGCCAGCAGCACCTCTGTTTCCAAGATGGCAGAGGTCTGGAGCACACTGGAGGAGCTCTGGACACCTCCCAGGGGAGGTGCAGGTCAGGGGAGTGGTCACTCCCCTTTCCTTTGTCCAGTTTCGCGCCAGAGCAGGGGCTAAGGGGTCCCTGAACCGGTGTAGACTGGCTTATGCCGAATTGGGCACCTCTGTGCCCAACAAAGCATTTCCAGAGGCTGGGGGAGGCTACTCCTCCCCTGCCTTCACACCATTTTCCAAAGGGAGAGGGTGTCACACCCTCTCTCAGAGGAAGTTCTTTGTTCTGCCATCCTGGGCCAGGCCTGGCTGGACCCCAGGAGGGCAGATGCCTGTCTGAGGGGTTGGCAGCAGCAGCAGCTGCAGTGAAACCCCAGGATGGGCAGTTTGGCAGTACCAGGGTCTGTGCTACAGACCACTGGGATCATGGGATTGTGCCAACTATGCTAGGATGGCATAGAGGGGGCAATTCCATGATCATAGACATGTTACATGGCCATATTCGGAGTTACCATTGTGAAGCTACATATAGGTAGTGACCTATATGTAGTGCACGCGTGTAATGGTGTCCCCGCACTCACAAAGTTCAGTGAATTGGCTCTGAACAATGTGGGGGCACCTTGGCTAGTGCCGGGGTGCCCACACACTAAGTAACTTTGCCCCTAACCTTTACCAGGTAAAGGTTAGACATATAGGTGACTTATAAGTTACTTAAGTGCAGTGTAAAATGGCTGTGAAATAACGTGGACGTTATTTCACTCAGGCTGCAGTGGCAGGCCTGTGTAAGAATTGTCAGAGCTCCCTATGGGTGGCAAAAGAAATGCTGCAGCCCATAGGGATCTCCTGGAACCCCAATACCCTGGGTACCTCAGTACCATATACTAGGGAATTATAAGGGTGTTCCAGTAAGCCAATGTAAATTGGTAAAAATGGTCACTAGCCTGTTAGTGACAATTTGAAAGTAATGAGAGAGCATAACCACTGAGGTTCTGGTTAGCAGAGCCTCAGTGAGACAGTTAGGCACCACACAGGGAACACATACATGCACACCTATGAGCACTGGGGTCCTGTGTGACAGGGTCCCAGTGACACATACATATAGGCCACAACCTTATGAGCACTGGGGTCCTGACTAGCAGGATCCCAGTGACACATAACAAACATACTGAAAACATAGTGTTTTCACTATGAGCACTGAGGCCTGGCTATCAGGATCCCAGTGAGACAGTGAAAACAGTGACAAACACCCTGACATACACTCACAAACAGGCCAAAAGTGGGGGTAACAAGGCTAGAAAGAGGCTACCTTCTCACACCTAGGTACCATATACTAGGGACTTATAGGTGGGGGGGTCCAGTGTGCCAATCTGGATTGGAATATAGAGTCACTAGACTATAGTGACAAATGTGGAAACAGAGATAGCATAAGCACTGGAGTTCTGGTTAGCAGATCTCCAGTGACACAGCCAAGCATACTGACAACACTGTAAAACACACTGACATATAGGCCACTCACCATGAGCACTGGGGTCCTGGCTAGCAGGATCCCAGTGAGACAGTACAAACACACTTACAAACAGGCCAAAAATGTGGGTAACCATGCTAGAAGAAAGCCACCTTCCTACACACCTCACACATTACCTGCCATAATGGCCTAACTACATCCACCACGTTATGAGCCGTACACCTTGAAAAGGAGGCTTGGGTGCTATTTAAATCCTGCAATACAATACAGTTGAGAAGCTATTTTTCTCATTCCTCTTTAGTCCTCTCTGTTCAAGAGCACAGCTATATGTTCGCAATAGGTGCTGGACATAGGGGTCTGAGGGGGTGCAGGAGCTTCCCCAAAATAACCATGATGAAGTTAAGGAGATGAATAACCAATAAAGATGTATTTAAATGTTCTTTCTATCTTGTCACATTTGTGGTGCATGAAAGACAGAGGTCAAACATCAGGATATGTCGTCTGACAAATTACTGGTTATTCTTTTCACGTGGAGGTTGGTACTTACTTTTTCTGACTGCAGAGTGAGGGAATTTTGCAAAGTGTATTATGTGACAATCTTGCGGGGGTAGAGTGATTGTGAAAGAAAAGGCGTAGAACATCAATTTTTAAAGGATGTCTTTTTTTAACACAGAGCAAAATGTAAATACTTGTAAACAAACTGTACAAATGTTTCAGAATAAATCATAAATTTTTAAAAGCACAAATTAATGACTTTTTTGTAATTCTGAAGTGTGAAGAAAACAAACATTTTAATTGGATAAATGTGAGAGGAGGACTCTTTTTGTCATAGTTAGCCCCCACTTTTTTGCCTGCTGTTGATGTGTTCTTAGTAGTGCCCAGGGCCCCTGCCAAGCAGGTTCCCTGGGACAGATCTCTTTCCCATAATCGGTTTTGATGGTTGGCACAACTGGATTCACTCTTACTTATCACTATAAGACCCTAGTAAATGGGCACTCCAGTACCCAGGGCATGGGATAATTTGAGTAGCCCCTGAGGGCAGCAGCACTGATTGTGCCACCCTCTAGGGCCCAGCATCCAGATACCCCCAGCACTGCCAGTACAGGCTGAGTGTACTGGGGCGAACCTAAAAAGGCAAATTTGACAAGGCACACTACCTGTATGGCCTATCCACCCTACACTGCATATGATATGGGTAAGTCACCTGTCTGGTAGGCCTTACAGCCTTAAGGCAGGGTGCACCATACTGTAAACGAGGGCATACTTGCATGAGCAGTATGCCCTCACTGTGTCCTTGCCAAACCTAGGACATAGTAAGTGAACAGAGCAGCCATAGTAAGTACATGTACTGGACACTGGTCAAACACGAGTTCCCCAGCTACATGGTGGCCATTCCGTACCCTTGGTTGTTTGGTATCAAACAAATCAGAATATTAAATCCAATCTGGTACCAGTATTGTATTTAAACCAAAAAGTACCCAGGGGTCACCTTAGAGGTGCCCCCTGCAAAAGCTAACCTTACTGATATAGGGGCTGACTGGTTACATCCTGCCTGCCACTTCCAGACACCCAATATACAAACCTGGGGGAGAGCCATGGCTCTCTGGTTTGTAAGACAATGCCCTTCCTGGGTAGAGGAGTTAAGACCCACTACCTCAGGAATGTGCAACACCCTGGCAGTTAGCTTCAAAGGGCTATTGCCCCTGAAACTTGAGCCTTCAGGACTGCTGCTTGTAGCAGAGGGCTTCCCACTTTGCCACCCCCCACTTTTGGCAGGCGCAAATGCAGGAAACCAGACAAAGGGTAGGAGGAATGGTCTCAATGAGCATGCACCACCCCAAGGGGCTTGCAGGCGAAGTGGACCCTCCATTTAATGTTACTCCATATTGGATGGTAGGAAAATATCCAATAGGGTTTAGGGAAGTGACCCTTTCCACAGGAAGTAGTCACTGTAGTGGGTGTAGCCATTGGACACTACCAGGTTCCCCCTAAAACGCCCACTAAATTCAGTATTTAGTGGACTCCCCTAGACCAAGATTTTGGATTTGTCTGGAAGAGAAGAAGACAGCCCCAAAGATCCCACCAAGATGAGTATAGAGGACCTGCTGCACCAGTAGAGGCTGTAAAACCCCTGCCTGCTGCACCAATGTCCCGATCATCACCAATGCAGAGGAGCTGACCACTGGACCGACCTCAAAAGACCCTGAGGATCTCCAGGCTTTGCAAATAGCCCAAGAACTCCCTCCTGAGTTGAGGCACCACTCAAGAAACCACAGGAACCTGCAAGGAACCTGCAAACCGGTAAGGGACACTTCACCGACCAGACGATATCTCTGCGACCAGAAGTTGTAGTTAGACCCAACTACAGCCCAGACGAGACCTGCAAGTGTGCCCACCTTGGTGGTACAGTGCCCTCGCATGGCCGAGTTGTGCCAATACCCGGAGTACTGGACAGTGCACGTGGACAACCACAACAACAGCTCCCCTAGAGCTGCAACTGGACCAGGAGGAACCCTCGTTGAGGGAGTTCAGTGACACCCCAGACCTCCCACCAGAGCACCTGCGACGTCCTCCAGGACTTCCAGAAAAAGTCTTACCTAAAACACCAAAGGGCCCTTTTACGCACAGCGTCCAGGACGTCCAAATCACCCTGCACCTGGCTGCCCTGAGCCTTGCATCATGGGGTCTGCAGTGTGCTCTGGGTCTCAAACCTCTTGCGACAGCCCAGAGGAACCCCAAGGCACCCTCTTTAAATCTACAAACCAGCTCTTTTTCCAAGTGGGCCCTCCAGGTGGCCCTGTGCCAAGAGGTTTTCCAATGCTGTTCCTGCTGGAACCGGGAGCTGCCCAAGGCTCTCCAGCTGGCACAGTGTGCCCACCGACCACTCTGGCAACTTTGCAAGAGAAGAGACTGGTAACCCAACTGTACGATTTTTAATGCATTTTTAAAGGTGACTGCATTGATTCAAATGCTGCGTAATTATGCACAGAAAGACTAACTTTATTAAAACTTTGAAAAGCTATCACTTGAAAAGTACTTAATGTATTCTAAAGATCTTGGTCTTAAAATGCATATAAAACTCTGAAGTATTTTTATAAATTCTGCTCTTGAGCTATTTATTGAGTGTGTGTGGTGCATTATTTGATTTGTGAGAACAGCAATTACTTAGCACATCTCCTGGATTAGCCTAACTGCTCGACCAGCTACCTTAAAAATTGGAGCATTAGGTGGTCTTGTTTTTACCTCTGGAAACCAGCTTGTGGTTGCCTAGACCCCCTGCACAGTGTGCCCCATTTTGCAAACTACGTAGAGGGCCAGCCTCCTACAATAAAAACAAATCAATACACTTTATTTGGTGATGCACAAATGATAAATATTTGCGGAAACTCAGTTTCCACACATTATCATTTGTGCGCTATATCGTCTTCTCAGTAAAACTAAATATCTATGCAAATTTAGAGGACATTTCTATAGAAAATATGCTGCCTGTGCATGTCATTGTGCTACACAGCATGTGTTAGTAATATACTTGTTCTGTGCTCCAAAATGCACCACAGGATAAACAACACATCTTTACTACCCTTTTGCTGAGTGGGTGTGGTTCATTTGCTACACTTGTTCTGTTATGACGCTTGGATTTTTAATAATCCCTATGACTTCAGTGATGTAAAATTGATGCAGCTTCCCCTCTCTCAAAATTGTTCCAGCATCTATGATATTCGCTTCAGCAGCATATGGGCAGCCTCATACACAACAACATAACCCTGCCCAAATTGTCTACACCACACTCGCACACTTTCTATCCATCAACATTCTGGCATCTGATGCTTAAATGTCTTATCTACCTCTCCTTTCACTTCAGAATTCAATACATGCCAAGGGATAGTGACAGGCATACGACACAAGCAAGCATAACACCAATCCTCACATATTGTAATTGTATTTATATGGCACTTAATACACCAGACAAGGCGTTGAATCGCTGTTTGTCAAGTAGCACGCTACTCACGTATGACATCAAAACCTTGCTCATGCAGGTCACATGACAGACGCACACTTTTCTATATAATCACTTCCACAGTGTAGCGTGTTTTACATCTGCAAATATGGTTTTGCGCCTTGTCAGAGGTTTGAAACACTATGTAAATGAGTCTAAAGCATGTCTGTGCTCTCGGCTTCTTTCTTTTCTGCACAACAATACAAACGAGTGCTAATCAGTGAACCGCTTCAATTTACAAGTGAAATAACCAGACCTATTGGTTTTGTCAGTGTTTGTTCAGAAATTATGCTGTCAAGTGAAGTCTTTCAAAACTTAAACAGTCGTTGGAAGAGACTATGTTGACATAACGCATGGCAGCTGCGCTTGTACGAAGAGAACTGTGATAGAACGGATTATACTGCACTGTGGGCCTTAACCCCTTCCTTGCCAAGGAAGTAACGGTTACGTCCGATGATACAGCGCTGAGGTGCCACAGACATAACCATTAGAAGCCACTAGGCACTTTTTTAGACATGGGGAGCGACCCCACAGGCAAGGGTTGCTCACCTGGGGGCAAATTGTTTTAGGCCATTTCTGCCCACCTAGGGGGCAGATCAGCCTATGTTTCTTAGGCCAATCTGTCCCTATGGGGGGCAGAAACCACTAGACACCAGGGAATTTTTTTTGGCGCCAATTGCATGCAAGAGGAGCAACCCCTTAGGCAAGGGTCGCTCCCCTGGTGGGCAAATTCATTTCAGGACATTTCTGCCCCCCTTGGGGGCAGATCGGCCTATTTTAAGTAGGCCGATCTGCGAAGAAACTACTTGGCAGCAGGAATTTTTTTTAAACAATTTACAATGGGGAGCGACCCCTTAGGCAAGGGTCGATGCCCTGGGGGGCAAATTTATTTTAGGCCAATTCTGCCCCCCCTGCCCTATTGCTATTAGGCGGATCTGACCCCGGGGTGGCGGGGGGCAGAAACCACTTAGGCACCAGGGATAGGTGTGTGTGTGTTTTGTTTGGGGGGGCAGCCCCTTGGGCAAGGGTCGCTCCCCATGGGGGCACATTACTGTTGGCCATTTCTGCCCCCCTTGGGGGCAGATCAACCTATTTTTGTAAGGCCCATCTGCCCCAAAGGGGGGCAGAAAGATCACCAGACACCAGGGAAGAATTGGCCATACCCCACCCCCAAATAAATGGGGACAACGTTGTTCTGTAAATACACAAAAGGTGTGGGTGTAACTGGAGGGAAATGGACTATTAGGCCCTGTTCAGAAAGCGCTAGTTGGGCGCCTATTCTCCAGGTAAGGAATGGGTGTGGGAAGTGGCTGTGCCTTCGAGGGAGTTCCCTTTACGGACTAGGTGGTCTCACACACATTATAGTGTCATGCCTCATCATTTGACCTCCTAGCCCCACCCAGGTAAGATGATACTACCTCCTTGACATATATTTATTTAATTTGAGCACTTTCCATATTATCGAGCATGCTTTCATGCTCCTTGTCCTATAGGGATCCCCGGCCCTGACGAATGCCCCAGACCTTCCAGCTCCTAGTCCGGGCAGAAACATATTGGTCCCTTACTTTTAGACTCCTTGAGTCGTCATTCTCAACAGAGTCCTTACCCTGGTTTTTATTCTTACCTACAAACACCTACATTAAATAATCTCCAAACAAAACAGGTGATTTGTAAGGTAATTTTATTATTATTCACCAATTCTTTATCTGGATCCCTTGTGCTATCCAGCTAGATCTAATTTCAGCACTCCCTCTGCAGTTCTTTTAACAATGAGGTTGAGTCCGCCCAGGTAGTAACATCTTACCTGGGTGGGTCTAGGTGGTCAAATGATGAAGCATGACACTATAATGTGTGTGAGACCACCTAGTCCGTAAAGGGAACTCCCTCGAAGGCACAGCCACTTCCCACACCCATTCCCTACCTGGAGAATACGCGCCCAACCAGTGCTTCCTCAACAGGGCCTAATAGTCCAGTTCCCTCCAGTTACACCCTACAACTTTCGTGTATTTACGGTTTTCTAGTCAACGGGAGCATGTGTGGGATTGAGTCACTCCCGACACTCTCCTCTTATGTTTCCATAGACAAAGTTGTTCTGCCCACTGTTAGGCAGGTGGGGCAATTACCCCTGATCCACTCACCGGGGTGCAGAAAGCCTACTAGATGCCAGGGAATTAAAATAAAAAATAGTGAGGTGGGGGCAACCAACCAGTATGGGCATGTTTATGCCCCCACCCCAACTGAAGGGGGTAACAGTCTTTCAGCTCTCCTACTGCACACTAAAAGATCTTATCTCAATGGCAAGCAACAGGACATTTGAGTATTTTGGGGTTTGGTTTTACACTTGGGCCATGAGAGCTTGTCTAACTCTCAAAATCGTCCCGTTGGGAGGCTACCATGTAGAAAACTCTACGAGACCTAGACACATCTGAAAACTAAACATCTGGGTGAGTCCAGAGTGGTGTGCATCACATGCACCCCGCACCATTTTCTTATCCACAATGCCCTGCAAAGCTCCAACTTTGCTTTTAATCACACATTTTTGTGATGGAACCTTTCAGAATCTGCAGGATTCCACAAAATTCCTACCACCCAGCATTGTGCATCTATACCTAAAAGAATTCTGCACCACTTGTCAGCCTAACATTTTTTTTTTAAACTGCCCTTTTGGACCCGCTTTGCTTCCCCCTCAATTTCCACATGTTTTTGGCTCTTCCTTATAACGGGCACTTGGCCCACCTACACAAGTGAGGTATCATTTTTATTGGGAGACTGAGTGGAACGTTGGGTGGTAGGAAATTTGTACCGGTGCGGTGATCCCACACAGAAATGTGGGGAAAATGTGATTTTTTTTTAGCTAAGTTTGAGGTTTGCTGAGGATTCTGGGTAAGGATCCACACAAGTCACACCGCCGTGGATTCCTTTGGGTGTCTAGTTCTCAGAAATGGGTGGGTTTGATAGGTTTCCCCAGATGGCTGCTGAGCCCAGGACCAAAAACGCAGGTACCTTACTCCCGCAGAAACAGGTAGTTTTGTATTTGATAATTGTGATGTGTTCACATAGTGTTTTGGGGCATTTCCTATCACGGACACTAGGGCTACCCATGCAAGTAAGGTACCATATGTATCGGGAGACCTGGGGGAATGCTGGGTAGAAACAAGTTTGTGGCTCCCTTCAGATTCCAGAACTTTGCAGCTCTGAAAATTGTTTTTTTGCGAAATTTTGAGGTTTGCTAAGGATTGTGGGTAACAGAACCTGGCGGGAGCGCCACAAGTTACCCCATCCTGAGTTTCCCTTGGTGTCTAGTTTTCATAAATGTCCAGGTTTTCTAGGTTTTCCTAGGTGCGGATGGGTAGAGGCCAAAATCCACAGCTAGGCACTTTGCAAAAAAGCAAGTCAGTTTTCTTTGGGGAAATGTGATGTGTCCATATTGTGTTTTGGGGTAATTCCTGTTGCGGGCACTAAGCCTACCCACACAAGTGGGGTACCTTTTTTATCGAGAGACTTGGGGGAATGCTGGCTAGAAGGACAATTGTGGCTCCTCTCAGATTCCAGAACTTTCTGTCACTGAAATGTGAGGAAAATGTGTTTTTTTGCCACATTTTGAGGTTTGCAAAGGATTCTGGATAACAGAACCTGGTGAGAGCGCCACAAGTTACCCCATCCTGGGTTCCCCTACGTGCCTAGTTTTAAAAAATGCACAGGTTTGGTAGGCTTTCTTAGGTGCCGTCTGAGCTAGAGACCAAAATTCACAGCTAAGCACTTTCCCAAAAAAACATCAGTTGTCAATGTAAACATTTTATATGTCCATGTTGCATTTTGGGGCGTTTCCTGTCGCGGGAACTAGGCCTACCCACACAAGTAAGGTACCATTTTTTCGGGAGACTTTGAGGAATGCTGGGTGTAAGGAAATTTGTGGCTCCCCTAAGATTCCAGAACTCTCAATCACTGACATGTGAGGAAAAAGTGTTTTTTGCCACATTTTGAGGTTTGCAAAGGATTCTGGGTAACAGGTCACCCCATCCTGGATTCCCCTAAGTGCCTAGTTTTAAACAATGCACATGTTTGGTATGCTTCCCTAGGTGCCGGCTGAACTAGAGGCCAAAATCCACAGCTAGGCACTTTCCAAAAAACAAGTCAGATTTCAATGTAAAAATGTGATGTGTCCATGTTGCGTTTCCTGTCACAAGCATTAGGCTTACCGACACAAGTGAGGTACCATTTTTATCAGGAGACTTGGGGAAACATAGAATAGAAGTACAAGTGTTATTGCCACTTGTCTTTCTCTACATTTTTTCCTTCCAAATGTAAGACAGTGTGTAAAAATGACATCTATTTTAGAAATGCCCTGTAATTCACATGCTAGTATGGGGATCTCGGAAATCAGAGATATGAAAATAACCACTGCTTCTCAACACCTTATCTTGTGCCCATTTTGGAAATACAAAGGTTTCCTTCATACCTTTTATTCACTCTTTATATTTCACCAAATGAATTGCTGCATACCCTGTATACAATGAAAACCCATAGCAAGGTGCAGCTCCTTTATTGGCTCTGGGTACCTAGGGTTCTTGATGAACCTACAAGCCCTATATTTTCCCGCAACCTGAAGAGTCCATCAGACGTAATGGTACATTGCTTTCAAAAATCTGCCACAGCTGGTAAAAGTTACAGAAGGGCAGAAATGGCTCTTTTTTTTTTTCACCTCAATTTTAATATTTTTTTATATTTTAGCTATTACTTTCTGTAGGGAAACCTTGAAGGATCCCCGAAAATTACCCCTCGCTGAATTCAGAATATTGTCTACTTGTCAGAAATGTTTAGGTGTTTGGGATCCAGCATTGGTTTCATACCCATTTCAGTCACTAACTGAAAGGAGGCTGAAAACACAAAAAATAGTAAAAATGGGGTATGTCGCAGTAAAATGCCAAAATTGTGTTGAAAATGTGTTTTTCTGATTCAAGTCTGCCTGTTCCTGAACGTTGGGAAAATTGTGATTTTTAGCATCGCAAACCCTTTGTTGATGCCATTTTCAGGGGAAAAACCACAAGCTTTCTTTTGCAGCCCTTTTTCTATATTTGTTTTTTAAAGAAACAACATTTTAGCTGTATTTTGGCTAATTGCTTGGTCTCCTCCAGGGGACACCACAAACTCTGGGCACCTCTAGAATCCCTAGGATGTTGGAAAAGAAGGACACAAATTTGGGGTAAATAGCTTATGTGGAGAAAAAGTTATGAGAGCCTAAGAGCGAACTACCCCAAATAGCCAAAAAAAAGGCTTGGCACAGGATGGGGGAAAAGGCCCGGCAGCAAAGGGTTTAAACCCTTGCTTTACAGCTTGAACGGTAAACATAGCGTGGTGTCGGATACCTGACCCAGCACGCAATTTATTGTACCAAATGTGTGCGACTAAAGATGAGCAGTATGTCTAAATCCGAGCAAGAAAGCAGGCTGCTCAGTTTTTTTATGATTATGTTGTAGGCAAGGATTTGCCTATGCTGTCGAATATTTCTAACAGTAGCCAAAAAAAAGTTGAGTTCTTGTCAGCAGAGGGCACTGCCTGCACAGGAATGGCATTAAACTGAACGATGCTTTTTTTTATTTCCCCATCGATTCAACTCACACGTCGCTCGATGCTGCTTAAGCTGCTGCCTAACGTAGTTTTTCTCAAACTTTTCAGAACCTCGCCCCACGTTTTCAGAACGAAACCTTTTGCGAATCACATGACTTCACTGGATATGAGGCGGGCGTTTTTTTTTCAATGTAACTAAAGCATTGTTTGGCATTGCGCGGTCATGTACAGATAGCACATTTTCCATTGAAATAACCATTAGGTTTGCACAGATGTACAGTTTCACTGTTAAAACCATATTTCACACAAATGTGTGGACTTCGGGTTTCAGTGAATATTTGTCACATGTGCATCACCAATTATAGTGTCTTCATTTGTATTGATTCTATTAAAATGTTTGCTTCCGTTATATTTCAGAAGTGCAACAAATGCACTTCATTGTTTCTTTGCTAGCTGATGGATGTGTACAGTTCATTTACAGGTATTTATGTTGTGCTGTGTGTTTCAGAAAAATACATCCTACACCTATTCCTTTCACACACTCTACCCCAGCAACTTTGTCACATAATTCACTTTACTTTTCTTTTTCTGACTGCAAAGTGAAATGAGTTTGTAAACACCAATCCCCATGTTTAAAAACATAAGCAGTAATTTGTCAGAAGACATGGCCTGGATTTGTACCTCTGTCTTTGAAGCACTGCAAATACGACAAAATAAATACAGAATTTAAAGGCATCTTTATTTACTGCCTGAACTTTCAAGACCCTAAAAAATCGGCTTACAACCATAGTTTGGGAAATACTGTCCTAGAGCAATGTTTTAGACAGTAACTGGGATGATGTCCGCTCAAAATGTTGAGAAGAAAATGTTTAATGAAGCTTCATCATCTGATGAGAAGAGATGCTTATTAACTAAATCGAGTAGTGCCAATCTAGGGTGTAATTCTTTATCAATATTTAACTAAATTAACTGACAGTCAGTCTGTATGCCAGCACAGTGAGATCAGAGCTCCCTGCTGACATCTGCCTGAAGCCAGTGAGTACTACTTTGAGTCATGGCCAGACTGCCTCTGCCATTCATCCTTCTGGGGTCGTTATGTTGAGTGTCTTGAGTCTGGTAATACCCGCTTGGTGTGCACAGTCCTATGAAAAGGCAAAAAATGATGTGAAACACAGATCATTATTATTACTGTTGTGTTTTCAGTAGCACAACTTTGCATTTTAGAAGTGGAGTCCTCCGCACTACAAAGTGAAAGGATGTTGTAAGACACTACATTTTCACTGTAGGTCTTTAATTGCAGTTAGCGTCCCTGCTGACTGAATTTAAACTCCCACCTGGTCCAATGCACTTTGTTGGTTCTAGGATATGAATCCGGCTAGTGGCTTTTCTGTGTGGAGGAACCCATCCTACATCCCTCAGCCCTCGGGTGATCGCGCCTACTCGAGAAGGTGGCCCAGTCCCTCGGATGTTAACGGTTGCACCAAACGCACCGACTCCGAGGAAAAGTTTTTAACCTTCCAGACACTCGTCAAAAACCCTGCCCAAGACATCCTGGACAATTCTGATGGTGTGATTTTCCCATTTGTAGCAACAGATTTGTTAATAAAAATATTTAGCGTGTGGGGTTGATGTGGGGACTTTTCAATCCATTTTGTGTAAGTAGAAGGTAGTGCTTTGTAGCTTTCCACAGCACGCAGCAGGAATCTTTAAGAAGACTGGTTCTGGTGTAAAAAGGAATGGAATGTTTGTGAGGAAGCTCAATGATTTACCTAATACACACCTGTCATTAGAATGACACACATCTTAGCATGCCACTGCGGACATTCATGATATTATTCTATCTGTTCAATTTTAAGATTTGATGTGGTTTAGCCGAAATCACTTAGAGTTTTGTGTAAGCTTTTTAGATATAAAAGCGTACCAGCAACTTTACAGCATTGAAGTTGGGCCCTAGGAGAAATTAATACTCAACTATTCCTAGGATTCCGATACAGGATTTGGATTGGTGAACAGCTATGTTCCTTTTTACAATGTTGTGTAGTGGTGGACATGCCCCACAAGGGCGTTGTATGTCTATGCCGGGCAGATGCATCATGCAATATGTACAGACATTCTGGCTTCACCAGATGTACGGTTTTGAAGCCACAAGTAATCATCGCATTGTAAGGATTTTTTTGTAGCCCTTTTTCTTTATACTTGTTTTTAATTCAAAGTTGAACTTTTTCTGCAATCTGGAGGTCGATGGTTTGGTGTGATCTCTCTGAGAGGCGAAGGAGTTGCAGGTCGACCCATGAAGAGTGTATGAGAGAGAGAGAGAGAGAGAGAGAGAAGGGATAAGAAAGTGAGGAGAGAAAGAAAGAGAGACAGACAGAAAGACAGAGAGAGAGAGACTGATGCTTAAATTGTGAAACCAAATTCTCCTGCCTGAACATTTAACCTAAGTTTAACTGTTCTAATACTAAAGATTTCTAACTAAAGAGTCAGCAAACAGAATCTTCTGTAAAGGTTTTGTTAAAAGAGGTGCATTGGCATAAAGCCAGAGAGAATCTAACTATAAGGATATATCTCAGTAAAGTCCGCTCTCTGCTAAGGACTAAGGAAAATCTGAATCTTTTGCTGGATAGATCACACTTTTAAGTCCTCAACCTTCAAAGCTTATATCATTTAACAAAATTATCTTCACTGAAAAACAGATCTATTACTCAAATGTAATTGACATGAGGACTTCAGGAACCCTCTACACCGACCGCACTCCTAACATTCTCAGGAACTTCCGAATAGTTACGACCATCATTCCAAATTACTCTCCTCATGATAACAGCTCCTCTCGCAAATTTTCATACCACTCGAGCACAATGGACTCTTCATTAGTTCAGCCTCATATCCTGAGACCTGCAGCTCGTGAAAAACATGCAAAAATGGCCTCACATTGAAGATTAGTCAAGAATGATAATTGTGGCCTTCACTCCAGCCAAGCTAAGAAAAACACGAGTATACCTTCGGTTCAAATGAATTCTGTTGTTTATGATGAAATACAAAATAGTTAGGCAGAGTAATACTTTAAAACATTATAACATTACATACTTTGAAACAATGATTACATATAGCTTGCTTAAAACACTACATCTACTGTGAACTTGATCCATGAATATTGCAGTGCATCATTTACATGAAAACCTTTCTTCACGTCATACAGAAATGTGCCACCTGAAATGTGACCATCCTTTTACGTTCACGTTTAAGAGGCATAGCGGCACAGCCGACTACGCTCTCTCACATGAAAGATAGTGTGCAGGCTCTGGCGTTTTAATTTTAATGCATATCCATGGTATGCTGGTGCTCACCCCTGGCTAAGTGATGGTCCTGTCTTGGTAAATTAGTAGTTATGTTTGGCACGTCAGGGGCATCAAATCCATTATAGTACAAACCATGGGCGTAGGAAGTGTGGGGGACGCGGGGGACGTATCCCCCCCAGATTTTGGAGGGTGGGGGACACAGGGGACGAAGGTGGGGGGGACAAGGGGACAATATAATTTCCCCTTTTACATCTATTGTTCAGAGGGCCATTAGCGCACAAAAGCGCTACTATTAATAGCCCTGTAGGGACCATCCTCCAATCTGATGGTAACAGAATGAAGGTGAGTCAGGAGGCCCTCTGCCGTTTTGTTTGTCCTGTTCACAGCTGTGGGCATTAAGGGTGCTCATAAGAACAAAGGGCACGAGGAGGAGAAGAGTTTTGGATGATTACTGTCTGCATCACCTTCTGCCGCCTTGAAGAGGAGCACTGCAGGAGGCCTTTAAGAGGAGCTGCAGAACAATGAGGAAGATCTAAAGAGGAAACAGAGTCCCACTCAGCCTGGTGCCTGCAGGCTAGAAAGGAGACTGTGAAACACAGTATTTGTATTTGCCTAAGATCACACTAGTTGGTGAAACAGTGAAGTCGAATTTGGGCCCAGATTTTACCCTTTCCCACAACAATTTAGGTATTAGAAGGGTATATTTTTCTAAGATTTATGCTTAATGCTTTTTTATCTAGGTAATGAAGGGATTGATTATAGCGTGGCTAACAGGGAGAAGACATATTTCATTTTGGGCCGTTATGCCTAGCGTTATTATTTATGTTGTTGTTATCGTTACATACTTAAGCACATTGAAGTATATTATCTTTTCTTTATCTTTTCTTCACTCTACTCTGAAACAATCTACCCTATGCCACTGCACCCTACACCACTTTTCTCCACTCTGTGCTACTCTACGCCACTGCAATCTATTCTGTACCACTCCACTCTATATCACTCTACTCTGCAGCACTCTACACTACGCCACTGCAATCTATGCTATTCTACTCTAACCATTGTACACTACACCCCTGCACTCTGCCAGTGCACTCTTCACCACTTTACTCAAAACCAATGCACTCTGTGCCACTGCACTCTATGCCAATCTACTCTGCACCACAGCACTCTATTCCACTGCTTTCAATGCCACTGTACTCTGCGCCACAGCCCTCTAGGCGACTGCACTCTATGCCACTCTACAATACACCACTGTACTCTGCGACCCTCTAATCTGTAACATTACACTCTGCCACTGAACTCCACGCCACTCTACTCTGCATTCAATGCCACTGTACTCTGTCCCAATGCATTCTTTTCTGCACCACGGCACTCTAATCTACTCTACACCACTCCACTGTAGGCACTTCACTCTACTTTGAAATCATCTCCTCTATGCCACTGCAATCTACGCAATTCCACTCTTTGCTATGCCAGTCTAATCTACCCTGCACCACTCCAATGTACCCTGCGCCACTCCAATGTGCTCTGCACTGCTCTATGCTACTGCACTCTACATCACTATGCTCCACTCTGCAACAATCTACTCTTCACCACTATACTGTACTCTGCAGCAATCTACTCTATGCCACGGCACTCTATGCAACTCTATGCTACTCTGCACCACTGTACTCTAAGCCACTCTTCTCTACTCTGCATTACTCTACATCACTGCACTCTACACCAATGCATTCTATGCCACTCTACTCTACACCACTGCCCTTTATGACACTCTGCTCTGCAACACTGCACTCTGCCACTGAACTATACTCCTCTCTACTCTGCACCACGGCACTCTACTCTGCACCGCTCAACTATATGCCACTCTACTGCACTCTACACCAATGTACTATATGCCACTACACTCTATGCCACTCTACTCTGCATCACTGCACTTTATATCAGTCTACTCTACCTTGCACTACTCCACTCTACCATGCACCGCATCACTCTATGACACATCACTCTGAACCACTACAATCTATGCTGTGCCACTCCACTCTGCTCCCCTCTACTCTTCACCACTCTACGCTATTGCACTGTACGCTAAACCAGTGCAGTCTTCGTCAATACACTCTACACCACTTTACTCAAAACCAACACACTCTATACCACCACACTCTACACCAATCAACTTTGCACCACTGTACTCTATGCCACTTCACTCTAGACCAACCAGCTCCACTCTATGACACTTCACTCTGACATTACACTCCATGATACTAAACTCTGACACTATTCCATTAAACTCTAACACTTTCTCCACTCTGTAACTCCCTACACACTCCCTATACGCCACTCTATTCCACTTTACTCCACTCTATGCCGCTCCACACCACTCTATGCCACTTCAGTCTACGATACTCTACTCAACGCCACTGCACAACCCTCTATGCCACTCCACTATACAACAATGTACTATGCTCAACAGCACTCTACCCAACTTTCTCTATGCAAGTTCACGTTACTTTACTTCACTCTACTCCAGTTCACTCATATTTATGCCTTTCCACTCTACGACACTCTGCCACTCCACTCTATGACAATCTATTACACTGTGACACTACTCCACTCTACTACTACTTTATGGCATTGGCGCTTGATTAGAGATTCAGATCTCGGTTGATTGCCTTCTCACTCATATGAGATGTGAGTCAAATTTATCTTCGCCGTTTTGGTTACAAACACTCTGTAACCCTTTTAACTCAAGCTTAACAAAGGCTTAGGATGATCCTGATACTTGTCTAGGGGATCAAAATATCATCGGCCAAAGTACCTTGACTTGAATTTGTGATATTGTACATAAGTTGGCATAAGCATAGGTACTATGAGCTAATGACTTCTTGATTCACTATTTGAGGCATTCATGTAAAAGTGGGTGTATAAAAGCTTTAAAATCATTATTGTGGATGCTTACCTTGTAGGAAAGTAGCCTCTTTCTAGCTTCGTTACCCCCACATTTGGCCTGTTTGCCAGTGTGTTTGAGTGTGTTTACTGGGATCCTGCTAATCAGGACCCCAACAATTACGCTCTCTCCCTTAAATTATGGTTGTTGCATACTGGTAACTCAGTATTTCACCCAAGATTGGCATACTGGTGCCCCCTTATAAGTCCCTATTATATGGTACTTGGGTACCCAGAGCATTGGGGTTCCAGGAGATCCCTATGAGCTGCAGCATTTATTTTGCCACCCAAAGGGTGCCCATGCAAAGGCTTCTGCAGGACTGCCATTGCAGCCTGCGTGAAAAGGTGCATGCACCCTTTCACTGCCAGTTACACTGCACCAGGTCACTTATAAGTCACCCCTATAGCAGGCCCTCCAGCCCTGAGGGCAGGGTGCAGAGCACCTGTGTGTGAGGGCACCCCTGCACTAGCAGAGGTGCCCCCACGACCTCCAGGACCATTTTACCATACTTCAGGAGTGTGGGGATGCCATTTTACACGTGTACTGGAAATAGGTCACTCCCTATTCCCAGCTACATAATGGTAACTCCGAACATAGGTATGTTTGGTATCAAACATGTTGGAATAATACCCCAAGGCTTTTGCAAGCATTGGTTGTATGATTTCATGCACTCTGGGGGCTCCTTACAGGACCCCCAGTATTGCCATTCCAGCCTTCTGAGGTTTTCCAGGCAGCCCCAGCTGCTGCCACCTCTCAGACAGGTTTCTGCCCTCCTGTTGCTTGAGAAGCTCAAGCCCAGGAAGGTAGAACAAAGGATTTCCTTTGGGGGAGGGGTGTTACACCCTCTCCCTTTGGAAATAGGTTTGGAAGGGGTAGCTTCCTTCCTCATGCCACTGGAAATGCTTTGAAGGGCACATTTGGTGCCCTCTTTACATAATCCAGTCTACACCAGTTCAGGTACCCCCAGTCCCTGCTCTGGCACGAAACTGGACAAAGGAAAGGGGAGTGACCACTCCCCTGTCCATCACCACCCCAGGTGTGGTGCTCTGTGCTCCTCCAGAGGGTCCCTGGGTTTTGCCATCTTGGATTCCAAGTTGGCAGCGAACTCTGGGAGCATCTGGGTGGCCAGTGCCAGCAGGTGGTGTCAGAGCCATCCTCTGATAGGTGCTTACCTGTTTAGCTGACCAATCCCCCTTTCAGGGCTATTTAGGGTCTCTCCTTTGGGAGGATCTTCAAATTGAGATTGCAAGACTGCAGCAGGAATCCTCTGCATCCTTTACTACACCTTCTCACCGAAGAAACTGCATCTGGACCCTCCAGGAACTCCACAAACTGCAACAATGAAGCAAAGACGACTTCTGCAACATTGGAACTTCAGCTCCTGCCAGCAACTGCAGCGGTTTCCCGGTCGTGCATCCTCAGAGGACAGCCTGTCTTCAGTCTGCACCAGAAGAATGAACGAATCTCCCTTGGAGTGAAGGAGTCACTCCCCTGCTTCAGCAGGCACCTCTCTGCAATGATGACCATCTGCATGGGTCCCCTCTCCTGACGAGCTGCATGGGTCCTGCATCACAGGTGGTAGACTGAAGTGGTACCGATGGTCCTGACGTCCTACTGTCCAACTTTGGTGGAGGTAAGAGCTTGCCTTCTCACGCAAGACAGTACCCCGTGCACCACGTGTTTTTCAGTTGCCAAGGCGTGTGGCATCCTTCTATGAAATTCTTTGTGCACAATGTAGCTCCGGCGCCCAGCACTCCTTCCTGAGATGCACAGCTTCCTGAGTGGTTCTCTGGCGGCGTGGGATCCTTTGTTTTTGTGCTGTGTGGGCCTCCTTTTGCAACTCCTTTGTCCCCGTGCTGGTGGACTCCTGTGTGTGCTGGCTGGTATTCTGTGGGCTCTCTGAGTTGCTGAGAGCCCCCTCTGACTCCTCCTCCTGGGTAGAGTCCACCAGGTCCCTCCTGGTCCCGGGCAGTGCCATTTTCCACTAACCATGAGCTTTGCCTGTGCCAAGGTTTGTTGGTGGAATCCAGCGATGCAAACCAGACTGCAATCATCCATCCGGTGTGGGATATCATCTGCACCAACCCGAATCCCTCTTCTTGGGTGCAATACTGACTGTTGTTCTTCACCAGTGGTTCTTCTTTTGCACCTTGATTCGAGTTAGCAGGGGCTCCTGTCCTCCCTGGACTCTTCTGTGCTTCTTGGACTTAGTCCCATTCTTCCACAAGTCTTTAGGTCCAGGAATCCACCATTTGTGTCTTGAAGTATCTTCTGGTTCTTGCATTATCTTCTTTCTCGTGTTCTTGTGTGTTCTGGGAAAGTTACTGTGATTTATTCCTGCTTTCTTGGGCTCTGAGGTGGGTTCTATTACTTACCTTTGGTATTTTCTAATACTCCCGGCGCCCCTCTACACACCACACTTGCCTAGGTGGGAAACAGACATTCGCATTCCACTTTCTTAGTACATAGTTTGTGTTTCCCCTAGGCCCATTTCTAACCATTGTGATTTTCACTAATTGCACTGTTTTCTGTTTTTATTGCTATTGCTGCATACTATTGTAAATAATTGGTGTATTACTTACCTTCTAAGGGAGTATAGTCTCTATGGTATTTTTGGCATTTGTGTCACTAAAATAAAGTACCTTTATTTTTGTAACACTGAGTATTTTCTTTCATGTGTGTGAGTACTGTGTGACTACAGTGGTATTGCATGATCTTTGCATGTCTCCTAGATAAGCCTTGGCTACAGCCACCCCTAGAGAGCCTGGCGTCTAGGCACTGCCTACATTTCACTAATAAGGGATAACTGGATGTGGTATAAGGTGTAAGTACCATAGGTACCCACTACAAACCAGGCCAGCCTCCTCCAAACCACTGTACTATATAGGTTACTTTTAATTTTTTTCTTGTAATTGGCGACATTGGGTCATCCAGATAACTTGTGTAATGCCCGAATACCAGTCTTTCTCGATTTCCCCTGTTGATGTTTTCCCACTACATTTGATCTTTTATATTTTGATTGAATAAATGCATAAAACATTCCATTTGCATACTACTTTAATATCATTGTTTATGGGAGTGGTGTTGCATTGTTTTCCAGGGTCCCCTGTTCCTTCAAAGTTAAGTCTACTGCTCCATTCTAGGACACTCTACTTACTCCATGATACTATGCCACACCAGTCGATGACACATCATTCTCCTTTATGCCATTAACTTTGAGCCATGCTGAATAGTAGTCTCACTAGTGTACAGCATGGCTAAAACACATTGGCAAAGGCAATAGAACTTACATAGGCAAGACCTATTGGCTTTGCCACTGCTTGTTTATAAGGTATGAACTTTAAGGTGACTTGCAATATCCTTATGTACACAGGGGGTATTTTACCACATATAATACATGGTCACACCACCAACTTTCCCACAAACCACATAAAACCTTAGTGCATAGGTTCTGTCATTCCAGCCATTCTGGCTATTAAAGTAGAGCAGCAGAAAGAAAAGCAACATTCAATGTTTTGCTTTAAACAGCTTTATTAATTATGCTCCTTGACCTGATCTGCCTTTTTCCTTGGCTGCTAGCTCTGGCAGAAGGCATTGTAATGTCAGAACTCGACTGTAATAACCCTATCATAGTCATTTTCAGATGTATTTTCTTTATAATCAGTGAATGTCTTTTCTTTACACTCTGTGACTTGGTGCATCCCAAACAGCCGTTTCTAAAGAAATTATTGACTGCAGTTTATAGAGAGATTAGAGAATCCATGTTTATATAGACTGTAACTCCAAGAGTTTCTTCAGTTGAAATGCTTCTAGTCATGACTGATGTGGAGCTGAGCTTCCCAAGATCACACACAGGAGTAGAAGTGTTATTAGAACTATGGTTTCCAAGCACAGTTTACAACTATTGTACCTAATCGCTTTTGATCTCTCCAGTGCGGTTCCAATTGGCATGAGGCGAAGGGCATGATGGGTGTGGGGCGCAATGGGTATGTTCTTCCTTTTTACCCTCCTACCTTGATTTGCTTGGTGCATGAAGATGCAAGGTTAATCAACATGTTATTTTCACATTTGAGCTAATTACTTTGTGAATATAAATAACAATAAAAGATACTTTCAGACTGTGTAAAATGCCTTCCTTTCTCCCTATTTCACTTCCAATATATATGATTGTGTATATTTATCGGAGCCTGCATTTCGTAATCAACGAGCGATTTGTATAGGGTTGATTGAAAGTCCCCACGGCTGTCCCTGTCCCCCCCAGAAATTTATTGTCTCCTACACCCCTGGTACAAACCCACTGGTGGAATGCAGATCCCAGTATTTTAGTGGTAAGTCTTGGCATATTGGGAGCATCCTATATCTGGTAAAATGTTGACCTTGGCATGTTGGAAGTAATTAATTTCATCTTGGAGTTGTCCATGACATCAAAGTGTCCATATGGGTGCCTTGTTAGCATGATCGTGCCCTAAAGTTGGCAAAATGCCGCCTTTCCAACATCGATTGCAATTCTTGGTATTTGAAGGTGTATGTGGAATGATGGTGCTAAACCCAGGCAAACTGCTAGTTCTGGCATATTAGTGATTATTTATGACATATGGGGGTATCCACGGCATATTGCCTACTTCCCTGTTAAAATGCTGGCCCAGGAATATTGGTCAATCTTGTCATATTGGAGCCATGACGATGCCAACCTCTGTCAAAAAGCTGGCTCTGTTCATTTGTTTATTCTTGTTATATATGGGCCATAATGGTGGTCCTTCACCGTCAAAAACTATTGCCATCTATGACCCCTGCTAGTGCTTAATTTAGCGTGTGGTTTCCGGTGCTCGGCACGGGCACTTTACTTTCCACTACTTCTGAGATGAGCACAACAACATGGTTTAATAATTCAATATAAATTAAAAATGAATTACACCTGCCACCCATTCCGTTTTTATAGCTGTGTGTGACCTGGAATTGTTGGAATTGTTACACTTTTTTTTTTTTTTTTTTTTTTTTTTTTTTTTTACAAATTAAGCACTGCCGCTGCCCACAATCAAAATACTGCTGGAATGACTTACTAGTTTAAATTAAAGGCGTATTGTAGACATCAATGACATGACCACTGAGTTTTGATGCTGGCTGTACAATAATTTTGGTAATTCTTGGCAGATTATGAGCAACAGTTGTTTGTGAGGGTGATAATGGTTAAAAAAACGAACATCTGGTATATCTCTGAAAATTATAGCCTTTTTTCGGGGTGGGACTATGTATATTTTTTCTAAAATTAAAAATGTGTTTTTGACAAGTTGGTGGTTGGGGGTAAAACAATGCTTTAGACCCACTTTCTTCTGTGGACGGCTCTGCGACTTGAGCACGGAGATGGTGACTTTACTGGCTCTGCTTGCCCTGAATGGTTTTGCCTTGGGCTAATTGCCTCTGCCTGATGTATACATGTTATATGTGTTTGTTATGGTGAGATATCTTCCATTGTTCCTTCCCCAATACAGCTGGGCTTTGTATATGTGCGGTGTATTGATGCCCCCACCCTTGTAGGCCAGCTCTATGTGTGCAGTGGGAAGACTGAGAAAACCTTTTCACCATCAGGTTGCCCAAATGATTGCCATCGCCGGTTCTGGCTATGCTTAGAGCTGGTGATATTCCCTGGCTGCCTTCAAAACATAGATTTTTGCCTCAATAAAACAACCATTCTGCACACTGTTCAGATGAGTGGCACACGGAGCACTTTTCTTTGTTCTGAGACCTTTGCTGAAATATCTGTTACTTAAAGTTTGACTGCATTATTTGGCGACATCCATGTGACCCCTGGTATTTTACTTAATTAGCAACAAGCTAAATTAGCTGTCAATGATCCATGTCCATTTTAAAGAGGTGGGCTTCTTCCTCCAACCACTTTATCCTCAAAGCACTATTCCAGCATGTTACTGCGAGACCCCCCCCCTTCGCTTTTGAAGAGTCGCTGTGCACAGCACTTGTCATCAACCGCGGTTGACCTCTGTCACAGAAGCAGAAGACCACTTTCCCAAGTCATGTGTGGATGGCTGTATTTTTTGTAGTAAATCATAAAGATGTCGGCAGCAGCATTTTATAGGCCTGTAAATAGTTTGGGAGCATTCTTGATGAAGTGAAGTGGCAGGGCATCAGTCAGTGAAGGAATGAGGTTTGCTGGTCAGGCTGGCAAGCGCAAACAATTGAACTAGTATTAAACTCCGTGTGGCGTCGCTCAAAACAGTAGGGTCACTCTCTAGCAGGCTTCGGTTGTGGGTTTCAAGTGAAGCTATGGACCTCCCAAGACATTATGGTCAGTGCTGCTCATCTATTCAAAGCTGCAGTTCTCCCAGTCAGGAGAAACTTTCGGACAGATATATTTCGCACTTCTGGGGCTGTTTGGTGGATCACACCAGGTACTGAGTGGCAGACTTGTCCGAGCCTTCTTAAATGCTCCTCAAACAGTATGTTACGGCGAGACCCACCTCCCAGTGCCACAACAAGTACCATGAGGTCGCACTCTAAACGGGACCGGCACTTACCAGTAGCCTTCAGCTTTGGGGTTCATGTGAATAGCGACTCAGTAGCCCCTCAATTGCATAAAATGGTTCCCAAGGGACAGTGATTATGCGCTAGAGCGGGTAAGTCCCACAGGGACCTGCTGTTTGATGGGTGACAAGGAGCTGTATGAAATAGCTTTTGCTGGAGTCCGCATGTGTGTGGAAGCAGTACAGGAAGAGTGAGCCCGGAAAGGTGAGACTTTAGGCCCCCCTACTGCCACCTAACCTGCCCGAAGGTGATGGAGCAATTGCTGAATATCAGCCTCTGATGGTAGCGGCAGCCTGCAGTGCCCAGAGCAATAACGTACCTCCAAAAAATGGGGTCCATGAGGGTACCAAGGTAGTAAAGGGTCCCACCATAACAGCTGTCAAATAGTCTTTAGGAGCAAAGCCCTTCTCCTCAAACCCCTTCTCTGGGAGGATGCCTTATCCTCATCAGGTACCTTCAGGCTATGGGTCCCTCATCAAACCATAAGGAGACTCCCAAATGCAGGGGTAAAAAAGAAGGAAATTAGGATGGATTCTCTAGCAAGATCAGAGTCTGGCTCAGCAGTTGGTACACATAGCTTTAGTAGAGAGGCAGACCTTCAGTGGACCATATTGTTGAGGGTAAACACAGGAAAGGTGTACCACTGCTGGCAAAGGATGAGCCACCTTGTACTCAGGCCACGTTGAACACACTGAAAGCCAGCAGAATATATACGAGGAACCTCAGCCCAGTAGCAGGTCCTCTCCTCACCATAGTATCCTCAGAAAAGCCAGAATTATTTTACAAGACTCTTAAAGGAATCTCCAACCTATTTATCCCGTGCCTAAAGACACCCGCTCCCTGAGTCAGAAACCAAAGGATTTACTCACCCACGGACGTTGAAGTGAGAAAATCTACTTTTGAGATTAATAAATCTACTGCAAGAAGTGGCTGTTGCAGGGCTGGAATTCTATTTGAGTTTGTGTGCACCCACAAATGTAAATATTTATGGGTATTTAAGTGTCACGCCTCAAAAGGTTGATGTAAATCTTTCCCAGTGTAGGAAGAATATACCCCTGAAAAGGGTGGGAGTGTAAGAAAGGAGGTTCCTCCACTGGGAAAAATATTTTCTGCATGGAGAACCATGGAGAAAAAATGAAATAGTAAAGTTACCAAGTGCACTAGCTTGGTTGATTTATGCGGGAGCAGCTATGTGTATGTATATATACTCATGTACAATTTATGCACAGACGTTTCCTAGGATTATGTTTGGAAAATGAGCCATTCACTCATGTGAATCCAGAGACCTGAGTGTGTTTTCTTGCCTCCTTGCTGCAAAAGGAGAGCACTGGACAATTTCCCAACCTCGTTGCTTAGTAAAATAAGACGAGAGCGGCAGTGGGATTGGGCAAGCTGAGAGTTGTAGCTGCAGCTCATCTCTGCCTCTTTATTTGCATCCTCCTGCACTCAGCATGTTCTCTTCTGTTTCCTTTCTCCGCTGCATTGCCTCTGCCTGCATAAGTGCTCACTACTTGTTACCCTAATCCTACTGCCCGAACCATGCCCACCTCCATGTCTCCCGTCAACTCTCCTCCCTCATATCCCAGTGGAGAAACTTTGCTTGTGTCCAGTGTGAAGTGTGCACCACCCACAGAAGCATGGAGACACAGATAAAGCTCCATGGGCGTGAGCGTCCTCAGAATTTATTCTCATAGTTTCCAAGTTTGTGCCAGAATCAATGTCTGAATCTAGCGTGATAGTCATTCCTTAGCTGGCAGTAGACAAGTCCTATATCTGTAAGGAACCCAGCTTCAGAGTGAGACAGAACGAGAAGGCCAGCTAGGCCTGCCCTGTACACTCTAGAAGTAGACAGTTTACATCCAGGAAATAATAGCCTATGAGCCAGGTAGTCATGCTAAGAGCACACAGCAGCACCACAGCTTCCAGAGCCCAGCAACATCCACAAAGTGAGTCCTGAAGATTTGGTCAGGCAGGCAACATGACATTTCTCACCCGGGAGTAATCCTAGCATAGGAGCTGAGACAGAGCTGGAGACTGAATAGAATAAAGAGTCAGCTTTCGAAGCCCAACAAAATTCAGCAAAGTTATTTCCTGGGGTTCTCCAATATCCCATAACACTGCGCTTCTTCACAAGGGTGGAATCAAAACAGGTGAGCAAACACTGAGGTGGCGTCCAAATATGGGCTGAGATCGGCTTTCAGAGTCTAGCATCAGCTACTCTGAGAGATGTGGGATTTCCCCAAGCATTCAACAAGTAACCCATCCCAAGGAGTGGGAGGGCAAGACAGAACTGAAGACTAAAGAGAGCGTAATGTCTGTTGTCCGCAGAAAGCAACAGCCATGCAGCAGTTTAGCTAAAAAGAGCACACAAAATCAAACTCATTTCATGGGAGTTATTCAAAGAGAACAAAGACTTGGCTGGAGATTGAGTGTCCATGATTAGTTGGCACATTGCATCAGTGTGCTTGCAAAGTGTTACTGTGGATCCCAAACATCACAAAAAAATTCCTGGCCTACTTCTGTAAATCCTTCTGAATTCATGAAAGCTGTAAACCTGCACTAATGCAAATATACTTATACTATATGTGTTTTTTTGTGCTTTTCTTTAAGAATTAGGCCCCTAATTGGTTATCCAAGACTTTTTGTTTTTATTAACATTCCATCCCTCCATTTGCTGCCTGTCTTCACTGCGAGTGTTAGCATTCTACTCTTTCACAAGATGCACACTAGCACATAAAGTAATTGTGTTCAGTGCCCTAAACTACTGTAGTATGGTGTGCTTCTTGAGACCACAAATATTTTAGATTTTTGCCAATGTTTGTTATGACGGTGAGAGCCCACCAGCTCCCACAACAATAAAGTTTCACAAACACCATGTCAAAACAATTCACGCATTGACAAAACCAAAAGGCTGACTACCAATGTCAGACCTATTGGCTTTACCAATGCTTGCTTATTTTCACGTTTTCCATAATCTTGTTGGAACTGGTTACACTGATTTTTCCATTATTAATATTTTTTTTTTTTTTTACCTTTTACTGAATGATGCCTCAAAGAAATGGTATCTACATTTCACAATAGGTTAGCAAAATGTTTATTTCCTAGTTGCTTTTTTTCTGAACATTTTATTTTAAAAGCAAAGAATTCCCAATCTTGCTTTCAAGCTTCTACAAATATTTGCATCAAACCAGAGAGCATGCTGGGAGCATTATACATAGCCTTATATTGTTAAACTTTGCAAATATGTGTACACATTTTTATAGAGGAACCACTGTCATAATGCAGTCCAAACTTAGAATATTTTCTCAAAGTGCTGGCCCTAATAATGAAGAGTTTGCATTAATGAGCTATAAATGCAAGTTCGAACTGCATTAACATATGCGCACAAATATTACCTTATTTCCTCATCCATAATGTGGTACTATAAGCTGGCAGCCAAAGGGTTTGTGCTTCAAGGGGCTGGGCTCACTTGTCCCAAGGACAAAATAAACATTAAAACTTGCTGTCCTTGACCCCAAACAATATGTCCTAGGCATCGGACCATAGGAATCCCACACCCCGCATGCACCATTTTTGTGTTTCTATTGTTTTATTGTTTGACATCTCACATTGCCACTGCAAGCGGAAAAACACTGTACATATGTGTGCTACTCCGTACTCATACACATTGAAAATATTAAAGGATGGTTGTGGCTGTGTTCAGAGCAATAGCCAGCTTCTTGTATTACATGACCGATATGCTTTGTGAAAGACATAAACCGCCTGCTGTGTCAAAATCAATAGTCGCTGAGTGGACTGGGTGAGGGGAGAGAGAGAGAGAGAGGTGTTGAGAGGTAGAAGGGTAGAGGTAGAGATAGAGAGAGAGGGGTAGAGGTAGAGAGAGAAGAGTAGAGAGAAAAGTAGAGAGGTAGCGGTGTAGAGAGTTAGAGGTAGATTGGTAGAAATAGAGAAAGAGAGGTAGAGGCAGAGAGAGGTATAGAGAGGTGGAAGTGTAAAGATAGAGGTAGATAGATAGGGAGAGGGAGGTAGAGGGAAAGGTAGAGAGAGAGAGAGAGGTAGAAGTATAGATAGAGGTGTAGAGATAGAGAGGTAGAGGTAGTGAGAGAGGTAGAGAAAGAGGGTCAAGGTAGAGAGAGAGGGGTAGAGGTAGAGGTATAGGTAGAAGTGTAGAGAGGTAGAGAGGTATAGGAGCAGAGAGGTAGAGGTAGAGAGGTAGAGGGTGGTGTAGCGAGGTAGAGGTAGGGGGTAGAGAGAGATTTAGAGGTAGAAAGAGAGAGTAGAGAGAGGGATAGAGGTAGAGAGGGAGGTAGAGGGAGGTTTAGAGTTAGAGAGAGGGAGAAATAGAGGTAGAGAGAGATGTAGGGGTGTAGAGGTGTAGAGAGGTAGATGTGTAGAGAGGGAGAGGTAGAGGGTGGTAGAGGTAGTGGCAGGTAGAGAGGTAGAGGGAAGTAGAAGTAGAGGGAGGTAGAGGAAGAGGTAGAGAGAGAGGTAAAGAGAGAGGGGATAGAGAAAGAGGGGTAGAGGTAGAGAGAGAGGTAGAGTGAGGGGTAGAGGTAGAGATAGAGGATTATAGGGAGAAGACGAGAGAGAGGAAGAGGTGGAGAGAGAGGGATAGAAGTAGAGAGAGAAGTAGAGGTGTAGAGAGGTGTAGGTGTAGAGAGGTAGAGGTGTGGAGAGCTAGATTGGAGAGGGAGATGTAGAGGTATAAAGGGAGGGGGTAGAGGTAGAGAGAGAGGTAGAGGTGTAAAGAGAGGTATAGGTAGAGGTGTAGACAGGTAGAAGTGTAGAGTGGTAGAGGGAGGTAGAGAGGTAGAGGTATAGAGATGGAGAGGTAGAGAGGTAGTTAGAGGTAGAGATAGAGTGAGGTAGAGAGAGAGGTAGAGGGACGTAGAGGTAGAGAGGTAAAGGGAGAGGTAGCGAGAGAGGGGATAGAGAGAAGTAGAGAGAAAGGGGTAGCGGTAGAGAGAGCAGTAAAGGTAGAGAGAAAGGTAGAGATAGGGAGCGAGGTAGAGGTAGAGAGAGAGAGGTAGCGGTAGAGAGAGAACAAGCTAGAGGTATAGAGAGAGGTAGATGTAGAGAGAGAAAGGTAAAGGTAGAGAGAGAGGTAGAGACAGAGACAGAGAGAGAGAGGTAGTGAGAGAGAGAGAGAGAGAGATCCAAGAACAAAGCACCATCACAAACGGTGTAGTGTGAACACATTGCTATGGACAACAATAAGGCTGAAATGCCCAGATGGGAGGAGGGAGGAGGGGCAATCACACGCTGTAACACGATGAAGTGTGAAAGTAGTGTGAAGGCTCACAAAAATGTTCTCTTAGTGAAATCCCCTGGGAGGGAACTAAGCACACAAAGGAGGGACATTTTCAAAAAATCCACCAATTAAAAGAAAGCATTTAAGGCAAACACCACAAAGAACAAATGGCAATAGTGGACTTGGTTAAAGTTCATAGACTGAGTACAGCATGTCTTGCACTCTTGCAGACAGTGCCTGCGCACTGCGTAGGTTCAACCTAAAAAGGAAGGTCAGATTAACAACGTTTTTGGTGTGCTTGTTTCTTTATGTGTGCAAATTGCTGGTCCTATTACTGTTAGGCTTTAAGAAAAAGGTGACCCAGCAAACCTAGATCAATTTACTCCCACCTAGTATAATCCGCAAACAAAGTATTATTACGTGGGGAGTAAATCTCAAACAGCAGGTGGGGAGTGGGCAATTCAAGGCATGATCAACCTTGACAGTTTGTGAACACCCACATACACAGCAGTTATCACCATTCAGAAGCTTTTCCTAGTTTCCAAATCTAAAAATGTGTAGAGATATAGTCCAGGCAAGAACAGGAGTAAACTCCTTTTGAGGATGGGAACTGCAAAGTAAAATGAAACGCCCCCAAACTTATTGCGGGTGAAGGTAAAGGGGTTTCTCCACTGAGGAAAGCATGTTCCTTGTCAAGAAACAATTGGTAATTACTCTTTACCACTCCAACCATGTCAAGTAGTTACATACGATCAAGGGGAATTCTGGAAGAATTGACAATGCCCACAAATTGCTAGGTTTTGCAAATATGCACATGTTTTTTTAAGACAATGGTGACAGTGCCTTCCCCCGACAGCAAAAGCTTTGCATGAAGGAGCCATATATACAACTTAGAACATCTTGCAAGTTTGGATGAATGTCTTGGTGTAGCCGCAGAGGGTTCAACATTCTCTTAGCTACTATAAATCACTGTAAAGTGAGCATGTGGACCTGTACAGTTGGAATGTGGAACCTACTTGTCCACCAATCATAATAGAAAAGAAGCCATATGTTTTGGTCAATTAGCTCTAGGAATTCCACACCCTTGGCTACTGGTGATAGGGCTTGGGTAAACAACTGTGGCTTGCCTGAGGCCTACCCTTACTTCAAGTGACCTTAACTGGCCTGTGCCTGTGTGGCCTAGTTACTGTTTACAGGGTGAACCATTCTGTAATCATGACTGATCCTCCAGTCATGCCTGTTGTGGTCCTCCTGTTAAGACCTAGGTAGGGCCAGTGTGCCAACCTGTCACTCATCTGTGCCAACAGCAGGGGAAGATCCCCAGCTTGTTCTTAGGCTGAGGCTGAGAACCATGCCAAAAGCATTACCTGAGTCCTCTGGTTCCACATGGTTTTCCCCGGTCCCACCCCCAATATGACATGGAGTTGGGGATTGGAATGACATAGGCAGGAGTTGGCAACAAACCTAGCACGAGTCCTGGGAGAAATTGTTGTACAGACCCGCCAACATACAATGAGAGAGGGTGAAAACCTGCTACATCTCAGACAGGGCAGTGGATGTGCGCAGCTTGGTGCCATGCTTGTGAAGCAGCAGCCAGGCCAGCACTGCTGATCCACAATGGAGCTGATGGGCCAACAGGGAGGCTTAGTGCTGTTCCTGCTAGAATCTAGGGCCATAATTATGGTAACTGACGAACACTTGCACCCTTCCTTCCAAAGCCATCTTTTAACTTCAGAGTTTGAGAAAGATGAGCCACCAGTATCCATTAGTGTAGACTGGATGCAATGTGCTTGATAGAACTAACAATCAGTTCTAGACAATGAACAAATAATCTTAGCTAGACCATCTCCCACTTCTCAAGAGATTGAGAGATGGGGTAGTCTTAACCAGTAACAAATATTTTTGTAGCCCTACAGTGGTTCATCTCTACATTGTCAGGTGTTTCATAAGTGAGCGTGGTTGGAGAAGGAGCTGTGGTTCTCTGTTACAGAGGTGGATGTTCCACTGCTTGATGGCAGAGGTCCGTTGCTCTGGCACAGAATATTAGGATGGGAGATCAAGTAGCAGAGTCCTAGGAGCTTCAGCAATGTTCATTACTAGATTAGCAACATTGGCTGCAACATGGCTGCAACATGAAAGGCAAGTTCACAACTTTGAAGTTGCTGGTCTAAGTCAGTCCTTCAGGTAGCTTAAATATGTTTTTGGAACACAGGCATCAGTAGCGACACCTAATTAAATGTCTACAGATTTTCTGTCAGTCCTCCAAATCAGTATAAAGTATGGAGCTTAATTGTGAAGCAGAGCCCTTTTGAAGCCTTGAGAGGCACATTATCCTGGGGATGGTAGGCAGCTGTTCGTCACTCCCACTAAGCTGCATTTACTTGATCCATTTACATTCAGGGGATCTACTCTGATCACAATGAAGTCTTCTCGACAAGCTGCAGTTGACAAAGATAATTTCCCAAACATGTTTTACTACAGCTGGCATCTCCTGATACCTGCAGGGTTAGTGCTAAGTGTACTGGGTGAAGTAGACTATGATGATGAGGATGTTCTAAATGTCTTGGCTCTCATAGATAAGTAACAAGAAAGTCATCTTGCCAGTGCTCAGGAGATGATGCTGTTCTACTGCATTCTTTTGCTTGATATTTGTGTCTGTGCAGAGCACGCAAGTCTTGAAGTGATTCTGTACATTATTGGAAGTGAAGACTATTAAAAGTTCTTTGAACAGGCTCATGGTCTTGACATTAGCCAGACGCCCATTGTAACCATCTAATAACTTTAACAGCATCTGGCTTTACAGTTTATAGAACCGGTCAGTGTTTGGTGTAGAACAGCAGATTTGGGGCCAGATGTATCAAAGGTTTTTACCCATTCTATGTCTGTGGGAAAATGTGTACGTATGGCCCTTGGTGTTTCTCTGTACATTATTTCTCTCTTTTTTAATTGAAACTTTTTTTTAGTTGTGTTAACAACAATGAAAACAGTTTATCTTCTTTGGTATACATTGTGTGCACAGTGCAAACACCCCCCTCACATTTTCACCCATTAGCAGGCACTCAGGTCTGAATAACCCCAACCTCAACCATCCAGGCCTTTGTGTGTCCATCATTTCCTCCAAACGCTCTCATATCTACGAGGACCACCCTGGGCCATATATATAATTTCTTCCATTTTGGTGCACCAGTCCATGACTTTGGTCCATGTTATTTTAGATGGGGCTGCTGATGAGTTCCATTGCTTGGTAATGTCCCTTTTGTCCACCACGGTGCCTATTCCCACCAGGGTCCTATCTTCCCTGAGCCCTTCCATGTCTTCCAATATGCCCAGCAGTGCAATCCTCAGGTGTGCCTCGATGTATGTACCCCACCACAGCGGATAAGGTGGCCATGACGGTTCTCCAATATATGTCTAGAAGTCTAGCACCAGGCAAGACTATACCATATGGTAGAAATCCCCACGTGGATCCTGGTGCCTTTTGCATGTGGTGGAAGTTCAAGTACTAGCCTTCCATAACTGGAGGGATATGTGGTATACCTGATGAAGAAATGTGAAATGAGACAGCCAGAGTTAGGCAGATATCTCCAGGACATGGTGTGCCATGCCTGCATTGCGCCAGTCAGCTTTGCCCAGAGTTGCCACCCCCCATTCCCACCATTTCTCCCTCACGGGCCCCAACAGGTCAGGGGAAATTGATAGCAGGGTTTTATATATCTATGAGATCTCACCTCTTCCTAGGTGGCCCATGAGCAAAAGCTCCGCAAATGGATTACTCTTGGGGATGTCCTCCAAGTTTCCTTGGTATTCACACATTGTGTGGCAAAGCTCTAAAGAATCTGAAAAATTGGGAAGCGGACATTTGGAAGTCTTCGCACTGACTTTGAGAGGTCTTGATATGGGCTCTCTCCCACTCATCCCCCAAGTTTGATATCTCTATACAGTGGCACCCTTTGAAGTCTTCTAGGTTGTTTGCTTGGACCAGTCACCTGTCCTCCCATATGGGGGTCACAAGTGTGAATTTTCGGTCCCAGCCTATCCATCTCAGCGCTACTCCTTATACATGGAACACCACCTGGGTCACCTCTGGGAGGGAAGCCAGAATGGGCGCCCCCTGAAGCATACCTGTCACCGCATTCAAGTCAAGGATGGAGAGCTCCATGTGGTATGCAGAATCTCCCCACCCCCATGCAGCCACTCATTTATGGCTAGCAATTGAGCCGCCCACTATTTAAGTCTAATGTCTGCCATGACGAGTCCGCTGTCGTATATCGACCGGATGCATTTGCCAAATGCCACTCTTGGGTTGCCCAAATAAAGATGTATCCCATTGGTGCCACTGTGCTGAACCAGGTCTTTGGGGTGTGGAGGGGGTAGTTCTGGAGGACGTGCAAAAACGTCAGAAGCATCATCATTTTAAAAAGGGCTAACCTATCCATGAGGTTGAGGGAAACCTAAGCCCACCTCACTATGTCCTCCCGGTCCCTCCGCACTATGGCACAGACATTGAGGCTCCAGGCAAGCCCTGGCTCCCATGAGGTATGTATTCCAAGGTAAAGGAAACAATGGTGGTGTGTTGGGAGCTAGGGGTGCCTAATTTCGTGTGGACAGTCACCCCTTAAGAGCACCAGGAAGGACTTGTCCCAATTACCTCACAACCCAGAGGTCGCCTCAAAGGTGTCCAAGATGTGAATCAGTCGAGACCCTGTTTCTGCAGGGCAGGAGAGGAACAGTAGCACATCATCAGTTTAGAACACTATTCAATCCTCTGTCGGCAGTCCCCAGTCGAAGCACCATACCTGCCTGTCACAGCTGATCCAGACCACCAAAGGCTCGATAGCCAATGTAATAATGAGGGGTGAGGAGGGGGCAGCCCTATCTAGTGCCCCTCCTGATGTGGAACCGAGAAGACAGAACTCCGTAAATACACATCTGAGGCTGTAGAGTAACACAGAGGACCTTGACATAGGCTTGGTATTTGGGCCTGAACTCCATCTTGGTGAGGGTTTTTTCTAGAAACAACCAGTTTATTGTGTCAAATGCCTTCTTGAAATCTATCAAAAGAGGGAGACTGGGCCCCGTAGGGCCTTAATGCGGGTGAGCACCAGGTGCACCCTCCGGATACAGTGTCTAGTGCTGCAGCGTGTAATAAAACCACATTGGTCAGGGTTGACCAATTGTGGTATGACCTGTATTAGACGATTAGCTAGGAGTTTTGTATACAGTTTGAACTCCCTGTTAATGAGGGAGATGGGTAGTATGATGCACAGCAGGACTGTGTGTGGCCTGCCGCGGGTATGACGATCAGTGTTGCCAGGTCTATGTCTGGGGGAAAGGAGTCTTTGGTGTCTGCTTCAATAAAAAGGTTCAGATGGGGTGGAAGAATGTCCAGCTGGAGCTTCCGGTAGTACTCCACTGGGTAACCATCCAGTCCCGGTGTCTTCCTAGAGTTTAGATCTGCCAAGGCGTCTCCCACTTCTTCAGGTGTCATTGTTTGTTCTAAGGCTGCTCAGTCAGACTCTGTCGAATGAGACATCGGAATGTCTGTGACAAGGGCGGCCGACAATTTGAAATCAGGGCTGCATGTAGCGCTTCATCATATAGAGCGAATACAGCTGTGATCCCCTGTGTCTTCTACCACATGCCCCACCCCATCCACAATATTGGGTGCATTTCAAGCTTCTGTGTCTTTTGTAGCCAACCAGTGTGACGGCTTGCTGGATTTGTCTCCCTGCTCATAAACCCTTCATGTGGAGGCCATCCAGCACTTGCAGGCTTCTTCCAGGCACAACTGGCAAGGATTTCTGTCTTCACCAATAGTTTCTTCCAGTCTCTGGGAATGATTTGAGCCTCTGGTTGAGCAGCGATGACTGATGCTACTGGTTTCCCAACTCAATGATGTTTTGAACCACAGAGATGATGCTGTCTCTCAGCTTCACTGCTTCAATGTACTCACAGATTAATTGCAGAACTTATGTGAAGTCCAAGGTGGTGATTTTTCTATTGGAGGCTGTAATGCTGTCAGGACAGGCACCAGGAGCTCTTTGCCTCAGTGCTGGTTAACCACCTTATGTGCTGACTGTGCTTCTGTGACTCCACAGAGAGCCTTCACTATCAGGGCAGTCCTTGTTAGGTCAGGTTCATGTACGGTATGTGGTTGTTGTCTGTCCTTTAAAGGAAGATAGCACCGTACAGATAACATGGAACTCCTCTATGACAACCCATTTAAAAGCAGGGATTCCAGTTTCTGCACTGTGTATTTCTGATACAACACAGCATAGAACCCTTTAAAGCTAGCACCAATTTGCAGGTGATGGTTGGACTGGGGTATCGGATGCCACAACATGAGCAGTTGATAATTTTTCTGTCAGATTGCAGAAAATCTGTTGCAATAAGTGCTTTTTTGGTACATGGGCACCCCTCCATTAGTTTGGTGAGTGTCCTTTAAATCTTTACAATTCTTGGGTTAAAACTTTATTAATACTTGCAGAATGTGAGGGAGCTCTCTATTTCTTTCAGAGTTTGGCAAAGTTATTTTGAGGTCCTCCTCCTTTACTGTGTCTACTTCTATTCCATGTTTTGAGACAATTAGCCTGGCAAAATTGATGCTAAGCTGTCAGACTTGGCACTTGTCTAGTGATAGTTTGAGTCCTTGACCCCTCAAACTTTTGACAACCTTCAGTATCCTCTACTCACGCTTTATTGACGTTCTTCCAAAGACGTAGTTTTTGAGGTAAAAATAAATGCTTTAGATTGTTTTGGATTCCAATTGACTTCAGATGACAGTTGTGCCCTCTTGAACTCCCCGTGTCTCTGCTGGGATTTTGAGTACTGTGAAACTGAAAGATCACTTGCATACAATAAATAGGTCCCTTCCAGTGGTACAATTTAAAGCGTCTTCTAGGCCATCTTCTTTCTACACTTTTAAATAACCTTATTGTAATTCTTTTCAGAGTTTGAGTCGGCAAATCATGAATATGTCTGGCGTTAGCAAAGACCTTTTGATTTTACTAAAATTATATGCATAATATACTTACTTATAGGGGTTTTCAGCCAGCTCTCTTCATTCATTGGTCTATTATTGTGTCATTCACATTTTGCTTCCTCTCACTGCTGCATGCAGCAGAGGGCAGTGGGGCAGCCTACTTCAGCCACTGGTTAACTACACTTTCCTTAACTGCATTTTGCTCTTTCCCCACTAGCACATCCACAAGTTTATTCCCTTCAGCGGCTGTTTTTTTGTTTTCAATTTATTTTTCGGTGTTGCCTGTGTGTTTACAGCCTGATGTGATAACTGGACGCTATCAGATGTGAGCACAGGACACATTCCAGTTTCAACCTCATCTGTCTGTCTACCTACCTGTCTCTGCATGTGTATGTACCTATCAGTCTGTCTACCTACCTGTCTATTAAGAATTGGGCCTCTAGTTGGCAGATGTTTTAAGTCTCTCCAAGTAGGGACCACAATCCTAGTCAGGGTAAGTAATATACACACTAAACGTTTACCCATGCTCACCAAGTGGTAGCATGGCACAGAGCAGTCAGGCTAAACTGAAGAGTCAATGTGTAAAGTATTTGTGCACACACCCAGTAACACACTGAAAACACCACAAACGGACTCCACACTGGTCTAGAAAAATAGCCAATATTTATCGGAGTCAAGCAGGAGCAAAATGACAAAAATCCTACATACACAAGCCACATTATGAATTTTGAAAGATTAAATCAAAATGCAGTTCTTAGAAGTCAATAGCTCCCACCCGGGGCTAACTGGTTGTGCTGGAGCAGGTCAAATACAAAAGTTCAGTCCAACCGCGATAGTGTGCAGGCCGGGTACAGGAGTCACACAGACCCACTGACAGTACCTTGGTTGTGTAGAGGCCCATGATGATGATGTGTTGGTCCAAAGAGGGAATGCGTTGCGCTTGCAGGCAATGCATCATTTCCTGATTGGGCAACGTTGTTGATGCATCAATATCCAAAAGGGATGAGTACTGGTTCCAATGCATCGGAGCTGTGTGGGTCAAGTCAGGGTTTTTGCGTCTCGCAGTCGGCAAGCAGTGTCCATGGCTTGAATGCAGGCAGCAGCAAAGCGGGGTTTCTGCAGTGGCATGTGTGTCGTCCAAGTGATGTGCCGTGTTGATGCGTCAGTTCTTTTGTTGCAGCACTGCACTCGCCTCCAAGGACTCAGGACTGGATTTGTCACCACTTGGCAGAGCAGAACTCACAGCAGAGGAGCCCAGGTGCTGGTAGCAAGATGCAGTTGAAGTCCTTGATATACCTGAGACTTCAGAAACAAGAGGCAAGCTCTGCCAGGCCCTTGGAAAAACTTAAGATTGCAGGATGTAGAGAGTTAAGTCATGTCCTCTCACTCCTAGGCAAGAAGTAGCAGGCACCAGGCCAACACAGCAAAGCAAACAGCAAAGTGGCACTCCCTTCTGAGAGCACAGTAGTCCTTCTTCCTGGTAAAATGTCCTCTGTTCAGAAGTGTTCTGAGTATATGGTGTCAGAGGCCCAGTACTTATACCCAAAAAGGCCTTTGATGTAGGGGTAACTTCAAAACTATTCTCTGAATTGCACAAGGTTCCCTTTCAACCCAGCCCTGGCTCCAGACTACCAGTATTGAGTAGTCAGCCCTTTGTGTGAAGGCGGGACACAGCATATTCAGGTGTAAGTGTGAATTGCCTCTCCCTGCCCAGGACACCTATCAGTATGCGGATTAATGCAAATATATCTCCTATCACACCAAGCCCTTCCTGCTTGTGGCTGTCTGGAGAGAATGCACAAATATAGCTGTCACCTAAACCCAGATGTATATTCAGAGACAGGCTAAGGCTCAGAATGATGAAAGTAAGAAAATGCCAACTTTCTAAAAGCGTCATTTTCAGGCTTGCAATTTAAAAAAACACCTTCACCAAAAGATGTATGTTTACGTTACGAGTCCAGAGACACCAAACTCCACATTTCTATCTATTCCCAATTGGAAATTACACTAAGAAGATGGTTTAAGGCAACCCTAACGCTAGCCTATAGGAGAGATAGTCCTTACAATAGTGAAAAATGAATTTAAGAGCTTTTCACTATCTGGACATGGTAAACTTAAAAGTACATGTCCATATTTGTACATACACTGCACCCTGCCTTTGGGGCCTTCCTTAGGGAGGACTTACATGTAATAAAAAGGAAGGTTTGGGCCTGGCAAGTGGGTACACTTGCCAGCTCAAAATGGCAGTTTAAACTTCTCACACAAGCTCTGCAGTGGCAGGCTACAATAGTGGTTGGCACAATCAGTGCTGCAGGCCTACTAGTTGCATTTGATTTACAGGCCCTGTGCATACATAGTGCACTTTACGAGGAAATCAAATATGCCAATCACGGAGAAGCCAATTTAAACATGTTTTAGACACGGAGCACATGCAATTTAGCACTGGTCAGCAGTGAAAAGGCACACAGAGTGCTAAAGCCAGCAAAAACAAAGTTCAGCACACAGTCGAAACAGGAGGTCAGAAAGCAAAAGATCAGGGTAAATCACACCAAAATATGCCAGGTCTAACACTGTCTATGTACCTGTTGGTCTGTCTACCTACCTGTCTGTGTACCTCTCAGTCTGTCTTCCTAATTGTCTATGTACCCGTTAGTCTGTCTGCCTACCTGTCTACCTACGTGTCAACCTGTCTATGTAAATGTCAGTCTGTCTACCTACCTAGCGACCTACCTGTCTATCTACTAGTCTGATCTGTCAGTCTATCTACCTGTATTCCTAGCTGTCTGTCTAGCTATCTACCTGTCTATCTAGCTACCCTCTATCTACCTGTCTACAAGCTTGTCTGTCGGTCAGTCAGTCAGTCAGTCTCTCTGTCTTTCTATATTTATCTTAGCAACCTTATGTATCTATATTTATCTTAGCAACCCTATCTATATTTATCTTAGCAACCCTATCTATCTCTAAAAAATCATTATAACCCTCTATCTAATCAATAATTTCAAACTTTTCTCTAATCAATTCGTTAACCCCATTTATCTCTAATCAATTTTTCAACCTTATTTCTAATCAATCTTCTTAACCCTCTTTCTACTCAATATTTTTAGCGCTAGCATTAGGCACAATGGCGCTTTCAATGTAAACATTACAATGGGTAGGTGACATCACAAGTCCCAAAAGGACTAGTGATGTTGACAGAAAAAAACACAAGTCGAAGTCGCCCTTGAGACAAGGGGCCAGTTAATAACAGCGGGTGCCATCTTGTCAGCTTTTTAGTTTCTTCTGCATGTCCCACAGTGTGGCCATGAAGTACAATTTTGCATTGTCATTTCTGTTCTTTATATTACCTAGCGCAAGACTAAAGAAAGAAGTCTTCCCCTTAAGATATCGGTGTAGTTAAAAATACTCACTCTAACGCTGGTATAACTTTACTTTTCTGTTGAGGTCCAACTTGGCAATCAATCAACTTTTTGATATTATTACACCAAGGTATGCATAAACTAAACATGTTCCTGTCCGCTAATTTCGATTCATTCATATGTGTAAAAAAACAAACCAGAAAACGGGCAACATTGCGTCTCTGTGGCTTACACTGATGAAACCAGTTACTCTAATCAGATGATAGAATATCATTTAGCCAGATCGAAGTTTTGCATCGCCAGGAACTAGATCTTTAAACTTCGTTTATCAAACTAAAATATTCAGGCTACTGCTGCCTTCTCCACGCCTTTTTGCCCTAGTACAGAAAGAACATTTTCACTGAATAAGTTAGCCTGGTCGCGGCAGGGTTAACCTTTTCTTCGTCTGAGCCCACCAGCCACTTCTCATCAGACTGTTTCCTTACTTTATTGGCGGAGTTTGCATGCAGGTAGTATATCTGCTCCTCCCCGTGCAATGTGCACCTGGTGAACAGGACGTCATTGGAAATCTGTCTATTTCAACTCCCCGCCCCATGTCTTTACAGCCAGGCACTTTTGTGAACACCTACCAGTGAACAAACACGAGAGAATGTTTTTTAAATAGAATGAGATTACTCCCAAATGTTAAACTCCAATAACTACAATACAGAAACCTCCACCTTGAAGGATACGGTACTGATGGTGGGGTTGCATACATCACCTGCTGTTACCAATAACAAAGGTATCGGTATTTGCGGAATGCGGTATTACCGGGGGGATAATAAGGAAGCTCATGTAGTTCGCTTATGCAATGAAGAATAACCTGCTGAAAACAGTGGTAATGCACGGATGTGTGCTTTGTTTGTGTGGGGATTCATCAGGTTTGACCTGATGGATTTGGCCCCAAAATTACCCATAGTATTAGGGCCTGGAGTAGAAGAACTACATGTGGTAATACCAAAGGGACTCGTAAAACCGATCTGGACAGAGACTCTGGTTTCTCCTTTAGTCGGTATCAAGAGTGCACTCCTAACGTGGGCCAGAGTATACCACATCATAGATTAGATACACAAATCTGCTTTTGTGTCCTCAGTTTAGTAATTCTCGTAGCCCAAAACGTGGAAGCGTGTCCTCCAAGTGACTTCTGCGGTCATTTTACAATGCATTTGCAGCACTGAATATACAGCAGGCTATTGTCCTGGGGAGACATTACTTCTGGCTATTTCAGTGGACCACCTACGAGGCTAATTTCCACCACTTCCTGCTATAAACTGGATCCTTACAAGAAAGGAATTTCGTATATTTTTTTACTTTATCATACTTTTTAACGCTCGAAGTACAAGTTTTATAGGACAACTTCACAGGACGAATTCGTTAAATTCACTCCACTATCCTGGCCCTAAGATTTCTGTAGGTCTGTTATTTCCGCAAAAATAAAGCAGTACAGTTAGTCATCAAAATTCCTGGCTAATTTGAAGACATAACCAAGTAATTCGTTTACAGGAAACTGTACAAAGAGTATTCAGCAGAATCTTATATCGTTGTTTTTATGTTGCACCTATGAATTCATTATTTTGTTCCATTTATTTGTAACGTTTTTTTTGTTTGACATTTCTTGGCACAATACCTGAACACAGTCCGGGTGTGTATGAGTGTGTAACTAATTGCGGGTACTAGATACTACAAGGATTGCAAATACACGTTCACATTTCATGTACATTTAATTGTAAGTAGCCTAAACATGGTGCGTTTCAAAACATGTAACTAATTTCTCTTTGTTGGGAGCATTATCAGCAGAGAATAGCCCTCCTCAAAGTTATGGACTTGAGCCAAAGACAAGACTATATAATGAGTGGAACTGGCAATTGACAGGAGTTAACACTGCCAGTATGTTAATAAAAATCACTGCTCTAAGTGGGGTGGTTGGGTACTGTTAGAAATGGAGTCTCTAATTGGCAGAGGTATTCACCTTTCTCCAAATATGGATCACAATCCTAACCAGGGTAAGTCACACACATTCCAAATTATCATGTTCCACCCTCTGGTAGCTTGGCACTGAGCAGTCAGGCTTAACTTAGAAGGCAATGTGTAGAGTATCTGTGCAATAAACCATGCAGTAACACAGTGAAAACACCACAAAAATAAACCACACTGGTTTAGAAAAATATAAGAAATTTATCTGGTTAAATTAAGGTCAAAACAATAAAGCTTCACTAAGCACAAGTTGAGATATCACTTTTGCAAGTTTAAAAATGGTCTTAAATCTTATGAATCAACGGTGGTCTCTTTGTTGCACAAATTACCACATATGGAGATGTGTGGAAAAATAAGGTGAATGTCGGATTTTCCGATGCGGCACAGACGATGTGTCATTTTTTCCCACGCTGCAAGGTGCTTTGTATCGATTTCAGGTGTGCAGTCTTGGTTCCTCACTGCGATGCAGGGCTCTTTGGACGCCCTAGGATGATGCGGGGAAAATCCTGGGCATGCGGGAAGAAGTCACAGGCATTGCGTCGATCCGGTAGGCGCTGCGTCTAATTTTCTGTCGCATGGCAGGCGTTGCATTGATTTTCCACTCAGGAAGTCGGGCTCGACTGTGTGTTGATCCAGTAGGGCCGTGCGTCTAATTTCCGGTCACAATGCTGGTACTGCGCCGATCTTCGCTCGGGAAATGGGGCTGCGTCGTTCCGGTTTGGCTGTATGTGATTTTCTTGTCGCAGGGCAGGCTGTGCTTCGTTTCCGGCAGGCTATGCACTGATTTATGCGCACAAGGAGTTTCCTTGAGCAGATGAAGTCTTTTTGGCCCTGAGACTTCAGAAAACAGGAGACAAGCTCATCTAAGCCCTTGGAGAGCACTTCTCAGCAAAGTCAGAGGGCAGCAGGGCAACAGCAGGGCAGTAGTCCTTCACAACAAAGCAGTCCAGATGAGTCCTTTGGGTAGCAAGGCAGTTCCTCTTACAGGTTGCAGGTTCAGGTCCAGAAGTGTCTGAGTTGGTGAGGTCAGAGACCCAGTTTACATACCCAAAAATGCCTTTGAAGTGAGGGAGACTTCAACAAGTGCTTTTGAAGTGCACGTCCCCTTTCAGTACAGGTCTGTCTGCCAGGATCCCAGTAGGGGGTTTGGCAGTCCATTGTGTGAGGGCAGGCTACTAGCCTTTGAAATGTGTGTGTCAGGCCCTCCACCCTCCCAGCCCAGGAAGGCCCATAAAGTATGCAGATGAGTGCAGGTGAGTGCAGGTGTGACCAAGCATCCTGTGTTTGTAGTTGTCTGGGTGAAATGCACAAAGGAGCTGTCAAATAGCCCAGCCCAGACGTGGACTGAAGACATGCTGAAAGGCACAGATGGATTTTAAGTGCAGTGAAAGTCTCACTTTCTAAAAGTGGCATTTCTTAAACAGTGATATAAAATCCAACCTCACCAATTAGCAGGATTTTCTATTACCATTCTGGCCGTACTAAATATGACCTGGTTACCCCTTTCTCATCTGAATCTACCACATAAACAGTATATGAGGGTAGCCCTAATGCTATCCTATGAAAAGAGCAGGCCTCACAGTAGTGGAAAACACACTTAAGAGTTTTCCACTACCAGGACATATAAAACACATATGTACATGACTTGCCTTTTACCTACATAGCACACTGCCCTATGGGCTAACTAGGGCCAACCTTAGGGGTGACCTATATGTAGAAAAAGGGGGGTTTATGGCTTGGCCAGTACTTTTAAATGCCATGTCGAAGTGGCAGTGAAACTGCACACACAGGCCATTCAATGGCAGGCCTAAGACATGGTTAAGGGGCTACTTATGTGGGTGGCACAACCAGTGCTGCCGGCCCACTAGTAGCATTCAATCTACCGGCCCTGGGAACATGTACTGCACTTTACTAGGGACTTACAAGTAAATCAAATATGTCAATTGGGAATGAACCAATGTTACCATGTTTAAGGGAGAGAGCATATGCACTTAAACACTGGTTAGTAGTGGTAAAGTTCGCACAGTCCTAAAACCAGCAAAAACAGTGTCAGAAAAGTGGAGGGAGGCAGGCAAAAAGTAGGGGGATGACTACCCTAAGGCTGTCAGGTCTAACATGTGTCCCCCCCCAGCTGAAAGTGGGGAGAGCTACCCAACCCCCTGGGAGCTCTCATCGCTAAAGCAGAAGTATCTGAAGAGACCAGCAGCATTGGCTTGGTCAGTCCCCGGGCGATGCTCCACCGTAAAGTCCATCCCCTGTAGAGAAATAGACCACCTCAAGAGTTTAGGATTTTCACCCCTCACCTGCTTGAGCCACCTGACCGGACTGTGGTCTGTCTGAACCTGGAAGTGAGTCCCAAACAGGCAGGGTCTCAGATTCTTCAGTGCCCAGATCACAGCAAATGCTTCTCTTTCTATGGCACTCCACCTCTGTTCCCATGGTAATAGTCTTCTGCTGATAAAGAATACTGGTTGGTCTAGGCCCTCATCATTCAGCTGTGCTAGAACCACCCCTATGCCATGCTCTGAAGCGTCTGTCTGCGCAATGAATTTTCAGGAGTAGTCAGGGGCCCTGAGCATGGTTGCTGTGCACATGGCTTCCTTCAGGGAGTCAACGGCTTTCTGACAAGCCTCTGTCCAATTCACCACCCTAGGTAGTTTCTTAGATTTGAGTTCTGTTAAGGGGGCCACTATGGTGCCATAGCCCTTAACAAATCTGTGGTAGTACCCGGTGAAACCCAAGAAGGCTCTCCCTTTTGGATTCTAGGTGGCTGCCAGGCCTCGATTGTCTCAGTCTTGGCCTGGATGAGCTGCACCTTGCCACCACCTACTAGGTGTTCCAAGTACACCTCGGAAACCTGCCCAGTCTGGCACTTACCAGCCTTGATTGTCAGGCCTGCCTGTTGCAGGGCCAGGAGCACCTCTTGGAGGTGGAACAGGTGTTCCTCCCAGCTGGAACTGTAGATGGCAATGTCGTCTAAGTAGGCTGTGCAGAAAGCATCCTTGCCAGCTAGGACCCCATTAACCAACCGTTGGAAGGTAGCGGGGGCATTACTCTGAACTGGTAATGTCCCTCAGTAGTAGAAAAAGTGGATTTCTCCTTAGCCCCCTCAGTCAAGGCGATCTGCCAGTACCCTGATGTGAGATCAGAGGTACTGAGACATTTGGCAGTGACTAGCCTGTCTACAAGCTCATCCGCTCGGGGGATGGGGTGAGCGTCTATCTTAGTGACAGAGTTGAGACCCCGGTAGTCCACACAGAACGTACGTTCTGGCTTGGCAGCTGGAGCAGCAGCCTTGGAAACCAGCACCACAGGGCTTGACCAGGGACTGCTGGACTTCTCAATCACCCCAAGAGCCAGCAGCTTGGCAACTTCCTCCTTGATGCTAGCCTTCACCTTGTCTGAGAACCTGTACATTTTATTCTTTACAGGGGGACTGTCTCCCGTGTCAATATTATGGATACACAAGTGTGTGAGTCCAGAGGTGAGGGAAAACAGGAAGGAGTGCTGCCCCAGCAACTGGTAGCAGTCCCCTCGCTGGTCCAGGGTCAGGGAGTCCGAGAAATTGACACCCTCCACTGACCCATCACCTTCCTTGGCAGAGAGAAGGCCGGGGAGAGGTTCACTCCTCCTCCACACCCTCATCTGTCACCAGAAGCATGCTGACCTCAGTCCTCTCAAAATTAGGCTTTAGTCGGTTCACATGGAGCACCCTTAGGGGGGACCTAGGGGACTGGAGGTCCACTAAGTAAGTGGGCTCCCCTTTGCGCTCCTTGATTTCGAATGGGCCAATCCAGTAGTCCTGGAGAGGTCTAGGCTCTACTGGCTCCATACCCAAACCTTGTCTCCAGGCTGAAACTCCACCAGGGTGGCCTTCTGGTCATGCCAGTGTTTCATGACCTCTTGACTGGCCTTGAGGTTGCTCTTGGCCTTCTTCCAGAAGTGTTGCATCTGGTTGCAGAAGCCTAGCATGTAGCTAACCACATCCTGAGGGGGTGCCTTGGGAGCTTTCTCCCACCCCTCATTTACAATGCTTAAGGGTCCCCTGACAGGGTACCCATAGAGAAGCTCAAAAGGACTGAACCCTACCCCCCTCTGGGGCACCTCTCTGTAAGCAAAGAGAAAGCATGGTAAGAGGACGTCCCACATACGCCTCATGGCCTCAGGGAGGCCTGTGATCATGCCTTTCTTGTTGAATCTCTCCACAACAGCATTGGATTGAGGATGATAGGGTGTGGTGAACTTATAGGTCACTCCACACGCATCCCACATGGACTTCATGTATGCAGACATGAAATGTGTGCCTCTGTCAGACACAATCTCCTTTGGGAATGGGTAAATATCCCCATCAGAGTCCTGGTCATCACCAGTGCAGTCACCATCCTCAGAGGGATTGCCTCTGGGTAGTGGGTGGCATGGTCCGCCAAAACCAGGATAAACCTGTTGCCTAGGGCAGTTTTGGGATCCAATGGACCAATGAAGTTGATGCCCACCCTTTCAAAGGGGGTGCCAACAATGGGGAGTGGGATCAGGGGGGGCTTGAGCCTTTTCCCTGTCTTCCCACTAGCCTGGCAGGTAGGACAGGACCTACAGAACGCATCAGAGGCTGTCCGCATTCGGGCCAATAAAAGTGGGTGACAAGCCTGGCAAAGGTCTTCTTTCACCCTAAATGTCCTGCCAGGGGGATGTCATGAGCCAGGCCCAGTAGGAAGGCTCGGTAACAATGGGGGACCACCAGCACATGTTCTGCCCCAGTCTCCGGTACCTTAGGCTCACTGTAAAGGAGGTAATTCTCTCAGTATATAAGGTGATCACCAGAGGCTTCACCTGCTGCTTGAGCTGAGACCTGTTGCCTCAAACCCACAAGAGAGGGGCATTCCATCTGCACTTTGCAGAATTCTTCCCTGGTGAGCACACCATCAACTTGCCAGCCAGCAAGCTCAGACTGGTCACCTAGGGCAGCAATTACCTCCTCAGTTGGCTCAGGGGCCCCCTCCTCAGAAGCCCCGTCAACCACTGTGGGAACTTCAGGGACTGGTTTCCCTCACCCCTTACCCCTCTCCTTGGCAGCTATTTGGGCCATTCTTCCAGGCTCTAGACACCCTTGACTCCCCTCCCGGGCAGCCATGCACCTTGTGGTCATGCAGACCCACTCAGGCAATCCCAACATTTCCAAGTGAGACCTTAACTCTACTTCCTTCCAAATAGTGTACTCAAGGTCGTTGCCTAACAGACAATCTACAGGCATGACAGGACTCACAGCTACTTTTAGAGTACCAGAGACTCCCCCACTCAAATGGAACAAGAGCTACCGGTAGGTGACTCTTGCGGTTGTCGGCGACTATGATTTGACGGAATGTATTTGGGAGTACCTGTTCTGCTGACTCCAGCTGACCCCTGACAGTACTCATGCTGGCTACAGTGTGACGCAGAGTCTCCACCTGTTGCCCCTTGATGGTGACCCACTGCCTATACTTGGAAGTATTGACAGACATGTGGGCTTTTGGCACCATCTCTGCATCCTGCAGGGGCACTAGGGTTATCTCTATCTGTTCCCCAAAGCTGACAGGGACTACGTCCTCCCCGAACGCTACACTAGTCAACCCAGGTGTCTGCCCTCCAGTGAGGGGGCTGTGCCCTATCGGGACACTTGGAGTCTCCCTTAGAGTGACCATACTTGGAGCACTCTGCACAAAGGGGTACAAACCTCCCTGTCTTATGGTCCACCAACCCTTTCTTTTTAGAATGAGACTGGGACTGGTTACCGCTATTCCCTTGCGAATTATTTTAGGGAACTTTTGAGAACTCTTTATTTTTAATTTTTTCTCTCCCCTCTTGCTTCTGGTGGGAACCCTGACCACATTTATGGGTGTTCCTCCCAGATACCTTCTTGGACACTCTGGTGCTAGCCCAGAGGTCTGCCTCCTCAGCAAGCTTCCTAGGATCAGTCAGCTTACCCACAACTAGGTGCTGGCGCAACTCTGTAAAGCAAATACTGAGCATATGCTCTATCAGGATCAAATTATATAACCCCACATAATCATTTACTTTACTACCCCGCACCCATCCATTCAGTGCCTTGCTAGAAAAGTCAAAACAGTCTACCCAAATTTGTGTGGAGAATTTGGTACTGTCCCTGAATTTCTGGCGATACTTTTCAGGGGTCAGTCCAAACTTGGCAAGTAAAATGGCTTTCATGAGCGGATATGTTTTCTGGTCCTTCTTTTCTAATGTGAGAAGTGTGTCTCTCCCAATTATTGGTACATGTTTCCACAACTTGCCTAGACTTGAGGTCAGCTCTTTGAGACTTAGTTCATGGGCCAGAAGTAGTGTCTTTTCAGCCAAGGCCCTTTCAGCCTCAGCTTGTTTGGCTGCTCTCTTAGCCTCTCTTTCTGCTCTCCTCTCCCTCCATGTTTAACCTCGCCAATTGCAGTTGGAACTCTCTCTTCTCCCTCCTTTCCCCTGCAGACAGGCCATGACTTTAGACACTGCTCCCTGGTTGAGCAGGGGGCACAAATCCAGGGGTGTCGCCCCCCACTGCTACTGGCAAACCCTCTGGGGAGCCATCCTCTGGCCCCTCCACCTCAACATCCTTTTGTGAACTCGATTATGCCCAGGCCCTCAGCGCCTTTTGGTACTCCTCCTTCTTGGAGGCACCCTGGGTAGATCCTCCCATCCCCCTGCAGAACCCTTTTAGCTGGCTGACGGTGTATGTCTCCAGCTTGGCTAGGTCAAACCTTCCAGCTCCTCCTTGAGACCCAGCCAGAGACATGTTGTTTATGATTTAGATTAAAAATGTCAAGCAGGAAAACAATTGCAACAAAAAGAAAAAAATCTAATTGACCCTTAACTGTGGGTAGTTAGTGTACATGTATCTATTTTAGAAACACAAGTCCTATCCTCACCACTAATTACCAATGTTAGAGATGGGGTCTCTAGTTGGCAGAGGTATTCCCTTTGCCCAAATAGGGATCACAATCCTAGTTAGGGTAAGTCACACACAATCCAAATGATCCTGTGCCCCCCTCTGCTAACTTGGCACTGAGCAGTCAGGCTTAACTTAGAAGGCAATGGGTAAAGTATTTGTGCAATAAATCATAGAGTAACACTGTGAAAACACCACAAAAATACACCACACAGGTTTAGAAAAATATGCAATATTTATCTGGTTAAATTAAGGTGAAAACGATAAAGATTCACTAAGCACAAGTTGAGATATTACTTTTGCAAGTTTAAAAAGAGTCTTAAATGTTATAAATCAACAGTTGTCTCTTGTTTGCACAAAGTACCTGGTTTGCATCCAAATTACCATGCACAGAGACCGCAGAGGATGAGATGCATGGAAAAATAAGGTGTGCGTCAGATTTTCTGATGCAGCACAGGTGATGCGTTGTTTCTTTCCAAGCTGCAAGGGGCTTTGCGTCGATTTCTGGCATGCAGTCTTGGTTCTTCATTGTGATGCAGGGACCTTTGGACACCCAGGGATGATGCAGGGAAAATCCTGGGCGTGCAGGAAGAAGTCACAGGCGTTCCGTTGATCCGGTTGTCGATGTGTAAAATTTTCTGTCACGTGGCAGGCGCTACATCAAATCTTCACTCAGGAAGTCGGGCTGTGTCGTTCTGACTCGGATGTGCTTCAATCTGGTAGGGCTGTGTGTCAAATTTCCTGTTGCAACGCAGGAGCTGCATTGATCTTCACTCGGGAAGTTAGGTTGCGTTGTTACGGTTCGGCTGTACAGCAATTTTCTCGTTGCAGGGCAGGCTGTGCACTGTTTCTGGCAGGCTGTGCATCCATTTTTGGCACATAAGGAGTTTCCTTAAAGAGATGAGGTATTTTTGGCCCGAGTCTTCAGAAAACAGAAGGCTCAAGCCCTTGGAGAGCACTTCTCAGCAAAGTCAGAGGGCAGCAGGGCAGCAGTCATTCACAGCAAAGCAGTCCAGATGAGTCCTTTGGGCAGCCAGGTAGTTCCTCTTTACAGGTTGCAGGTTCAGGTCCAGAAGTGCCTGAGTTGGTGGGGTCAGAGACCCAGTTTATATACACAAAAATGCCTTTGAAGTGGGGGAGACTTCAATGAGTGGTTTTGAAGTGCACAATGTCCCCTTTCAGTACAGGTCTGTCTGCCAGGGTCTGGCAGTCCATTGTGTGAGGGCAGGCCACTAGCCTTTGAAATGTAAGTGTCAGGCTCTCCACCCTCCCAGCCCAGGAAGGCCAATTCAGTATGCAGATGAGTGCAGGTGTAACTGAGCATCCTGTGTTTGTGGTTGTCTGGGTGAAATGCACAAGGGAGCTATCAACCAGCCCAGCCCAGCTCAGTACAGACATGGATTGGAGACAGGCTGTAAGGCATAGACAGATTTTAAGTACAGAGAAATGCTCACTTTCTAAAAGAGGCATTTCTAAAATAGTAATTTAAAATCCACCCTCACCAATAAGCAGGTTTTTCTATTACTGTTCTGGCCATACTAAATATGACCTGGTTACCCCTTTCTCATCAGAATCTTACCACTCAAACAGTATATGAGGGTAGCCCTAATACTAGCCTATGAAAGGAGCAGGCCTCACAGTAGTGGAAAATTAATTTAGGAGTTTTCCACTACCGGGGCATATAAAACACACATGTACATGTCCTGCCTTTTTCCTACATAGCACCCTGCCCAATGGGCTACCTAGGGCCAACCTTAGGGGTGACCTATATGTCAAAAAAGGGGAGTTTAAGGCTTGGCAAGGACTTTTAAATGCCATGTCAAAGTGGCAGTGACACTGCACACATAGGCCATACAATGGCAGGCCTAAGACATGTTTAAGGGGCTACTTATGTGGGTGGCACAACCAGTGCTGCAGGTCAGCTAGTAGCATTCAATCTACTGGCCCTGGGCACATGTATTGCACTTTACTAGGGACTTACAAGTAAATCATATATGCCAATTGGGAATGAACCAATGTTACCATGTTTAAGGGAGAGAGCATATGCACTTTAGCACTGGTTAGCAATGGTAAATTGTGCAGAGTCCTAAAACCACCAAAAACAGTGTCAGAAAAGTGGAGGGAGGCAGGCAAAAAGTTGGGGGATGACCACCCTAAGGCTGTCAGGTCTAACAGGTACCTGCCAGGGCTGAGACTTGGCATAACAAAATCAATGGGCGCAGAACAGATCCAGGGCCCTATTGGGACCTTTATTTCTTGTATTTGCAAGCTGAAGAAAAATAAATCTATACTTCTTCTGTGTCACACCCTGGAACTGCAATTCAACATCAGTGGAAGATCCTATGTGACAAAGGACAAAGCAATACTCTTTTATTCCATTGATGTCCAATGTCTCAAGATACTATTTAATTCCAACTGAATAACCAAATTAGCAGCCTTTACTTTTAAGTTTACATTTTCAGGCACCTTTAGTGCTTACGCACAAGATATGTAAAATATATTAATTTGCACCTTTGGTGACATAGGTCTCGCCATTTGTAGATGTTTCGTAGCTATGCTTTATAGGCCACACTCCTTTTAGAGCTTGTTGGAAATCACCATCCTTTTAGAGCTTGTTGGAAATCACCATCTTTTGCATGGCATACCTCCATATGTTTACCCTATCTGATTTTTCTGGCTGTAAAAATCTGTGCACCTTACCCCCGCTAAGCAATAATAAAGTGCCTGTGGCCCTTTATTAAAAATTGTAGAATTAGCATATCCTTAATTGGCATATTTAACTTACTTATAAAGTGTGAGTATATGGTACAAAATTGTACCCATGGCATGTAAGTTAAATGCCACAGTTGGATTGTGGCACCTGTTGTGCCACCCACTACAGCGGGATGGCAGACAAAGTTTCAGGCCTACCAGGGTAGCCTGATTAGAGTAGTTTTAAAACTGCAGTTGGACTTGTCAAAATAATCCCTTTTAACCAGTCTAAACCTTCATTTTAAATATTATTAAATCATCCCTAAATAAACTGTGTAGCTCATAAAGCATGGTGTATGGTATTTAAAAGTAGGACATGTAGAAATTTAATATTTAACATGTACTTACAGTGACTAGCGCCTAAAAGCTATCTTCACTTTAGCAATGCAGGCCGTTTCATAGAGAAACGCTGGGCTACATTGTTACGTTTAATAACTCTATTGTCACTAAACACTTAGGAATTTCATTCTTGGACTCTTTGTATTATTTATTAACAAACAATCTATTGGCGAATTCAGTTGTGTATTAAATATTAAGGAAACGTTTATTTTAGAAAGTTAAATTTTCCCTGTTTAATGCCTCTGGAGGCTAATTTGCATTAGTCTCCAGCTGAAGCCAACTGAGTCAAGCCCTGAATGAGGTATAAAAACTGGTCCCAGAGCAGAGACCAAGGTCCATGGTTTTGGGTCATGTTTCTGTCCCTTTGGTAAGATGCACATTTGTGCAGTGAACTGGAGTGTAATTAACATCAAAGGGTCCTCCCCTTTTACAGGCAGATGCCAAATGACACCCAGAGATGCCCCTTCCTTTGTTTCCCCAGTCAGACAAGCACCAAACCCAGTGGGAAGGCATTTGTCCTCAGAACTGATTTTAAGTGACAACAGAGGTGGGGTTGTGCATTTCTTAAGCCACGCCTCTGGGGTAGGCACACTGACTGCACACTGGGAGAAGTGTTTAACCATCTTGGATTTAGACAGAGAGAAGAACTTTGGGGGTTTTGCAGTAGGGCACAAAGGAAATGCTGCAAACACGGGGAAGAGTAATCCCTAGGAACTTTTCTCCATTGGTTAGGGAGAAGTCATGAGTCATTCCTACCCGCAAACTGGTGCCAGCATAGAGGTTGAATCCCCAGTACCCTCCTCAGAACACTACTAGACATGAGCAAGATCAAAAGAGGTCTGAACCTGCTGTCTGTGACCTGTGAAGAGCTCTAAAAGACTGGACCTGCTCCATGGTGTACCCAGGAATAAAAAGTGAACTCAAATGGTCAGTTGGTTCCTGTGTGGCTACCAGACGCAACAAGCTGCAAGAGGCCTTTTTCCTTGAAGTGCACAGTTGTCCAGTTGCAACTGAACCTGGACTGGACTTTGATGTTGGCCTCTGCCTGACACCCTGAGAGTCTCTTAGTGCCATCACATGTGGTCCTAGGCGCCTTGGAGGTGTACTGTGATTATTTGGGCACTGGAAAAAAGTCCTGTGGGGAAAAACATCCAACCAGCAGTTCCATGACATCAGATTGAAATTCAGCGTTTTCCTCGTCAAGGCTCCCAGCATCCCCAAAAAAACAACTAACTCCCATTCTGCGTTGGGACTTAAAATATTTTCTGTGAGAAATCTCTAAAGCTCCAGAGCTCTGGCGGGACCAACCTGCTTGAAGTATACAGTCTTTAGTTCCACAGCGGCACCCACTCAGGGAGGATTTTTCTTCTGAAAAAGTGACAAAGTCCATTTCTTCTTTGGAACTTAGAAGGAATGTCATCAGGTCTCTCCAACAACTGTGACAAAGTTCCTTTTTGAAGTGAAATTTAGAATCGTTTTCAAACTTTTTGACTTCTAGACTTGTCACCAGGACCAGTTCATTTGGTGTATCTGACCATGGCTCCATAACGGTCGGCCTCAAATCACCCTTAGGTCCTGGTCTACTGCTTTCTTACACTATCATTGGTGCTTTGTGCTTTTTGCTGTAATTTCTACTCTGAAATTTTAAAAAATCATATCTCCAGTTCCCCTTACTGGATTTGTTGCTTTGGTGTCATTTTATGTGTTACATTTCACTCTATTGTTCTAATTTGCTTTGGGATTTACATTGCTTGGTGTTTTGTCTTTATTTCTGCTTTTGTGCTTCCTAAATAATGTACACATTGCTGTAATATATGCCTGTCTGCTCTGTGCCATTGCTAGCAGGGTGTTGCACTCAGGTTAATTTAGGGATTTTGAGGTTTCCCTCTGCCAAGAAGTCGCTGACCCATACAATAATCCACCTTCTTACAGATCTGCAGAGCCACATTGAAAATTTCAAGAGCAAAAATCAAAGTTTTAATTTTCCCAGTATTGTTTCCCAATTACAGTAAGTGCCTGATTTTGAGTTTTCAAACAAGTACTCTGTGACAAACGTGAAGAGTACCTCATCTGCCTTATTACAAATGCATTATGATATAACGAATTTGTAGTATTCAAATGGATTATCTGTCACATTTGTGACAGAGCATCTGTCCTCCAAACTCTAAATTAAGCTCTGAGGGCCTGATTTAGAGTTTGGTGGATGGGATACTCCATCGCAAACGTAAAAGATGTCCTGCCTGACATATTACAAGTGTCATAGGATGGAATGGGCTTATGATATATGGCATTCTATAAACACTGTATAAACAACAGTATCTAATTTCTTTATATTCAGTGAATTGTGACACCCAGTTGCTGATTATAAAGAGAGAACATCAGACCACAACTATTATAAGTGATTACATTCAAGTTCTGATATCACAATTCGTGCTGCCAGAGCCGGCAGCCAAGGTGAAAGGCAGGTCCGGTCATGGAGCATAATTGAAGCAGCTGTTTAAAGCACTTAAATGGAATGTTGCTTTTCTTTCTTGTGTTCTATTTTATGACTTACAATGACAAGCAGAGAGAACATGATTATTTTTGCACTCCTTAGATAGTTAGAGGAAAGCTTGAATCATTCTGCATGTTTCTACACATTCCAAGCTAGAGCAGCTTTTTTTAACTTCAGCTCTATTGAATTGTTTCTAACATCTGTTTGCTACAAATAACTATCAGCTTTTGTTGTGTTTAATTTTTCACTACAGGTTTTATTTTTATTCTTCATGTTTGCAAACATGCTCGCTCTTTCAAATAAAAGAGCTACGCACCAAAGTTTTAGGGGGTCTGTGGAAAAGGTGATGGTGTGACCATGTATTATGTGGTATAAAGTACCCCTTGGCATACATGATAACGATATTGCAAGTCTTCTCAGAGTTCCATGACATAATAAGGAACTTGGTGTTTGGCTACGTTCCTCTGTATGGTTATGGAACTCCTTGGTGACTTGCATTATCCTTTATAATGTACAGAAGGGGGTAATTTATCCCTTATGTAACAGGGCAAACAGGATATCTGTCACTTTTGTGACGGAATCTCATCTGACAAATTCTATATCAGCTTAGACTGGAGCCCTACTGAACTGTAATCCTTTATAACAAAATTATCAGCAAAAATCAGACGGGATATGTGTTCAGACACCCAACTTGGTTGAAAAAGACTGTTTTACCCATAGAGCTTCTGGACAGTCTGCTAAATAAAGAGCAAATAAAGATGGGTACAATACATACCCCACCCTTAAGCCATTATTAATGGAGATTCTCAGTGAAGGCTACCCATCTAAAGCTATTTCTACTTTGTCCCAGCTGTTATCATGTAGAATTTGCAAAATAGTAAGTAGCTCTTGCGAAGTGTCCCCCTTTGGAAACTTTCTCCACAAGATAGAATGATCTACCCTATAGAGAGCCACCCGGAAGTCCACAGAGATGTTGGGCTACTTAAGTGGACCTCCAGTTTATCATCCACAAGGCAAATGAATAGTTAAGTGTTTGGGTTGGAAGCCAGCCTGCTCCCTCAACTTAGGAAGTTACCTGGTAACTTCACAGTTGAGTGATCTTCTCAGTTTCACAGTGGTAGCAGAGGATGGGATCTACTGACACTTTAACATGTCTAGGAAAGTATTAATGTTCTCCCAAGCGATGTGATCATGTGCTTAGTTGTACTTGTTTAAGACCTGCCCATGGCTTAGAAAGGAGAGGCAGAATCTGGCACATTTGGGGCCAGCAGCCAAGCAACCATTACAACAGTGATGGCATTATTGGGACCATCAAGTATAGGATTATTGGGAACCGACCTAAAAGGGAGTGAGTTCTGAGAGGTGGACACTAACGCCATTGGTAGGAGAAGCCTGCCTTTCCCAGGGAGTGGCTGTCACTAGTCACCTTGAAGAGAAGAAGGCATATACATACCTGGAGCCAGGGCCACCCCTTTTGCAGCGCATTGAGGGAGAGTGGAAAGGGTGCTACTGAGCTGCTCCTCCGTACATTAGGGTGCCTGCTTCATGCTGCAGATCCCTAAGCCTGATGATTCTGGGAGAATATTGGACCTCCTTGGGCCTGCAGAGAGAGGACTGCTACTGCATCACGCTTTCTTGGGAAACTTGAAGTCCATAATTTCCCTCACATAGCCCCAAGGCTGCCCTGCAAGGTCGGCCTGCACCCAATGCATACCACTGAGAGACCGTAAGACCTTTTAGTTATCTGCTGCTCACCAGGAACAGCTCATGTGGAACCCTTCGCACCCACAAGTGGGGGTGGGATGCTGAGCCTCTAGAGACAGCCAAACTGTAGCTGCCTCCCTTCTCGGATCATTCGGATCATTCTTATAATTTTCAGGCTGTTGTGCTATATTTTCTTCACCCTCTGATGTTTGCCTTCCTTCTCCTGTTGTGGTTGCAGACCCCTGAGCATCCTTAGCATTTTGAGTTTTTACCACTGATTGGGCCTTAGTCCATCCAGCGTACTTTGCCCCCTGCACACCATCATCTCCATGACCAGAGTCCCAACTTTGCGCCCTCATGCCCAGGCTAGTGCGAAAGAGCGCAGTCTAGGGTAGGGCTTACTAAAGTGCTAGGGAGAAAACCCCACTTGCAGCACTGTGGCTCCTTTCACTACTATATAAGGGGTTTTGGCTGAGATTGGTGTTAGGAGCCTTCACATGTATTTATATATTTATGTCATACTACTGCTGGCACCCAATCATAGCTTCGAGGCGCTAGCAGGGAAAACATCGTTGTCCAAATGACATAATTGAAATGTGCACCCAAAACAGGGTGGGTAAACACTCATTAAGTACGAATAAAAAAAACGAAACAGCAAGTAATTATCATAATATTGCTGGGACATGGCAAGTACTTTAACATTTACTTAGGAGCCGTGTTAGTTGCAATAGTTTTTTAAGTGTTAAAGATTGTCAAACCTTTTGGGTTAAGTGTTCATTGCCGTCATCTAATTCCTAAGAAGAGTGTTTCCAGGTTTTTAGGTCGAGCCCGCCAGCGCTTTGACCTGATGTAAGTCTTGTGGACTTTTAGCCACGCCCGTCACGTTTTTTTTATAATTGTTTCTGAATGATTTGCAGTAAAATAAAATGCTGGCCTATGTATGTTTGTTGGCCCGCTACGACGCCTCTCGGTGACTCAAAGAACTGCCACCATATCTTGAAGCCAGCATCACTGCAATGCTGTAGCTCAGTAGGCCGTAGGCCGTAGGGTAGCTAATATGCCCATCTTTAAAGGCTAGTCATGCTCCAGGACGCACCCAAGTCCTTCACGTGTACTGTCTGGCAATGCTTCTGTTGGACTAGAAGTTGGACCAGGACGCTTCCTGAATTGCTGTACACTCGGAGATAGAAACAGTGATCAACAGCAGGCTTTATCATGGCAATAATTAAAGATGTACCGTTGTCCCTAGGGGCCCGGGTTATAGAAATTACCCCACGGTGTTTGCACCCATTTTATACGCCCTGTGTGATTACAGAATGGGCCTGCGCTGTTTGCACTGGTCCTACGGTTATCATGCTTGCTCCGGCACAAAAGTAGTGCCCATGCAATGGGAAGGTGGAGTTCCTTATTTTGAGGTAGACATGCGTTGGAGTCTGTGATTGGGTGAGATATGCACTGGTCTCTAGCTTTGTGCCATGTTGGCCTCTTCAATCTTGCAGCTTTCCACCGGATTCCAAGTTTCTATCAGGGGTGCCCCCCAACTCCATTCTGTGTAAAGCACTAGCTGTTCCTACAACCTTGGGGCGACTGGTGTTCATGGGCACAAGGGGCGTGAAGAGGCAAGAATAGGAAAAAACACAAAGAGCAACTGAAAAGAAATTTCTGCTCTAAGACACTGTGCTGAATCTCTTAGGTGAACGCTAGTGAACTTTGCAGTTCCAGTCGGGCGAGGTTTCCTTCGACCTGCAAGCACAAGCTACAGCAGTGACATCACAGGAGAGCGGAATTAGAAAGCAAGTGATCCAGTTGCTTTTGGGGTGCATAAACAGTGGCCTTGGGAGGATTTACACAATTCCATCCACTTCAATGGCCGGGGGTAGGGCAGGCCAATGAGCCAAGAAGGGAGTGGGTGGCAACATTTGTTGGTCATCACAGAGAGTCAGGAGGAGGAGTGCAGGGAGTTGCTTTCCTGGCAGTAACACATGGTTAGTACTGCATTTGGTTTCACTTTGAAAAAAACGACAGAGTGCTCCTTATCTCGACCATAGAGGCCCAAGAGATAGAAGTAACCAGCTTCAGACAACAATTGCACTAGAGGACTAGTGGTAAGTGTGTAGTTAAGCTTCTGCCTGCATCGGGCATTGTCAAACAGCTCCCCCCAACCTGCCTCTAGAGGGGTGGGGCTCCTGATGGGCCTCTTCTGTCTGCATCTTGGTAGACAAAGGCTCATAATTAACATGGGAGGGTGAGTTAGTAAAAGGAAGGATGAGTAGATGGATGGATGAAACGGTGGATGGATAGATGCATGAATGGGATGAATGAGTGAAAAGATGGATCTAAGAATGGAAGAATGAAAGGGAAAGAGGGTGTATGAGTGAACGGGAGGGTGGATGAATGGAGGGATTGATGGATGAGTGAAAGGATGGATCGATGGATGATGATAGAAAAGATGGATGGAAGAATGAGTGAATGGATGGATGAGTGGAAGTGGAAGTGGATAGATGGATGGATGGAGTGAACGTGTGGATGACTGAGCAAAAGGATGGATTAATGAAAGGATGGATGTAAAGATGGATGAGTAACGCAATGGATGGATGAGTGAAAGGCAAGAGAGCTGGATGTCTGGATGAAAGGATGGATTGAAAGAAGACTGAAAGGGTGAATTGATGAATGGATGAATAAATGGATAGATGATGAGTGAGTGAAAGGATGGATGGCTGAGTGAAAGGGTAAATGGAGGGATGTATGAGAGGATGGATGGATAGATGCATGGATAATTGAGTGAAAGGATGGATGTAAGAATGGAAGAGTGAAAGGCAGCGAGGGTGTATGAGTGAAAGGGAGAAAGGATGTATGAGTGAAAGGATGGATGGGTGAAAAGGTCAAAGGGTGAATGGATGGAGGAGTGAAAGGATGGATCCATGGATGATGAGAAAAAGGATGGATGGAAGAATTAGTGAAAGAATGGATGGATGAGTGGAAGTGTAAACGGATGGATGGAGCGCAAATATGGATGGATGAGTGGAAGGATGTATGTAAAGATGGATGAGTAAAACAACGGATGGATGAGTAAAAGGCGGGTTAGATGGATGTCTGGATGAAAGGATGGATGGATGAATGAGTGAAAGGATTAATTTATGGATGGATGAATAGATGGATAAACGGATGAGTGAGTGAAAATATGGATGGCTGAATGAAAGGGTAAATTTAGGCACGTACGAGTGGATGGATGGATGGCTGGGAAGAAGGGTGGATGAATGAGTATAAGGATGGATGACTGAGTGAAAGAGTGGATAGATGGATGAGCCAAAGGGAGGATGATGTAAAGATGGAGTGAAAGGATGGATAGACGGAGCAGAAGGGTTGATGAATGAGCGAAAGGATGGATGGATGATTGAAAGGATGGATGAATGGATGGATGAAATTAGGTGGATAAGTGAAAGGATGGATGATTGAGTGGATAGATGGGTTTGATGGATGAGTGTCGCTGGCTGGGTGGCGACTCTCCTTTTATGGGCTCCACAGCTACACTACACCCTCCTTGTTTTATGGTCCATTTTTATTGTATCAAGAGTGAATCATTATTCACTCTTGGTATAGTAAAAATTAAATGCAGGCCTGCTTCGGGTCCAGCAAGAAACAGAGGCAGCTAGTGACACTGTTTAATTGCTGACAGTTGCATGAAGGTGCCAGCACTTGCCAGCACTTGCCATCAGAGACAGTATTCTGAGCTGGTGAAATTCCAAACTGTGAGCATGTCTGTGTGATTATTGTGTGAGTTCAAGTCAGAGAGAGTCAGTGAAGGAGTGAGTCAGAGTGAGTGAGAATGAGTGACAGGAAGGACAAGTATGTATGAGAATTAATGTGATTGAGGGTGAATGACAATGAGTGTAACTGAGTGTTACTGTGGCACATTAAGACTGAATAATTCAGAATGAGTGGGACTGAGTGAGACGGAGTGGGGCAGAGTAGAATCAGTGAGACTATGGGGGTGATTCTAACCCTGACGGGTGGCGGAGGCCGCCCGCCAGAGTTCCCCCCTCCAGAACACCGCTCCGCGGTCATAAGACCGATGCGGTGATTCTGGCTTTTGCACTGGGCTGGCGGGCGGCCGCCAAAAGGCCGCCCGCCAGCCCAGTGCAAAAGAGCCTTCCCACGAGGACGCCGGCTCAGAATTGAGCTGGCGGAGTGGGAAGGTGCGACGGGTGCAGTGGCACCCGTCGCGTATTTCAGTGTCTGCAAAGCAGACACTGAAATACAAAGTGGGGCCCTCTTACGGGGGCCCCTGCAGTGCCCATGCCATTGGCATGGGCACTGCAGGGGCCCCCAGGGGCCCCACGACAACCCATACCGCCATCCTGTTCCTGGCGGGAGAACCACCAGGAACAGGATGGCGGTATGGGCTGTCAGAATCCCCATGGCGGCGCAGCAAGCTGCGCCGTCATGGAGGATTCAATAGGGCAGCCGAAAACCGGCGGGAGACTGCCGGTTTTCCCTTTCTGACCGCGGCCAAACCGCCGCGGTCAGAATGCCCTGCGGGGCACCGCCAGCCTGTTGGCGGTGCTCCCGCCGACCCTGGCCCAGAATCACCCCCTATGTGAATTGGTCAGATAGAGTGAGACTGAGTGAGTCAAAGTGAGACAGTAAACTTCGGGGGTTATTTACAAGATGCCTGCACAGCCGGAGCATAATTCTTTTAGACACTCTGGTGGTGCAGGCCTGTCAGTCATATCTATGAGGCGAGGCGAGGCAAAGCCATGCTCTATGGCTTTGCACTATGGCTTTGCATGGCCTTGTAGATATGGGGTAAGGCAAGGCAGCGCAGGGCTGCCTTGCCTTACTCTGCATGAAGGAGGCATTCCATGGGCATTGCGGAGGGTGTTCCCATGCAGCACCCATGGATTTTGATACTGCCCCAGATTTACAAAGTCAAGTAAACCTGGGGCAGTTCTAAAAACCTGTGCCTCCCCAGAGGAGGCGTAATGAAGAGAAATGTTTTAATTTCTCCTCTTTAGTTCCTCTTTCCATGTGTGCTGCATTCTTCAGCACACAGAACAAGGAAAATTACTCCATGGATTGTTTTTGTGCAGGAAGTTATCTCTTCCTTCACAAAAATAATCCTGCCAACAATACAGACACTGTTATGCCGTGGTGCAAGGGTGCCTGCATTGGGACTAGGCACCAAATTGTGCTCTGGAGTTGGTTAAAAGGACAGGAATGCACTGTATCTCGTGCATAAGGTGCACTCCTGCTCTTTTGATTTGGTGTAGGGCAGTGCAGCAAAAAGACTTATGGCGCTGCCCTACATCAAATCTTTTTAAATGAGGCCCTTAGTGCACGGAAATGTGAGAGAACCCTTCAAGAAGAAGGAGCCAAAGATTACGCCCCACCACTTTTAAAGGTCACCCGCCACCACTGCTACAACCTACGCTGTAACCACGTAAGTCCACTCTCGTGCAATATAACCAGGGCCATTGAAAATATGCGGCAGGGGAGGACCAAATGATATGGCAGGGCTGACTAATTTATGCAGCATGGCAGGACAATATTTTGTCATGCTTACTCATGATGAAACTGGCTGTGCAAGGATCTCACCTCATTAGTAGCAGTTTAACAACTAAATACAGCAATGCGCAACTATAAGGCGACCAGTCAATTTTTGCGAAGGGCCTTCCACTGCGGAAGAACACGTGTTGCAATGTTTTTATTAATTTTGATCAGTTTGGGATAGAAACATTTTTCTGTTAAAATCTTTAGATTTTATAGAAGATGATGCATTATGTGGGACAATGCGGCAAATCCCTAATGATGAGACAAACGCCGCAGAAACTCATAATTCAGGTGGCCGTAAATATAACTGCTTGCAAATAGTTTTATTCTTGATTTTGAAAGGTTAATTGGTGTACGTTTTAGATTTAAGACGATGACGTTCTTTCCACTTTTACACAATTTATAAAGTGGTCTGGATGTTCCCTGTTCCCTTTCTGTGCTTTAGAAAAGAAAAAAAATTGGAAAAGCACAATAATAACAAAAAAACACGGCTTCTACCGTATTTCCAGCCCCGATGGGAAACCTTCATACTGGCCGGGGATTTTTGGGGGGTGAGGTGGTGGGCTAGGAGGAGAATGACTAAGTGTGTGAGACTAAATGGACACAGTAAGTAACGGGGCTGGGGTTACAGCAGGACAGGACATTGCAGACGTTTTGACCTTTTTAGCATCGTTTCCGGTACCTTCCACTAGATGGTGATATTGCCACACAATGTGAACCTTCCAATTTAGGAATTAAAATACTGAAGCGACCGAGCATGTCACAAAGACCAATTTGAACTTGTTTGTGTTACTTGTTTTGCGGTAAATCTATCTAAATGAATTCCGCATGCGACATTTATTCGCATTTACATTTATGCTGAATTGTCAGGTTGGGGTTGTGTTAGGCAGCAGAGGTATGAAAGTGACACATACCTGCCGCAAACATGACAGCCTGACATGCACTGTTTTTACTGGGGGTTACGTTGAAAAACAATCTTTGACGAAACCATATTTACTGTAACCGCGTGTGCGCACAAAATTCACAAACTAGAACTGCCATAACCTACAAGAGTACGTGACGTAGGCAGTAGATTTGTTTTATTCTAAAGCAAAGTGACTGTGTACTGTACCGCTCATCTCGCTGTGACATCTAAATCTACAGTCATCTGTGTCCCCTGCTGCACACCACCCTTTGGCGACAGATGCACACACTACACATGGCTCAGCTTTTGTGGGTTTGTGTGCATACAAACTACAAAAGCCAGAAAACTACATTTGCCCATGCTTGTATACCTTTGTAGCCAATTACACGAACTTGATTTTTTTAATTGTACAAAACGATAAGTTTTTGCATTTGCATCAATAAATGGAAGAGTAACCAAGCAGTTTGTGGTCGTCAGATAAAACAGTGAGTGAAAATTATAGAAGACGAAATGTAATAGTGGCAAAATATCGGGAAGTCGCAGTACCTCATAAGAAATAAGAAAGCATGTGGGGGTATACAAGGGAATCACATCGGGCCACCTCTGTAAAACATAAAAAGATGAAATAAGTTAGAAGCGTGTGGCTCAGCGGGCTGGCAGTCAGATGGAGTAGGGTTGTCACTCGGCGGGCCTGTGCGTTCAAGGAAGTGTACATCGTTGCTACTGACACGGAAGAACATCACCAGAAGCACACGGAGTGGAAATGTTGACGTAGCTGCTGGGTACCGGAAGTCGAGTTGTTTTTATTTAATATTCCCTATTGGGGCTTTTTAAAAGCAGTCTCAATGTACTGTGATATTGCACTTTATATTTTATGCTGCTGACTGAGCTTTTCTTTGGTATTTATCACAGGATCTCGAGGGCCCTCTCATAGGAGATTAGGCAGATCAGTGGGGTTTGCTCCAGTCATCGCTGTATTGTGCTTCAGAGTATACGGATTACTAGAACCCGAAGTGTGTGACACCCAGTGCCCCCCAGGGGTGGTCACGCCATGATAAAAGGACCCGGGGTGTCGCGCAGGGGCTCATTGGTGTCTGGGCGGGTGGATAATCTCACGAGAGGACTCGGTATTCACTCATGCTTCAAAGTGATCTTATTGTGGCCTGACCGCTGCTCGTGTGACCACGTGATGTAGCTTGTAGCTCCCTCTGAGAGGATTAGTCTCAGATCACTGTGGGCTTTCAGGGACAGAGTTCCCGTGAAGGCCTTTATGCAAATCACTGGGCATGCCCTGCGCACTCATCGCCTAATGTTAGAAAACACTACAGACCTGCTCTGTCTGGATGCCCTCGAGCCGCAGGATGAGGACAAGCGTGGAAAAAATGGAAAAGGGATGGGCAGGGGCGTATGATCTGGGGGGGGGAGGGGCATTACACCCCCAAATAAATGTATTTTGTGATAAATAGTTGGGAACAGGTGCTTTCAGTCGGGTATTGAGCGGTGTCTGTCGAATTTCACCAGGAATTGTTACACAGACAGGCAAAAACTCACACACACTGTCGCCCTCTCTCTGTAAAGGCTTCAATAATGTTAGTTATTTCACAAAGTAATGCACATTCTCTCACATAGTACACCTGCAAATCCGCACCCCACCCCCTCCCACTGCCCTTAAGTCCCTCTCGTTCTTCTTGCTTGACATATAATGTATTTCAACATCCTGTGCCAGCGTGATTGTGGAAATCTAAAGTTAACACCCGCCCCCCCACCCAAATCATACTGACCAAGATACGCCCCTGGAGATGGGTGGAGGGACTCACTGCATCTAATGGTATTTATTTTCTTTCCTGTGGAGGAAGCACTCAACCAGGCCCTCTCCCGAATGATCACTTACTGGAATCCACCACAAAAATTCACCACAAATGTTGGTGAATGTGTCCACCTTTGAGGTGTCCATTACATTGGTACATATAGACAGTGCTTGAAATGGAAAAATAGAAGTGCAGGTACTCTGTATCAGAATACCTGCTTGTTTCTGAGAAGTGCCAGTACTCTCCAATTAAAAGTAGTACATTTATCTTGAGAAGTGCAGGTACTCTTCCTCTCAAAATAAAAAAGTGACGGTAGTCAGTACCGGACAGGACCGGCCCATTTAAAGCACTGCATATAGGGGCTCTAAGGCATACCTGGCAGCCTCTTGCTTTAAATATGCAGGTGAAGACAGTCGTTTAGGAGGGTGATTAAATTAAGGTCAATGGAGAATTGACACTTTTTTGGAGGGTGATATAGATTTGAAAAGCTTATAACTCCATTAAAGTCTATGTTGGTATTTTGCTTGAGGGGCGTGTAGACCAGTGACAAAAATGTTTGCATCTACCTGAGGCTAGATAGGCGCAGGGGACTTTAATGAAGGCATCAGGATCCTAAAAATGCAGTGAAGAAACAAAATCCTGTGGTTTTGTGGGTATTCACAAATCGTTCACAGTGTAAAACCCTGGAAACACACCTAATACTGCTCCTGTTACAGGTGGGAGGATGTGGCTTTCCTGGGTTAGAAAGTGAAGAAAGATACTCATTATTGTAAGGTGAGGTGGGGGAAGATGGTTCGAGTACAAGGAAAAGTGTATTTCTTATGGATAATTGGAAAGGTTGTATGTGCAGGTACCTTTTGAATGGTCCATATATTTGTATTCTACATGAGTGTTTTCATTTTGTGCCTTTGTACCGTTCTAATATGCAATAAAATATTTGAAATTAAACGCATTTTTGAAGTGATTTACTAGTGGGGATTTTCCACCAAGGGAAGAAATCGTAAAGTGGGAAATAGGATTCCGTTTATAACTGTCATAAATTGCCAGATCTGCTCTTGAGATTTTTTTCTGATTCCCCCAAAATTCGTAAAAATGCTCCAGACATAGGAAACATCAATGGGAGAACATTTCTTGAGCTACAAGCAGACCTCTGTGAATCAGGGCCTTGACTGATAGAGATGGTGTGTGTGCTTTGTATCTTATACTTTTGAAGGGGGTTATGTTTGGACACAGTGTGCTACAGATGCATATTCATGAAAACAAGATATGTTTAGTGCCCCTTGGCATTGACAAAGACTCTGTTGTTCCACACAGCAAGCCGGGGGGAATGGTGTGTGTGGCGGCATGACAGAATCAATGCAAACAGCCGGCCTATTCCCTGAGTTGTCGGCCCTCGCCTCCCCAACAATCCCCTCGATTGTCGTTCGTGACACGCCTGCCATTAAACGATGTCTTCGTTCAGACATTTTTGGATAAAGATGATTTCTGTACCCTCCATTTTATTTGACTTATAGCAGTGAGCTGCGCGGAAGTCCCTTAATAGTTTATGGATTACTGTTATGCTGCTTCAAAGGGATCTTTGAAGTAAAAACAATATGTGCTGTTCCCATTTCAAGATGGCGTTTTTAAGAGCACTTTAATTTATTGACCACATTTTAGATTATTGTATTCTCTTGTGATGTAATGAATGGTGTGTGGCCTTTTAGTCTGCGTGGCGAAGCAACACAGAATAGGGTCATTTAAGGACATGGAATGTCTAGGGTTCACAGGAAGATTTTACAGTAGAATTGATCTGGGCTGCTGGCAGTACAATTAGTGGGGTATTATGGAAGGACACACTGGGAGGCGGGGTACTGTTGATGAGCGGTGTACCAAGGAGTCAAAGGGCAAATTATGTAAAAAGTTCTGGTGGTTCTTGGAGGTGGGTGGGCTTGCTGCCTTCTTGACTCCCGAAAGAAGAGTTAACGGCAATTGTAGCAATGGGAGATGGGTTTTGGCAGCCTTAATATCCGGAGACTCCAACGGCAAACCATGAAGCTTCAAGCTGTGTATTTATAAGCACAGTAACATGAAAGTCCACCAGGGGTCGCCACTGCCAGTGGTAGCAACTGCTACCTGTGCCTCGCCCTTTGATACTTTCTCCTGGCTCTGGGCTTGCAAACTCAAGACAATATGTGTTGATAAATTCCCAAAGGGCTTTCAAGCAAGGTTCCATGCTGACAAATTAAAAATGTATATTTTTGCCTGTTGCACCGAAGAGACAAAATAAACAACACACTGTGGCAGTGTAAATGTGACAACATTCTTTTGTTTAAACTTGTCAGAACTTGCTTCTATTGGGCATAAGCCGTCTTCTGTTTTTTTTTTATCTTGTAGTTTTGCTTTGCTATCAGTACAGTACTGCTCTCTAGCTTGCTTTCCAATTAGGCGCCTAAAAAGTTGAAAACATTAGCTCCAAACAAATGTCCAATTTATTATTATTTTGTTATTATATTTTTTTAATCGGGAAACGATGTCATTTTATCAATCCTTATTCTGTTCCTATGGATGAAATTATATTACTGATTTATAGTGTAGAATTATAATAAGGAAAAATGGTTCAGCGAAGTAAAACTTGCTGGTTTTTCTAATCACAAGTCCAACTTAGCCTTCAATCCTTCCAGGGTTGCTAAATGAAGTATCATGGATCAGGGTAATTGAGTTGTTTTCAATGCCTAGAAATGGCACACCTGTGGCAACTGGATGTGTCTTACTTTCCTTATTCTTTCTCATCGTATGTTACTTGTACTCCAGCAGTACTAATTTAGTACGCTCACATTTTAAATACACAACCATAGAAATTCAGTTGTTAGAGTTAACTCAAGTAACTATAACTCGTGCCCTAAGTTAACTATAACTTGGCCGCCACCATGCACAATTTTTTTGTTAAAATTTTTACTGCAAATAATACATAGATATTATCAATGATGGTATAAAAGATGTCATGAATGCTGGGCAGAGGAGCGTCACGGGCCAGCCAAACACACAGGCACAGTGTGCTCTCTCCAGCCCAGCACTGTGTTGCCGGGCTGGAGAGAGCAGTCACAGGCTCCCAATCTGCCTGGGAGCACCCCGGCTGGGTGCTCCCAGCCAATTCTAATGTTACTCTGAGCAGTGTCAGGTTTGGCCGCAGGGCAGGCTGGGAGCCTGTGCATGCCTGCAGTGACGATGGAAAGAGGAGCGGCGGCAGCGGAACAGGTACGTTTTTATTTCTATTTTGAATGAAATGTGTACACCACCCACCCGCCCCCACGTGCCGCACCCGCCTGGCCCTTGTGAGCGCAGCTAGCCACGACTGGAGTGCTGTAATATGTGGGGTAATTAGCAGTGCATAACAAGGGCACTAGTAATAGTTACTTTAGGGCATGAATTATAGTTACTTGAGCTAACTCTAACTATAACAGATGAATTTCTATGGTTTTGTGCATTTAAAATGTGAGCCTAACTATAACATCCCTGTAACCTTTGTTTTTTTAAGTGAATTTCTATGTATTTTTAAAAATCTATTTCCTAACTATAACGTCCCTGTAATCTTGTTTTTTCAGTACATTTTTATGGTTTTTGTAATGTAAACTAATTTTAATTACTATACATTAATGCAACCACTGACATGCACAGCCTTTGGCTGTGTGCCGCAGAGGCTGACTGCAGGGCCTGCAGCCAACCCCCTATAGCCACACAACCAAGTGCCCTGCATGGCCTTTGGCCGTGCATGGTGGGGTTTGGCTGCTGGGCCTGGTCTGTGGCCAGGTCCTGTGGCCAACACCCACTGGCACTTATGAAGTGATTATTTGTTTGGTGCGGATGTGATCATATTCCTGTGCATCAAGAACGTGTCTCCATAATTGCTGTGAAGCGCATTTGGGGTCATTCTAATAAGCTGTCCATCTTCCTTGGAAAACAGGGGGAAATAGGTTGCATATCAGTAATGTATACGGGGCAGTGCCAAAAGGGTGGGGCTTCTAGGCCATTTCACATACTTGTATTTCTAAAAAGGGATAACACAATGTCTGGTCTGAGCAGCAGATGACCAGAAAGAACCCACTTGTCACAGTCACTACATGAGATATTGAGCTAAAAAAAAGAAAGGATACAAATACCTCCTTCAAGGTTTACAAATAACTTTTCATGTTGGAAATGCAGAGAAAAAACACTTGCTTTGCCTTGGCCATGTGCATGAAGTTAGAATGATTACAACTTTACAGAAGTTGAGCTTCTAATTGGGCACCTGCTTTTTTTATATCTGTAAGTGCTTCCTGTGGAGGTTTATCTCTGTGAAAAAATAAGCATTGTACCACAATGAATGCTGCCCTGCGTATTTCTATCATGAAAAATGGCAGGGTTCATTGTTTTTTTTCACTAAAAGTTGGGGACAGCAGGTGGAACCTCAAGGCCCCGCGGTCCCAGCCGGCTTCCCACCCCCTGAGGGAGCCAGCATTGCTCCCGCACATGGGGAGGTGCAGAAAATGCAGCTCCCTGCATGCAGGAGCAATAGATTATTTTCTTTCCCTGCCCACATGTCATCTGTGGGAAGAGAAAGAAATGTTAAATCCGCTTTCAACAAGCAAGAGCATTTTGACAATTCCTGCTTGCTGGAAGTAGAGTGTTTGCTTTTGTTTGGCAGAAGCTGTCACAGCTCCGCCAAGCAAAAGCAAACAGCTACCTCCATACAGTGGGCACCTTGGGCAGTAGCAGGAGCCAGGCCTGAGGGGTGGCGCTTGCAAGGGCCATAAATGACTCCCTGAGGGGGAGGTGGTGGTCCCCTGAGCCCAGCGGTTCCAAGCAGCCACCCCCACACATCATTTAAATTCTTGTAGCCCTGGGTAGGTGGTAATCCCTGGGACCGGGGCGTCTGTTCAGTAGTTTAGGAGAAAGTAAAGGAAATTCAAATTTGTATATCTAGAGTCACCAAAAAATTTACAAATACTAACGATCTTGTGCAGAGATCTGATAGGCTGCCAACACTTCATCCAGCAAATGTTGGCAGCCATTTTGAGACTCGACTTCAGCCACATGTCCCAGGGGCTAAATTAAACACTGGAGGGGGACTGGACAGCCCCCCTCGTGGCGCATAGATGGCCCTATGGACCACCACCCCACAGGGACGGCTCCTGTTACCTCCCAAGGCGCCCACCCTCGGGTGGTAGCTGTTTGCTTTTGCTTTGTGGGAGTGGAGAGCTCCCACCAAGCAAAAGCAAACACAGCTCCGCTCCCGCTTGCAGAAAGTGGAGTTTTCATCTGTTTCCCTGCAAAAATGCGTGCAGGAAAGCAGATTAAAACATTGCTCCAGCAAGCAGGGAACTGCTATGTTGGAGCAATGTCGCCTCCAGTTGTTGGCTGCTTCTCACTTAGAGGCATAACCCAAAATGATGGAGGCCCACTCCAAAATGTGATGAGGAGCCCTTATGCATTTCCTGTCTCACAGATATTCAATCGCCCCAGACGGATTGATGGCCCCCGTGCCACAGGGCCTACGTTATGCTCCTGTTCTCAATGTAACAGAAAAAGTGTTTGAGTGGAAAACATTTCCTGTTCCTAGAAAGGTATTCACCCATAATCTAGACTAAAAAATCTCTCTAGTACACAAATCTTACCTATTTTAAACCAGGTGTTTCCAACCAGTGGATCGTGAAGTACTAGTAGCTTCCAGACCCCTTCAGAGTAACTCACAACAGGAGTTCATTTCTAAATAAGCACAAGGTCACATTTTTCCTTTTAAAGTTAAGAGAGGATGTGCTTGTTTTACATTATTATCATCAGGCTGCAGATAGCAGGGCCTGATAAGGAGAAGTGCTGGAGTCAGATTTATGACCTAGGGCACAGAGGCGAAGAACTGAAGCACTGAGGTATTTCAACCTTAAATAAAAGTCCCTGCCAACTCAATATTGAAGGTGAGAACAAAATGCTGTTTCTCAATGCTCTTAAATGGGAGCAAAATTAAAATGAAAAGTTACCTTATGATTAAGTTAACTTTCCATCTTAAGTTTCACAGTTTTTTGTGTTCAAAGTGTTGCATTTACAAACAGCAGGACTCTTCCTCCCAGTGGGCAGCATAACACTGTGCAATATTTATAACAGAAAAATACAGTCATTTTTTAAATGGAAGACGTTTAAAGTGCAGAAAAATGTTCCACTTTCTGAACATTTTTGCACTTTAAATTTCTTCCATTAAAAAATAATGGTTGTATGTCTGTGTTAAGTATGTAATGGTGTCACATATGCAAAAGGTGTGTCCTATGCCACAAGTACATATGACACAGCCTCTCAGTCACCTATATCCCATTCATATGCACACATATCCCAGTGGAATTTCAAATAATAGGTCCCCCTTCAAACATGAATAGTAGCTGGATACCTAGTGACTGGAACATAGGCTCTGAAAGTAGGGGTGCGCGGGATGCTGGTACATCCTAAATTTAACCAGCTCGAGTCAGAAGGCGAATGAGCAATTAAGATGCCTTTAATTTTTTTTTTATTCTGTCACGTTTGCTGTGGGTTCAAAGACAGGGACCAAATGTCAGGCTACGTTTCTTACAAACTGCTGCTTATTCTTTTAATATGGAGATTGCTGTTTACCTTTCTTTCTTTGACTGCAGGTAAATGATTTTGTAAAATGAACTATGAGACAATGTTGCTGGGGTGAAGGAAGTATTAAAGGAAAGGCTGTATGATGTCAGTTTTTTTTCCAACACACCACATTTAAATACCTGTAAATGAACTGCACAAATATTTCAAAATATATCAATAATTAGGAAAGCACAAATGAAGCACTTTTTTTGTAAATCTGGCGTGGAATAAAAACAAACATTTTAATAGGCTCAAAAGAAATCAAGTCACATTACTTGGTGATGTGCAATGGCAAATATGTGCTAAAACGTGATTTCCACATAATATTGTCTGTGTGCTATGCGGTTTTAACAGTAAAACTGCATGCCAGTGCAGATTTAGTAGATATTTCACTGGAAAATAAGTGGTCTGTAAATGACGGTGTACTACATCACCATGCTTTAGTAATATGTATGAGACAGTGTGCTCCAACATTCACAAATGGCTACATACTACACTCTTACCACTCTCCTGCTGAATGTGCGTGGCTTATTTGATACACTTGTTCTTTGTGTGGCACTTGGATTTTTCACAATCCCTGTGGCTTCAGTGATGAAACATTAATGGCAGCTCCACCACTTTGAAAATTGTTCCAGCACCCCTGGTCTGCATTGTTAATAGTTAATGCTAGACAATCATTTCACATCAAACATGTACACAGCAAACACGCTATTTTGGAAGCATTTATTTGGACACTAGAGGTTAAATTGCTCACTGTAGAACCTGGAGATCCCCATTCTAGCCTCCCCATGTTAAGGGATCTTGGACAAATGAGTCTATCGCTCTGTGATGTGCAAGCAACAGAACTTCCTATAATAGGGACAAGCAGAGGCATTAGAGATATGTTTGGGATGGACAAGAGTCCACTTCAAAAGATTAGGCCACCATTTGCTAGATGTCATACAAATTAAGTAAAATAAACCTGTGCTCAATCCCTGGTAAGTGGCATGAAGCAGTCAGGTGTAAATCAAAGGCAATGTGTGTTGCCATTCGCCACTTTATGGACTTGTGTGTTGATTTGGGGACCATCAAGGGCTTTAACAAAAAATAATATAGTCCTAAACTTTGAATATGTGGCAGTAATTATTGTTTTCAGTTTGTATGCATTTTACTGCACAGAGAAGTCCTATGACATAAATGATACATCAGTTGATTTTAAGTTTTTATTTTGTCAGGGTATACAACTGTTGAGACGAAAAAGTCCTTTGCATGTTAAAAGATGTGTACCCCTACCCTGAGTGCAGAACTGTGCTGATTTTTTTTGTCATAGGCAAACACTGATCATGCGGTGTGCCATGACATAGGCCTGTCTCATGGATTGCAGTCTGGTTGGAACAGGAAGGTAGTCCAAAGTGCTACCCTCATAGTGGTGGACAGCTACCATCTTCACCACAACCTTTTTACCCTGTGTCACTGGAGGGAGGCCTACAGGTCAATCACATTTTTTAAAGTGCTGCTGTGAGCTTAACGTACCCTTGCCCTACATCAGTTAGGTGTGGAGCGCTCCGTAGCACAGGAGTAGTGACTTTGCGTTGGTTGTATGTGTGTCTGGGAAGGGTGCAGTTCAAGGATGGAGCAGTACTGTGCAGTACATGTGTGGTTAGAATGTGTGCTGGGTGTATGCATGCCTGAGAGGAATACAATATTGCATGAAAGCTGTAGTGCTGTGAAGTGCGAGCACAGGGACCGCATGTGCTTGGTGTATGTGTGCTTGCGTGAAGTACAATGCTGAAGGCTAAAGTGTTGGGCAGCATGCACATAGTGATTGTGTGTACTGGCAGTGTATGTGTTTTAAAATAAGCATACCCTGGTTGAATATAGGTTCATAGGCACCATAAACACTTTGACTGAAACCCTGAGGAGTTAAAAAGTAACTCTTGAGTATGGCCTAATAGTTTGCATTTCCTTCATGTGGCCACCAGTGAATGGAGATTAACCCTGACCAAATTACACAAAGGAAGGTGCGATAGGGATTTGCCCGACAACTGCTAGAGACCCGACATAAAGGGGGATTGTGTTCTTGCCTCTAAATGTTGTATTCCTTTGCAAGTGTAAAATTAGAAATAAAATACTACTTTTTCTTATAAAGGTAAGTATTTGGCTGGAAGATGATTTATTGTTAGTTCTGTCTGCACTTTGAGTTATGAGTTGTGTTCAGTGACCTGTATCTCTATCCCCTTGAGGTAACCTTGACTGCTCAACCACAGCTACCACTGAGAGTCAAGAGGGTAAGGGGTACTTGGCCCAGTTCTATAGTAGGTCGAACCCCAGGACATCAGTAGTAAAATGCACCAACCACCACAGTTGGGCCCAGTAGCTCCTGCGTGTCCCATGGTCTTCTGAAAGGGGATCTGACAACAACACTGTTTTAGTTTTTAGGGTCAAGCCTGCGAGTGCATGTGCTAGCACATGCATCTCGCTTGCAAGACTCTGTTGTGTTCAGTAAAGGGCTTGGGGCCTGCCTGTCACTTACCATTTGTTGTTTTTCGTGGCACCCTTCTTTACAGCCTCTTAATTCATTCAGGCACGCCTAGCATCATTTCCGTTCCTCTGTGTGGAGCAGGAATCAAGCACTGGTTGATTGAATGTAATTAGTGCCCGCTCACTGCTCCAGGCGTGATCAAGGTACTATTTTGTTTGTGTTTAACTTCTAGTGCCCCACAAACAGAAGGTGTGTGTCTGGAAAAACCATGCCCAGCAGGGCAAACAAAAGTGAAATTTTTTATTTTTTAAAGCTTTTTTTTATTTTGCCAAGTCGTCTTTTCTCACCTTCCGCTCATGTTTTCTTTTGTTTTTGCTCCTGGGTGCGCTTCTCAAAAGATGACAATTAACTTGTTCGAAATATTCCAAAGTAACAGCGTTTCTTTATCACGTTTAATCTCTGAAATGATGCTTTAACACAATCATGCAGGACACCCCAATCCACCCCACTCAAATCCGCCCCACTACAATCCACCCCAGTCCAACCCACCTTATCCCACACTAGTCCACCCCACCCCAATCCAGTCCACTCCAACCCACCCCACTTCAATCCTTCCAACCCACCCCAGTCTAATCTGCCCCACTACAATTCGCCCAACTCTAATCAAAAACAATCTGCACCACTACAAACCAATCTGCCCTACTCCAATTTCCCCACTCTAATAAAAAACAATCTGCACCACTCAAAAGCAATCTACCCCACTCCAATTTGCACAACTCCAATCCAAAACAATCTGCACCATTCCATCTCAAAACAATCTGCCCCACTCCAATCCGCCCCATTCTAATCTGCCCCACTCCATTCCAAAACAATCTGTGCCACTCCAATCCTCCAATCTACCCCAATCCAATCCAAAACATTTTGCCCCACTCCAATCTGCCCCACTCCAATCCAAAACAATCTGCCCCACTCCAGTTCGTCCGACTCTAATAAGAAAAAAGCTGCACCACTCCAAAGCAATCTGCCCCATTCCAATTCGCCCCACTTTAATCAAAAACAACCTTCCCCTCTCCAAAGCAATCTTCCCCACTACAATTTGCCCCACTCCAATCAAAAACAATCTGCACCACTCCAAACCCCCACATGGGCTGCTAGAGAAGGGAAAGCTCTGCAAGACTTTTACCTGTGACCACTGAGGGCCAAAGCATGCCAGTGTCCCCAGGGAAACAACAATCACCTGCCCTAGAGCCTGGAGCACCAGTGCCTGCCTACTTGTCAAGACCAGTGTGCCCTGTCAGAAAGAGGAGAGCATTGGAGAGAGCGTAGGAGAGAGTTGGAGGGAGCCAGCTTCAGTAGGGAGCCCAACCATGAGGGTTACCTGTGTGAAGTGTGAGGATGCGTCAGTGGACCGATCGGGCATTAGCCCATGTGCAAGACTGTTTTCAACAAACCAAGTATGCCAGGAGAGGGCTGACGTAGACTGTGCCAAATATTGAGTGCTGTGTGGAGGGCTCCAAGACCCTTGGGCCTTGTTATGGTGCATAGGGGGTCACCTTTGAAGTTGTGTTGCCAGTGTGTCAGGACTCGTGAACGCCTGAGCGGCAACCACATATGCAAGGAGGGTCCGCCGCGGTGTGGGTGATTGCACCTGATGAGCCTGTGTTGCGCCTGGAAGGTACCGGGGCAACCCTGTATGCCGAGGGAGGCTGCCGGGACCAAATCATCAAAGACTTCGGGAAGTCTCCCAAGACTGAAGTGAGACTGTGACTGGCAGGTCTAGCCCCAGTAAAAGATCTGCCCTAACTGACCCCCATGGATTAGGAGGATGATATGCCTTCGTGGGACTCCAGTCAGAAGCTGAGGGAGTGAATCCCCCTGCTGGGGGAGAACTTGACTTACCCCATCGCTGGGAGCTGCTCAGATTGCTGGGGTGAGTGTCTGTGCCACTGCAGAGAGTGAGCCAAAATCTGACAGATACTGCTGTGCGTAACACGAGCAGCTTGAATTCTCTGAGCAGGATCGGATCTCGCAAGAGCCTGCGCTGAGGGCACCTGCAGTGATGACGAAAGGTTCTGTGCTGTAAGAGCGGGTTTGGAAGGATTCACGGCTGAAGGTGCTGCAGCACCATAAACACTTTGACTGAAACCTGAGGAGTTAAAAAGGAACTCTTGAGTATGGCCTAATAGTTTGCATTTCCTTCATGTGGCCACCAGTGAATGGAGATTAACCCCGACCAAATTACACAAAGGAAGGTGTGATAGGGATTTGCCCGACAACTGCTAGAGACCCGACATAAAGGGGGATTGTGTTCTTGCCTCTAAATGTTGTATTCCTTTGCAAGTGTAAAGTTAGAAATAAAATACTACTTTTTCTTATAAAGGTAAGTATTTGGCTGGAAAATGATTTATTGTTCGTTCTGTCTGCACTTTGAGTTATGAGTTGTGTTCAGTCACCTGTATCTCTATCCCCCTGAGGTAACATTGACTGCTCAACCACAGCTACCACTGAGAGTCAAGAGGGTAAGGGGTTCTTGGCCCAGTTCTATAGTAGGTCGAACCCCGGGACATCAGTAGTAAAATGTACCAACCACCACGGTTGGGCCCAGTAGCTCCTGCGTGTCCCATGGTCTTCTGAAAGGGGATCTGACAACAACACTGTTTTAGTTTTTAGGGTCAAGCCTGCGAGTGCATGTGCTAGCACATGCATCTCGCTTGCAAGACTCTGTTGTGTTCAGTAAAGGGCTTGGGGCCTGCCTGTCACTTACCATTTGTTTTTTTTCGTGGCACCCTTCTTTACAGCCTCTTAATTCATTCAGGCACGCCTAGCATCATTTCCGTTCCTCTGTGTGGAGCAGGGATCAAGCACTGGTTGATTAAATGTAATTAGTGCCTGCTCACTGCTCCAGACGTGATCAAGGTACTATTTTATTTGTGTTTAACTTTTAGTGCCCCACAAACAGAAGGTGTGTGTCTGGCAAAACCATGCCCGCAGGGCAAACAAAAGTGCAAATTTTTATTTTTTAAAGCTTTCTTTTATGTTGCCAAGTCGTCTTTTCTCACCTTCCGCTCATGTTTTCTTTTATTTTTGCTCATGGGTGCGCTTCTCAAAAGATGACAATTAACTTGTTCTAAATATTCCAAAGTAACAGCGTTTCTTTATCACGTCTAATCTCTGAAATGATGCTTTAACACAATCATGCAGGACACCCCAATCCACCCCACTCAAATCCGCCCCACTACAATCCACCCCAGTCCAACCCACCTTATCCCACACTAGTCCACCCCATTCCAGTCCACTCCAACCCACCCCACTTCAATCCTTCCAACCCACCCCAGTCTAATCTGCCCCACTACAATTCGCCCAACTCTAATCAAAAACAATCTGCACCACTACAAACCAATCTGCCCTACTCCAATTTCCCCACTCTAATACAAAACAATCTGCACCACTCAAAAGCAATCTACCCCACTCCAATTTGCACAACTCCAATCCAAAACAATCTGCACCATTCCATCTCAAAACAATCTGCCCCACTCCAATCTGCCCCATTCTAATCTGCCCCACTCCATTCCAAAACAACCTGTGCCACTCCAATCCACCAATCTACCCCACTCCAATCCAAAACATTTTGCCCCACTCCAATCTGCCCTACTCCAATCCAAAACAATCTGCCCCACTCCAATTTGTCTGACTCTAATAAGAAAAAAGCTGCACCACTCCAAAGCAATCTGCCCCACTACAATTTGCCCCACTCCAATCAAAAACAATCTGCACCACTCCAAACCAAAACCATGTGCCCCACTAGAATCCAAAACAATCTGCCCATTCCAATCTGCCCTCCTCCTATCCCAAAAAAATCTACCCCACTCCAATCCGGCCCACTCCAATCCAAAACAATCTGCCCCACTCCAAACCAAAACCATGTGCCCCACTCCAATCTATCCCACTCCAATCCAAAACAATCTGCCCCACTAGAATCCAAAACAATCTGCCCCACTCCAAACCAAAACCATGTGCCCCACTCCAATCTATCCCACTCCAATCCAAAACAATCTGCCCCACTAGAATCCAAAACAATCTGCCCCACTCCAAACCAAAACCATGTGCCCCACTCCAATCCGAAACAATCTGCCCCACTAGAATCCAGAACAATCTGCCCACTCCAATCTAAAACAATCTGCCCCACTCCAATCTGCCCTCCTCCTATCCCAAAAAATCTACCCCACTCCAATCTGACCCACTCCAATCCAAAACAATCTGCCCCACTCCAATTTTGCCCACTCCGAGTCCAAAACACTCTGCCACATTCCAATCCGGCCCATTCCCATCCAATACAATCTACCCTACATCCAAACCATCCCACTGTAATCTGGCTCACTTCAATCTGCCCCACTGCAATCCAAAACAATCTGACCCAGTCCAATCTGCTGTACTCCAATCTGCCCCACTCCAATCCAGAAAAATCTATCCCACTACAATCTTCCGCACTCCAATCCAAAAAAGCATGCCCACTCCAATCTTCCCCACTTCTATCCAAAACAACCTGCCCCACTCTAAAACAATCTGCCCCACTCCAGCCCAATCCACATCACCACAGTCCAACCCATGCAACCCCAATTCACCCTACTCCAATCAACCACAGTCCAACCCACTCAACCCTTTCCACACCACACCAATCCAATCATCCCCAATCCAGCCCAGTCCAACCTACCCCACTCCAATGCAATACACCTCATCCCAATCCACCACTCCCTAATCCACTCCAGTCCAGACCACCCCACTCCATTCCAACCTAACCCACCCCACTCCAATCCAACCCATCCCACTCCAAAAGGATCCAACCCACCACACTCCAGTCATCCCACCACGCTCCACTCATCCCACCCTACTCCAGTCCAACCCACCCCACTCCAATCAAGTCCACCACTACCAAATCCACCTCACTCCAATACAATCCATCCCACTCCAATGCAATCCACTTTAATCCACCCTACTCAGTCCAGTCCATATTAATCCACCCTACTCCAGTTGAATCCACCTGACTTTAAAACACCTTAATCCACCCCACATCAATCAGTACACCCCTCTCTGATCCAGTCCACCCCACAACAATCAAATCCACCCTACACTAATCCAATGCACCCCAATCCATCCCATCCCAATCCAGTCCACCCCAATCCAATCCACCCCATTCAATCCAATCCACCCCACTCAATCCAATCCACCCACCCCACCCCACTCCAACCCACCCTGTTCCAATTCAAGTCCAATGCTACCCAATCCACCCTACTCCAGTCAAATCCACCCCACTCCAAACTACCTTAATCTACCCCACTTCAATCGAGTACACCCGTCTCAAATCAATTCACCCCTCTGCAATCCAATCCACCCTTCTCCAATCCAATCCAACCCACCCCACACCAATCCACTCCACCCCAACCCCATCCTACCCACCCCAATCCACTCTAATACAATCCACCCTACTCAATACAATCCGCTTTAATCCATCTCACTCAGTCCAGTCCACATGAATCCACCCTACTCAAGTCAAATCCACCCCACTTCAAACCACCAGAACCTCACTTCAATCCAGTACACCTCTCTCCAATCCAATCCACCCCAATCCACCCCACCCCACCCCACCCCAATCCAGTCCACCTCACCACACCCCAATCCAATCCACCCCATTCAATCAGTTCCACCACATCACACTCTAATCCACCCCATCACACCCTAATCCACCCCACTCAATCTACTCCAATCTACTCAATCCAATCCACCCCACCCCACTCCAACCCACTCCAATCAAGTCCAACACTACCCACTCCACCTTACTCCAGTCAAATCCACTCCACTCCAATCCACCTTAATCTAACTCCCTTCAATCCAGTACAATCCTCTCCTCTCCAATCCAAACTAACCCACCCCACACCAATCTAAAACAATCTGCCCCACTCCAATCTGCCCTCCTCCTATCTAAAAAGATCTACCCCACTCCAATCCGGCCCACTCCAATACAAAACAATCTGTCCCACAGCAATCCAACCTTCTCCAATCCAAAACAATATGCCCCACTCCAATCCGACCCACTCCAATCCAAAACAATCTGCCCCACTCCAATTTTGTCCACTCCAATCCAAAACACTCTGCCACACTCCAATCCGGCCCATTCCCATCCAAAACAATCTACGCCACTCCAATCCAGCCCACTGTAATCTGGCTCACTTCAATCTGCCCCACTGCAATCCAAAACAATCTGACCCACTCCAATCGGCTGTAATCCAATCTGCCCCACTCCCATCTGCCCCACTCCAATCCAGAATAATCTATCCCACTACAATCTTCAGCACTCCAATCCAAAAAAGCATGCCCACTCCAATCTGCCCCACTTCTATCCAAAACAACCTGCCCCACTCTAAAACAATCTGCCCCTCTCCAGCCCAATCCACCTCACCACAGTCCAACCCATGCAACCCCAATTCACCCTACTCCAATCAACCAGAGTCCAACCCATTCCACACCACGCCAATCCAATCATCCCCAATCCAGCCCAGTCCAACCTACCCCACTCCAATCCAATACACCTCATCCCAATCCACAACTCCCCAATCCACTCCAGTCCAGACCACCCCACTCATGTCCACCCCACCCCACTCCAACCTAACCCACCCCACTCCAATCCAACCATCCCACTCCAAAAGGACCCACCCCCCTCCACTCCAGCTCACCCCAATCCAACCCACCACACTCCAGTCATCCCACCATGCTCCACTCATCCCACCCTACTCCAATCCAACCCACCCACTCCAATCAAGTCCACCACTACCAAATCCACCTCACTCCAATACAATCCATCCCACTCCAATGCAATCCACTTTAATCCACCCTACTCAATCCAGTCCATATTAATCCACACTACTCTAGTTGAATCCACCTGAATGTAAACCACCTTAATCCACCCCACTTCAATCAGTACACCCCTCTCTGATCCAGTCCGCCCCACACCAATCAAATCCACCCCGCACTAATCCAATGCACCCCAATCCATCCCATCCCAATCCATTCCACCCCATTACACCCTAATCCACCCCATCACACCCTAATCCACCTCACTCAATCCAATCCACCTCACTCAATCCAATCCACCCCACTCAATCCAATCCACCCACCCCACTCCAACCCACCCCGTTCCAATCAAGTCCAATGCTACCCAATCCACCCTACTCCAGTCAAATCCACCCCACTCCAAACTACCTTAATCTACCTCACTTCAATCAAGTACACCCATCTCAAATCAATCCACCCCTCTGCAATCCAATCCACCCTTCTCCAATCCAATCCAACCCACCCCACACCAATCCACTCCACCCCAACCCCCTCCTACCCACTCCACCCCACCACAATCCATCCCACCCCAATCCACTCTAATACAATCCACCCTACTCAATACAATCCGCTTTAATTCATCTCACTCAGTCCAGTCTACATGAATCCACCCTACTCCAGTCAAATCCATCCCACTTCAAACCACCATAACCTCACTTCAATCCAGTACACCTCTCTCTAATCCAATCCACCCCACCCCAATCCAGTCCACCTCACCCCACCCCAATCCACCCCATTCAATCAGTTCCACCACATCACACTCTAATCCCCCATCACACCCTAATCCACCCCTCAATCTACTCCAACCTACTCAATCCAATCCACCCCACCCCACTCCAACCCACTCCAATCAAGTCCAACGCTACCCACTCCACCTTACTCCAGTCAAATCCACTCCACTCCAATCGACCTTAATCTAACTCCCTTCAATCCAGTGCAATCCTCTCCTCTCCAATCCAAACCAACCCACCCCACACCAATCCACTCCTCCCAACCCAATCCACTCCATTCCACTCCTCCCCATCCCAATTTACTCCTACCCAACGCAATCCACTCCACCCCAATCCAATCTATCCCATTCCAATCTACCTCACTCCAATTCACCTGACCCCCACCCCACACCACCCCAATCCACCTCACTCAGTACAGTCCAATTCACCCCATGCCAATCCAAACCAATCCACCTCACCTCAATGCAAACCACCCCAGTCCAATCCATCAATCCATCCCAGTCTAATTCACCACACCCCACCCCACCCCAATCCAACCCACCCCATTTCAATCCACGCCTCTCCACGCACTGCAATTCACCCAACTCCAATCTACCCCACTCGACACCAATCCAGCCCACCCCACCCCAGTATCAGTCCACCACACTCCAGTCCAATCCATCCAGCCTACCCCAGTCCAATCCACCTACTCCAACACAATCCACTCCACTCCATCACACTACAATCCACCCCACCCCAATCCAATCTACCCGACCCCAGTTCAGTCCACCGCAGCCCACCCCGATCCAATTCAATCCATCCACCCCACCACAGTCCAATCCAACCCACATCCATGCAATCCACCCCAATTGAATCCACCAGAATCCAATCCAACACACGCCACCCAAATCTAATCCAGCCCACTCCAATCCAATCCACCTCACCCTAATCCAATTCACCCCACCCCAATCCACCACTCTACTCCAGTCCCCCCACTCTATCACAGTCCAATCCATCCCACCTCATCCCAGTTCAGTCCACAACCCCCCAGTTCATCCAGACCACCCCAATCCAATTCACCCACTCCAATCCAAACCATCCCATTGCAATCTAATCCACCCCACTCCAGCCCAAGATAATCTAATCCATCCCACTCCAGTCCAGTCCAATCTAATCCACCCCACTCCAGTGCAGTCTAATCCACCCCACTCCAGTCCAGTCCAATCTAATCCACACCACCCCATTCTAATCCAGTTCACCCGACCCCACCCCATTCTAATCCACCCCTATCACTCCAATCCAAACGACCCACTCCAGTCTAATCCACCCTAATCCCATCCACCTCACCCCGTATTAATCCAGCCCATTCTACTCTAATCCAATCCACCCCACCACAATCCACCTCAATCTACTCAATCCACCCCATTCTACTCCAGTCCAATCCACCCCATTCTACTCCAATCCAATCCACCCCAGTACTTCAGTCCACTCCAACCCACTACACACTGCTGAAATCCACTCTACGACACTCTCTGCCACTGAACCCTACTCCCTCTACTTAACTCTACAACACTCTAATCCACCTACTCCACCCTGACATTCAAACAAATCCACTCTACTCTCCCACTCTGCACTGACACTTCACGCCACTAAGTTTTAGCCATGCTGGACAGAAGCCACGCTAGTGTACAGCATGGCAAAACACATTGCCAAAGGCAATAGGTCTTGTACAGGCAAGACCTATTGGCTTTGCCAATGCTTGTTTTCTTTAGCTTACTATTACAGAACTTGTTTAGGTGAACCTTAGACTTGCATATTTTTTACGTCCCTTTACGCCTGTGAAATTCACACAATTTCTGAATTTCGTGTGATGAAAGTTGACGTAATTGTTATCGGTGAAAGACCTTTTATGCTCAAACTAGTCTCTTACCAGTATCTCGTGAGACCTTTTCATGTGAAGTGTGCGCTCACTTTAAAAAAAGTAATTGGAAATGGCTCAAAATCACACATTGCTGCAAAAGCATCATTTTCTGAATTTTTATAGAATTTTGTATAATTTTGCAAAAGAAATAATGCGATATTTTTACACTCCTATTAATGACGACTTCTCAGCTCTCCAGATGCCCTGCCACATATACTGCATTTCCTATTACATTCCCAGGGCCCCTATTGTTCAGTTTAAATGCTTTAGTTTGTAGTTCATGTTTGAACTTGCCCAGGATATTCATTCAGATCAACATTGTTCAATAATTCATTTAAGGTGGAGAGGGCGCGACGCGTTATTTGTATCGTATTTTAGTTGTTGTCAGAAAGTTCTTTGCAAGGGAAATTGCTGTTACACCTTTCCAGGTAGTGTTTGTTGTCAAGACACAAAGGCGTTCTTTTTTATACGTTTTGATACTAGTGTGCACATCAGTGGCTAGCTGGCCGATTTGTGCATGTCTTATTGCTGGTATCAGTTTTAATGGTGAGTAAAAGTTTTTTTTAATCAAATGTTAATATTGTGACTCCACAATTATTGTATTTCTCTCTCGCACAGGGTCGCTGATTGTATTTACGGGTGAAGGCTCACTGATTCTCCTGGATGCCAGTGTTTTTTGACAGCTAGATTACATATTTCCAGCACTACCACTGCACAGACGTCTGCCTGCCTCTCCGTAAGTACAGATGTATTTCAAACCTGCATCATATCGGATTGCAAAGTTTAACTTCCTGTTTGGGTGTTAGTCTATGGTTTCCGTACAGTTTAATGCAGCTGGAGCGGCAGTAAATTAAACAAATAACTTAGAATTTATCACAGTTTTCCATGCATTGCCGCCTTTGGTTTGACGTTCATCGGACCCATAAGAACACCCCTTATTCCTTATGGAACTCGATCACCATGAGGGGCTGGGACGAGGCGTTCAGAATATAACAAAAACCTTATCTTTAAATTATTCTGTGCCTTTGGTAAAGCTGTCTGTTCACGTGTATCACTGTTTGCCGGCGTGGGGTGCGCATGCAGGTCCATATGTTGTACCTAGGGCTCTGCTCATGCAGCCACAAATTCATTATTTTCGGAAAGTTGTATAAGTCTAGTATGCTTCAGATGTTGCTGCAGAGATTTCTAGCAATGAACCCCCTTCAGCTTAGACACACTGGTTGTACAGGCTAAAAAGAAAACCTTTCCTGTTAGTTGTGCATAATAACTAGAGGGCTTGAAAGTGGAGAAGGGCCGTTGTGAGGCTTCAGAATTTAAAACAGCAAATGCCTGCTAATAAGCCAGGAAAGGAATACTCATGTTTAAAGCAAAGGAGGAGCAAAGTGATTAACCGGCAAAGCGCCAAATCATGTTTCTTTCAGGTAAAAAAAACTCCCTGAGTGGCTCCTGGAAGCTTTTGATATCCTAATCGCAATAAAAGTAACTAAACATGCCAAAAGAAAACAAGCACCTTAGGTAAATGCAGAACTAAAAAAGATAAAACAACAAATTACAAACCTGCAACCTACCTGGCTGAAAACAAACAACGCCCAAGACAAACTTCGTCTACGTAAACATAATAGAATATAAAAGTCAACTATAAAAAAAACTGAAAAAAGATACTGTTGGAAATTGAGTTTCTTCTTTGCAGAGGTATGCACCCTGTCCAAGCAGGAACCACAATCTTAGTAAGAGTAAGTCCCCACACACCCTAAATTAACCTGTGCTCACCCCATGGTAGCTTGGCACAGAGCAATCAGGATAAACTCAAGAGACAATGTGTAAAGTATTTGTGCAACACTTCAAACAGTAAAACTGTCAAAACACAGCACAAAAAGATACCACACCTGAGTAGAACAATAGAGATTAATTTAATGAACAAAACAGGACCAAAATAGCAAACACCCAATAAGTAGAACTTGAGATATTAATTTTTAAATAAGAAACTGAATTGTAGTGCTTAAAAGCAGAAAGCGCCAACCAGGGCAATGTGCTCACACTAGATCGAGTCAAATCTGAAAGCTCAGGCTGACCACGATGAAGTGCAGTTGAAATACAGGGACCAGCATTGGCTCACTGCAACAGTACCTTCTTTGTGTCTATGTCAAGGGAGATGGGAGGCGCAGAGGAGGCGATCCTTAGGATGTAGGCGATACTTTGGTTCTGGGCTGTGCAAAGTCAGAGATGCATGGGAAATGGAGGCGATGCACCATACCATCAGTGATGCATTGTCCTTGATCCCCGCAGCAGCGATGCGTCGGTGTTGATACAGATGCGCTGGTTCCAAGCGGTGCAATGGCGTTGATGTGTTCATTTTGTCTCGAGCAGCACTTTATACTCACTTCCAAGGGTCCACAAATGGATTGGTACCACTTGACAGAGCACGACTCACAGTTGGCAGAGTCTAGATACTGTAGCAGGTGAGTTGGATGTCTTTTCTGTCCCTGAGACTTCAGAAAAAAGTAGGCAAGCCAGCAAGCCCTTGGAGTCACTTTGGTTCTTGGTTGGAAAATGCAGGTCCAGTCCTGCTCACTCCCAGTAAAGAGGGCAGCAGATCAGCACAGCAGAGTAGAGCAGAGTAGCAGTCCAGCAGAGTGGCAGTCATTTTAGCTCAGCAGTCCTTCTTCCTGGCAGAGTAACTTTCAGAAGAGTACTGAGTTGGTGGTGGCTGGGGTCCAGTACTTATACCTACATGTGCCTTTGAAGTGGGAGAGACTTCAAAGAGAGGCCTTTGAAGAGCACAGTGTCCTCCTGCCCTGGCTCCAGACTCACTACAGTAGGGGTATGACCTTGTGTCACTCCCATTTTCAAAAATTTAGAGGGAAGTTCAGAAGCCATCTTCTCACTACTACTTCCATCCTTGGCAATAAGTCTTCTCCTTATCTGACAACAACAATAGCCTTCTTCATCATCTAGTAACTGGTACTGTCGCACCTGCAGTCTAGGGAAATATGCAGCAAAACAAGCTTCTCGTTGATGGTTTAAAACATAGAAAGAAATTTAGGCCTTCACTCCCACCAGGATTACACAGGCATAATTGCACATTTGATTTAGATGAGTATACATACAAATGTCACACATACAATGTATACAAAATGGTTATGAAAACCATTATTTCTAAAACGTGCTAGCTTAAACACACTAAAATAATAATTCATAAATGTGGGTCACATAATATATTCCCGGTGAGTTATTAATGCATGCACTTCACTAATATGAATAACAGTGCACCATGTTTACATGAAAACCATTTACATAGGTTATAAAAGTTTAATGATCACTCCAAATTTCATTCTTCAAAGCATAATGGCCCTGAGAGAGCCAAGTTATGCTCTCTCAGGGCTTCTTCTAGTACACTTTCATATCTCCAGATTATTTCATATGTGTATCATGTTAAAATCTGTATGTCTATATTACGTTTATGTGGGGTTATGTATCTAAATATGTATATATTTTCCGCCTACTGCAGAAAGAAAAAAAAATACAATTCTCCCTAAACCACTACCCCATGACTCTTCCTATTCCTCTTTGAACATATCCCCTACCTTCACTCTCTGACTCATCCCAAACCTCTTTTACTGCTATGGACTTCAAAAGAACCCTATCTAAACTCTTCCCTCCTCTATCCATCCTTCATCTAGGCTGTCATGCCCAGAACTATCAATAACAATTTATATTTCCCTCTACTAATCCATCTTGGGTTCCAGAGCAATGTGCTACTCACTGAAAACAGATTCAACGCCTCGCCAGGGGTAGTAAGCACTGTGTAAATACAATTGCTATTCTCGTGGTGTTAAGTCAGGAAAATCAGTTGCTACTACACATAAATATATTTCTACAGAGATAGAAAGAATGTACAATGGGGGTCAAGCAAATATCAGCAGTAATAAAGTGCAAAAGAGCGAGAAAGAGAAAAGTGAGTGAGCAGGATAGAGAAATAATTAGAGGCTGTAAAAAGAGATAGGATGAGGAGGCAAAGATCTTAGCAATTGATAAAAGGAATAAAAATACATTTGACATCACCGGTCTATTGTATTTTGCTTTAAACTTGAAATGTGGAAGCTCCACATACTTGCTAAATTTTATGAAAACAAAACTTCTTTTGCATTCTAAAAAGCTTCGGCTGCAAACACATATCACATTGTTAACCATTTTGAAAGCCTACTGCTATTTAACATCTGTAAAAGGGATCCATAGAACCAAAGAGTCTAACAAGCATTGGACAAGCATAAGTTCATAAATATTGGACATGCCTTCTTTTTTTAGGGAGGAACTTATGCTCTTGTTCCCATTTTTTTAAGCATATGTGTATCGTTGGTGGCTGCACACTTGCAACCCTATTGTTTGCCTTTCCCCTTTCTTAACACTGATTTAAATGTATCCTTGAAACCTTATAAAGCATGCCATTCAATGGGATCCTGCTTGTAATGACTGGGTTAAGCTGTCTTGTTTATTCAACATGATTATTTTATTGGTGTTCTGAGTGGTCCAAGTCTGTTACCCAAGCCTAACTAGGACTGAAATGTTATTCAACCATTTTCACTGCATGCTCTCTAGGTTAATGGTTGACATCTTTTAGCCTTTATTGATTGTCCTACCACACTATCCTTATTAATTATGGAAGGTATTGTGAAGGAATGGCATTGAATGAAGGGATAGCAAGATGAGTTGGTCTGGTTTGGTCATGTAGCCTACACTGCCTGGAGCAGGTCCAGGGAGCCAAGAGTAATAGATAGGAGGGGGCACAAAGAGCGGGTAGTGGGGTGTATGAAGGAAGTGAAAGACAGATGATGGTGCAGTGACTGCCAGATTGTGAGGTAAGAGATGGTGGTGTGGGTGCTGTGAGCGGGAGACTGCGGGTGGGTGACTGGAGCCCACTTCAGAAAGTCTCTGCTCCTCAGGAGGCCCTGGGACTAGACACAGTGGCATTGATTCAGTTCTATACCAGTTACCTCCAGGTGATGACCCTGCCACATCAAGGTGCCTCTGGAAGAGGACCCTGCTGGGAAGGCTCCTTTGTTGACTGTCAAGCATTAGCAGCCCTGCTGGGACAAAGTGCTAAATCATTGGGCTGTTATGAGGACTTGGCCGAATCAGTGGGAAGCAGTGAGATATGGAGGCAGAGAAAGTCCTAATTTGTGATTTCCAGCTTCCTTCCTGGGCACGCACCGCCACCCACTCCTGTTTCCAACTTAATCCCCTTCATTTGACCCTGCCTCCTAGCCCTGTTGACTTACTAAAAAGAATCCCCATGGATTTATGAAAATATGGGTGGGCTATCATTCCGAACATGACAGCTTTGGTTCACAATGTTTTCCTCGCAGCCATCTATTGGTTAGGGTGTGTAGTACTGTGGTAACAGAAGATGCACCTTAACGCTGCCTTTTTAAAGAAAATATAGATGCACAGCTCCTCTCTGCCAGTATTACCTTTGCAATAGTGCTTAGGTTCTGTTGCTCTCCACAGTGTTTCCTCATTCTTCCCCTCATCACACATTGGAAGGACAAATACATCATGCTGTTTGTTATGGTTCCACTTAAGATTCCTTCAAGAACAGTTGTTTTCATATCATCCCATGCTCTTCTGGAACAGCTTGTGTTGAATGTTGAAATGCAGTATGGAAGACTTTCAAGATGTGTGTTTTTAAAAAAAATATATCTGTATTTTTTAATGACATTGACAAAGTAACATAAGTAAAAAGTAGACAATGGTGTGGTGGCATCCACTTAAAATCCACACACCCATGCTTATAACAAATAGCACCCCATAACTGCCACAACTTCTCTCACCCTGCCCCCGGCAGACAGTCATCCATATATGTTCATTGAGGAGAGAGGTTATCATAGAAGAAACAGCAGACATTGCATCTAGAGTCGGATCTCCTGCCACCAGAGCTCACCCTCCCCCTACGACCTCCGGCATCTCTAGCAAGTAATATTCCATCCATGTACCCCAAACTTTGCGAAACTTCAGAGGACAATCTCTGTGGGTGTAGGTGACTTTTTCAGCTGCCAAATACATGCCCATGCCTCTTTTCCATCCATGCAATATAGGACATTCTCCAGATCCCCAATGTCTGGGGATAGCTCGCTTAGCTACCACTAGGCCAAGTCTGCAGAAGAGGAGTTGGACTCGGGGCAGATCTATATCATTAGGAAATCCTAGGAGAAGGAACTTCGGATCTAATGGAAGAGGCACTGACAGCACTGCACTCAGTTCTCCTATGATTGTGTTCCAATAGGCCTGTATTGGGAGACACCCCCAGATAGTGTGGAAGAATGAGTCCTCAACATCATTACATTCAAGGCAGTGTGGGCTTGAGGCCCTCCCCATGGTATGTAATCAATGCCAGTTGTATTATATCTGATGGAGGAATTTTAATTGGGCTAGATGCAGTCTTGTTGTTGTGACCATTTCCCTAGTGTGCATGAGAGCCGCCTCTCAATGAACATCCTCCATATCTGCCATGGCTCTCACCCACTTCTCTCGCAGACCAGTTAGAGTATCAGGCATGTTATTATTAAGGGTTCTATAGGTAAGAGAGATTGCTCTTCTCCCCACTTCCTCCGTCAGCAACTTTCCCTCAAGGGGATACCCTCTCCTGGTAGGCCTTCTGCCCTCCAAGCATGTTTCACTTGTACATATTTTAGAAATTGGTTCTCTAGCATCCCATATTCCCTCTGGAGTATGGAGAATGGCATGAGGTCCCCATTTTCTAGTAAGCCACCCACTTCGGCTATACCTATTGAATCCCAATATTGAAAACCCTGCAGTTTCTACAGCTATGAGAGCCAGAGCCCCTCCCACAGGGGTGTTTCTCTAGTCGACCTGCCATACCAGCCCATGGACCTCATAGCAGTTCCCCAGGCCATTATCACCAGCTGGGTAGCAGTAAGGAGGGAGTGGATCTTTCAGCCCCCATATTGAAGGTGCAAATAGGAGTTCAAACCCCACTGTGACCGTTCCAAGCGAAATGTGGGGTGGTCAACTGGGGAAACAAGCTAGTCATTAACAGTTATGAGGTGAGATGCCCAGTAATAGGCCTGAAGGTATGGCAGGGCTGTTCTGCCATTGTATGGATTATGCTGCAAAGTTTCCAGGGCTATTCTAAGGTTCTTATCATCCCGCAAGAACGTTCGCATATCCCTTTCTATTGTGTTAAAGGTCTCTGGGGGGAGCAGATAATGAGTTTTGTAGGACATAGAGTAGCGTGGGTAATGACACCATCTTGAACAAGGCTGCCCTCCCTAATAGTGTGAGGGGTAGTTTCCGCCATCTCTCCATGTGCTCTCGACAGGTATGGATTACCCTTCCAAAACTGCGTTTGTAACATATCTCTTTCTGAAAAGGTCATGAATATGGCCAGGTATTTAAACCCCAGGGCAGAGTGTGACAGGTGGTGGGGCAAGGGATCGATCTCAGTCTTGCTCTGTGTAAGGTACAGCACTGATTTGTCCCAGTAAACACGATAACCAGAGTATCCGCAATAGTCCTCTAGCAGTTGAAAAAGTAGGGGGAGAGACTGGGCGGGGTTAGTAATATAAAGAAGGATGTCATCCACATAAAGCAAGATCTTCTCTTCAGTGGTCGTCTCCCCTTTGATTTGAAAACTCCTGATCCCGGGATGGTCCCTGAGCTTGCATGGTATTGTTTCAATTGCAAGGGCAAGTAGGAGGGGGCACAAGGGGTAGCCCTGCCTCGTACCCCTACTAATCGGGAAGTCCAAAGACGTTACTCCATTCACTCTGACAGACGCCACTGGGGCCTGGTATAACTGCTTAACCCATTTCCTAAAACAGGGACCAAACCCAAATTTCACCCGTGTATATTCAAGTAAGAGCCAGTGCACAGCATCAAAGGCTTTTTCTGCATCTAATGCCAGAAACACGTGTAGCTTGGTTCGGTCTTTAGTTTAATTTAACCAATTAGGCCTTCGCCTAATGTTATATCATGTAGGCCTGCCTGTCATAAAGCCTTTGTAATGACTTTTAGAAGTCTAGCGGCTAAAATGGTGGCCAGTATTTTCACCTCAACTTTGGGAAGAGAGATTGGGTGATAAGACCCACAGTGGTTTCTCGGTTTCCCATCTTTGTGTATTACCACTGTGGTGGCCCCTCTAAGGTCCGGGAGAAGCAACCCTTGTTCATTCGCCTCGAGGAAAATGCTTAAAAGATGTTGCACCAACAAGTTTGCGCAGTGTTTGTAAAACTCTACCAGGATTCCTTTGGGCACTGGGGTTTTATTGGAGTAAAGCTGAGTGATGGTTGTACCAATGTCCTCCAGTGCCAATTCTGCCTCAAGTGTTTCTCGATTTTCTCTATCTAGTCTGGGGGTCTTAATCGACTCCATATGGGAGGCTACATGGGGGAGAGATTGCTGTGGTCTGGCTGTGTACAGATCTTCATAACAGCAATCAAAGGCTCTAGGTATAGCATCATCTGAGCCTGCAACCTTTCCTTCAGAGTCGGCTATCTCAAGGACCCACCTGGCGCTACTTCTTTCCTTCCCAGCTAGGCCACAAGTTTTCCCGCCTTGTTGCCCGCATCATAGAGCCTGTGCAATGTCGCTAGCATTTGTTTCTTTGTGCTTTCGTGAGTGGAGCTTGGTATTCTTCCCTCAGGAACTCAAGTCACCTAAGAGCATTGAGGCCTGGCCTTGGGCCTAAGGCTTTCTCAGTTTCCAATGTCTTACTCTGCAGTCCCTCCATAGAGCTGAATGCTATCCTTTTCTTCTGAGCGACCAGGTTTTGGGCCTTGTGTTTTGTGGGCTTCCCACAGCACTATTTTAGATTTGAATGAATTCTCATTTTCCCTAAATGACAGCTCCGTGTATACCCGAGCCAGACTGCCACCTGCCGATCATTGAGGTCCCAGGCATTTCATTTCCAACCCTGACCTCCCCTGTCTCCTACACCCAGTTTCAACAATAAGGATGAATGCTCTGATATGCCCCAGGCAAGGTGTTCAGGTTGTTTTATTGTGGTAGCGTCACCTGCTGGGGTAAAAATGTAATCTAGGCTGGAAAATACTTTATGGGCCCCAGATGAGTAGGAATAGCCGCGTTCATGGGGGCGGGCCCGTCTCCACAGATCTGAGAGGTCCACAGCATTAACAAAGCGTGCAGGCTGGATCGGGTAGCTTGGTAGAGTTGGCAGATTCAACCTGTCCTGGCTCGATATAATAATATTATTAAAGTCTCCACCCACCAAATGGAGGAAGGAGTCTGCTTATAGTAGAATACCAGCAATTTTCTCTAAGATAGGGCCTGTAGCCAGGGGATGCATGTACACTGATCAGTATTATATCTAACCATTCCCAGACCCTCTCACTCTGACATATCTCCCAAGTGGGTCCACCCATTGCTTCAAAATAGTAAAGGGATGCTTCTTCATGATAAGAATAGCTACTCTTTTGGATTCTGATGTATATCTCGACTATGCAAGAGTTGTGGATGCCTACCTCCCCTAGAACCTACACTGGGTTCCCCGAAGATGAGTTAATGGAACTCAGGGACCCCCACAGAATCATCATTGGAATCCAGGGAACCCCACTGAGAAGCATGAGACCTAATTTGTCAATATTTGTTAATATTTTTTTAATTTTCTAAGCAGTCGTAGACCCTCTGAGCAGGCTTCGCTGACCTCTAGGAGTCCCGGACCACAGGTTGGGAACCACTGTATTAGGCTACCAATCCTCTCTTGACCCTGTCACCCAGGCCATTTACATTCCATGACAGGACGGAAATCGTCCTATCAGCCGCCTGCAAGGTGATCATCTCGTGTAGGGAACCAAAGGCCAGAAAAGCTGTGAGTAGGGCATTTGTCCTTCCGGTGGCCAAACATTAAGGCAATGTATCTGCTTGCTGCAAGCAGCGGGCAGATGCGCCCCTGTCAGTGAGTTCCCTCCCTCCTCTGCATCAAGACTCTTAACATGTGTACTAACTAGTCAGCAAACCTGTGTAAGTACCCCCCAAATTCTGGAAACCAAAAACTTGAAATCTACCTTCCAATCCATCCCCTCCCCACCCCACAAAGACCCCTGCCAGTGTAACCCCTCAAAACCAGACAGGCGAGACCGAGAGGTCTGTAGCCCACCACCCCATCCCATTAGCCTAACCCAACAAACTACCCAAACAGTAACAAAGTCAACCGTCCCCGATGACAGTGACTGATCAATGGAGAGCTATGAAGTTAATCTCCATATCTCTGGTGCCAACTATGTTGGGGGGGTTTGCCTACTCCAATGTAACTCCATCTGTTCTCAGATGCTATGCCAGTTCAATCGGTAAGATGCTGTCTGATGGTCAACAGTCTCACTATTGGGTGGAACACTCGCCAAATTGTCCTCAAGTGTGTTAATGGCCACTGCAAGCAGGTGGGGCGTCTCCGTATCAGTCGGTCAGTCCTCGCCCAGTACCTGACCCGAGGGTGATTCTTCCTCCACATTATGTCCGGTGCGTTTAACACCTGCCAACTGGTCTCCCTCTGAGCCAGAGGATGTCAACAGGAGTATGGGTGAACACCGTTTCTCCCATGGTGTGCCCCCATCTCTCTGGGACCATTGCATGGCTTTCTTTTTGGGTTGTCATTTGTCTTTTGGTTGGGCACCTTCCTCAGCATACAGGTGCTGGGAAGGGTCAACCATTCATTGTTTCAACAGTTTCAAACCATGCCTAGGCCTCCTCTGGCTTTTGGAAGAAATGGGATTTCCCCTGGAATAGGACCTTGGGTTTTGCCAGGAACATAAACATGTATTGGAAGTGAAGGCCGAGCAGTGTAGCCTTCCCCTCGTCGAAGGTCTGTCTGCACTTCTGTATAATCAGTATAACCTAGTATAATCAGGGAAAATCAGGATTTTGGAATTGTGACGATGAACTTCCCCCAGCCTATGCCCTTCTGCCAGGATCATGCCGCTGCCTCAGAAGTTCAGAAAGTGCACAATCACAGTTCGGGGGGGTTCCTGCAGGAGGTCTTCTCCCCAACACCCGGTGTGCCCTCTCCATAACAAAGCAGGAAGAAAATTTGCCTTTCGGTGGAACAGATCGTAGCCACTTGTCTAGGAACAGCCCCATGTATTGGCTCTCCACCTATCAGGAAAGCCCACGAATCATATATTGTTTCTGCGAGCTCAATTTTTCATGTCCTCCAGTCACCATTGCATTTTGTTGGTGGTGATCCGTGCCTCATTGACATCTTTGTATAGGTTTGTGACCACACACATCTTCTAGCTGAGAGATCTGCGTCTCTGCTAATGTGACTCTTTCTGCCACATTGCGAAGATCTTGGTGCAGTAGTGAAACCTCCGATCACACTTCTCCCACTTTATCCTACAGTGCCGCCCGGGAAGACTTTATGGCCACCAGAAGATCTGTGTTATCTGGCATGGGCTGTGGCACAGAATCAGATGGAGGGGGGTCACCACCTGCGCATACCTATCCATCCGGCCCTGGCGGGTTCACCTGTGTTCTTTGTCCTTAGCCATTAGTCTTATCAACTCACTTCCCCCTCTCCACCCGCTGCACAGCTCCGGAGAGTATCCACCAAGATCAATCGGGCACTGAGCAAACCAAGTTATAGTGGCTCCCCTCAGGATCCTTCTGTCCCTGGCTTTGATCCCTTAGTGCTCAGAGATTTCCACCAAGCTCTCCTTGTCTTTTATTTTATGGAGGTGCACATCAATCCGGCTGACCCCCAATCCTTATCTCTTCTGATGGAGGGAGGATAGTCCTCAGAGTATCCGGCTGGTGGCAGGGTAAGTGGGTGGGAGAGGTCTCCTCCATGTCATGAACAGGGGCCTTCTTCGTTTCTTTCAAATTTGTAGTCCCGGGAGCTACTAAGGATGAGTCCCCTTTAGGTCTCTAGGTGCTTGGTCACCCTTTCACTGGAGCCCTGTATCACTAGTACTTCCTGGGCAGGGCCTCACTGTCGGGCCTCAATCCCCCCCCTCCTAGGGTCACCAAATCAGGTAGGTTGGGATGCTTCAAGGCAATCTTTTGGAGATTTCTGCCTTTTGCCTCATCGCCGCCCCCTACCTCTAGGCCTGCCCCCCTTGCTCACCCCTACCTGAGGTGGGGGGGGGTAAAGAAGAGCAGTGCACAAGCCAGGCAGGCCACCTCTTCTAGGCGACGTACAGCCTAATGTTCTCAAGCAGGCTCCCCCACTCAAAGGCCCACGATGTACCAAATCTCTTTCTCGCAGCTGCCAGGTTCATGCCGCCCGCAACAGTCAGGTGTGGGATCACCCCTTCCAAAGAGCTTGTGAGGCCTCCTGCTTTAGTCGGGGTTGCCAGGGCCCAGAAGCTCTTGGTCCGCCTCCCGCAATCACCAGGGGCCAAGCATCTGCGCTTCTGCCACCCCTACTCCAGAGGCAGCTGCTCCTCTCCTCTCCGGTGTTGCCGCTTTCACATGCAGGATGTGGGGAGGAGTGGCGCTGATGCTCACCATCTTGCCGTTGCCTCACCGCTGCAGTCCAGTTCATTGTAGCAGGAAAGGTGGCACCTTTCTCACCACATTCACCAATGGCGGCCGCTCGGCCCTGGTTATTTCTTCCACCTTCGCTCCTCTGCCCGAAGGGCATTCCAGGCTCTAGTCCTGGGGGGTGTGGGAGCAAAAAGAGAATCGCAGGTCAGGCAGGTAGGCCCCAACCGACGGGTCCACTGCGCTCCGACAGGCTCCCCAGTTACCAGGGGTGCAGTTTGGCACTCTCTGTCGCCATGGTTCCAGGAACTTTGCTGTTTTTGACCCGCTGTACATGGGCATAAGATCTTCGTCCGCTAGGGTACGTCCAGCACTCAGCCCAGTTCCATCTAAGGTTCAGCAATACTTTTAGGTCCCTAGCTTCACACGCCTCTCCAGCTCTTTCGGGATTTGCAACTGCAGCAAGCTGCGGATCGGGCCTCCCTCAGTGTGCCAGGCTTAGTTCGGCAATAGGCCACCCAGAAAGTCAAGCGAAGTTTGTTTAGCATTATGATGGCAAGAATTTGAGCAGGATTTTTACGGTCCGGCGCTGAGCTCACTTAGGAAGCGTCTGGCTCCGACACCATTTTGGCCACACACCCCTCAATTTCAAGATAGTGTTGGGCACTTTGAGCGCTCCTCTTCTTTTTCTAAGTAGGACTCCATATTTCACTTACTCAACGTGGCAATGTAGAATGCTTCACCTTTAAGACAGCATTGAGTAGTTATGTCCTATGCTCGGTCCTTTCTTTCCCATGTCAGATATCGTATTTCCGCTTGTCAGTTGAGCAAATGTCAATACACAGACTCCGTGTGCATGTACAGACAAATTGCTCTCAGCCTCCACCACTGCTGCACGGACATTCATCCCTCAGACTCAGACAATGTTTTTTTTTCATTCTGCTACCTCACCCACTGGCCCAATTTCCTGAAAGAGTCTGCAGGGAGGACCGATCATCTGCTCTTTTAAGAATACTTATTGGCTGTGGTTGACATCTGTGTACTATAGGCACCATTTTTCAACCTTGACTGGGAGTTTGATACAGCAATCAGAGACACCAGCAAAAGGTGAAATTGGATGTGCCTTTAATGAGGGTGCAACAAGGACCTTTTCTCCTGATTCAGGGTTTCTGAGACATGTACCTATATCCACCAGTCTGCCCAATCAGGTCCCTTCTTCTGGATTTTCTGTGGCCTGTGCAGCAGAGAATGGATGTATGGAAGGTGTAGATGTGACTTTTCATATGGGTAAACGTACTGGGGAACATGTAGACCTCATTCTCTAGGCACAACTGTGTGGTGCTCCAGCATGTTTTAGCTAGCTAAGTAGGTTTTTTTCAGTTGAGGAACTGGGATCACGAGGAACAGCTTATACAGGCTTCATGTGTGCATCAACTGGATCCATTCAGTACTTCTTTTTGCCTGGTTCATATTCTACTGCATTCCACTCAAAGTGTGAGGATTTGAGATGACGTCTTTGTGCACCGAGGTCAAACATCAGTGTGTATTAATGGCACCCAAACACAGTTGCCTTGCATGACATAAAGGCTATTTTTTCATGTGACCCTCAGGGCGTGCTGTTTTTCAATTTGAACTCCCAGATGTTCTCAGGGGTCTTGGGTTTCTCCACTCCATTTTCTATTCATGCACTAAACCTACACTGGTGTAAGAGTCCACTTTGTTTTCACTAGTAAAGGAGCTATGGCATCCTTTGGGACAGAGCTTCAGTAGATAATTTGGAAATAGGGTTTGCTGCACTGCTACTTGTTTTCTTCACCTCAATATAGCTCTTTCAAATGCTCGACCAAGTGCTTATATCTTTCCCCTTCTAGGAATTGTTGTCCACCTTCTGCCTAGTGGGTGTGCAGTAGGAATTGGAGGGCCCAAGTTAACGGAGCCCACATTCTTTTCCTTTCCTCTTTACAGAAATGTGTTCATGTCAGTATAAATGATAATTGATTGTTTCTGGTCAGCTGTACGTTATAAGGCATATCAGATAAATTCCAGGCTAGGAGTGAACATGTGGGACCATCCTCTTCACCTCCCTGTGTTTTTTCCTTCAGTGAGTTTGCAGCATTATCAAATTGGGACTGGACTTTTGCCTCTCACTGAAAACCGTCCAATTCATTACAGTAGCCATCTAAGTGGGAGGGGCTTGTTTTCCCCTATTAAGGTATTTCAGAGCGCAACCTTCATTTCTTTTTGGGATTCTTTTCGAATGATTGTGATCAATTGCACAAATATGCTGTCGTTATGGGCGTAGATTTGTGTCAAGTGACAGGTTTGATTAGAGAGAGGTAGGCTAATCCAATCATCCAGTCATCCATCATCCTTTCCCATATAGTTCTGTTTCTATAGGACTGGTTTGTCACTCACATGGAGAATATAGCATTCCTGAAAGCATCTTGAGATTATTCTTTCAGGCCCTTTTGATTGAGCAGCTATTGGACCTGGCCCTCTCTGAAGGTTCACCCCCAAACCTTTTGCCTTCCTCCCATTTTTTACTGAATATGTTTTTTTGGCCTTAGTCCTCTCTGCACTGTATCACTGCTAGCCAGTGCTGAAGTGCTTTCTTCCTAAAACATGGTACAATATGCTTATACCCAATTGCCTTATTACATTTATTTGTAATTCTCTAGTAAAGTGGCTCTACATGTGCCATGGTCCTGTAAATTAAATGCTACTAGTGGGCCTGCAACACTGATTGTGCCATCCACTTAAGTAGCCCTTTAAACATGTCTCATGCTTACCATTGCAGAGCCTCTGTGTGTGTAGTTGTAAACTGCCATTTGGGTTTGGGAAAATAAACCTCTTGCCAGGCCCAAACCTTTCTTTTAAATACATATGTCACCCCTATGATAGGCCCTGGACAGCCCAGAGGGCAGGTTGCAATGTATTTAAAACATAGGGCACATAATTTGAATTTTTATTTGACCTGGTAATTCTAATTTAGAATCCTAACTTATGGTGAAGTTGGGTTTTAAGTTACAATTCTGAAATGTCACTTTTAAAAAGTTGGCATTTTCTTGCCTTAGCCATTTGGTGCCTGTAGCCTGCCTGGGTCATATGACTGGGTGTAGCTGACTGCTTTGTGTATTCCTGCTAGACAGCCACACAAAACTGGAGTTTAGGTGTGACTGCATTGGCAGTCACTGGCAGAATGGGAGGGAGGAGTTGGGCACAGCCAAAGTTGCACTTGAATAGGCTGTGTCCTGTCTTCGCACAAAGGGCCTTACAACCCTGCGTTGTCACTTCATCCAGATTGGAGCCAAGGCAGGGGAGGCAGGGAATTCCATTCACTTCAAAGACACTGTCTAGGACCTACTCTCACCTTTCAAAACCAGCCTATGAGGGGGATAAACAAATGAAGTCAGACACTAACTCTTCTTTATAATTCTGGGCCTGTGGATACTCTGCCTGGAAGAAGGACCACTGGGCTGCTGAAGGACTGTTACTCTGCTGGACTCCTGCTTTGCTGTTCTGACCTGCTGCCCTCTTGCCTGGGTGAGAGGGACTGGACCTGCATCTCTTGAACCTAGATACCAAAGTGACTTCAAAGGCTAGTTGGCAGGCCTCCTGATCTGAAGCCTCAGGGGCATTACATATTTCCAACAACCTTGCATCTGCATTTGGACTCTGCCATCTGTGAGTCTACTCTGCCAACTGGTGCCACCCCATCCCTGGACCCTTAGACATGGGCTTAAAGTGATTTGCCAGCCTCTGTGCATCCAGCTTAACTGACGCATTTCCTCTGCTGCGTGGCTCAGCCCCAAGAAGAATTGATGCATCTCCTCTACGGCGAGGATTGGACCCGTCGCAAAGACCCACATGGCTGCCAGAGCCTGCACTCCATCGCGATCATCTGAACTTGTGAATTTGTCCTGGTCTGATGCAACCAGACATCCACAGTTGGCGCTTTATGCCTTTTGGTTCTACAACTGGATTTTTGTCATTTTTATCTCGCTTTATTTATTAAAATCTACTCTGTCTAAACCGTTGGTGCGCTCCTTTTGTTTTGTTTTCCTGTGTTACTGTTTGAAGTGTTGTACAGATACGTTACATGTTGCCTCTGAGTTAAGCCTGACTGCTCTGTGCCAAGCTATCTGAGGGTGAGCACAGGTAAATTTAGGGGTTGCTTGTGAATTTGCCATGAGAAGAATTGCAGCTGCTGCTTGAGAAGGGTTACACCCCCCTCCACCAGTAACCAGTTTCTTACAGCAGCTACATGCATTGTGCAGGTATTTTGCCAGGCATGGGGAGATTGCCTGCATTTGTGCTTGCTAGTGATAATATCAGATAAATCAACAGTATAGACGTGCTCACCAGACCATAAAACAGGGCCACAAACCTCAAAAAATTCCACACAGTGACCTATCAAACCAGCTCCTCAGGCACTGCCTGATTGAACTATAGGCAAGTCTGACCCTGCCTTCTACTAGGTATCTGTTGAGCAGAGCTCCTTCAACAACATTGAGTGTTATAACATTGAAATAACATTGTGGCACCAGAGAGGTGCCTGCTGGTGGTGAATCTTTGCTTCTAAGTTAAAAGCTTTGAATGCCCTGACACTGTCTTAAGAACCCCTGCATATTTACAATCTGAGTTTGTACCTTGCAGTAATTTCACAGAATGTGCTAACATCGTACCCAGAGCCTCATTGTAGTCTTGTTTGTTTATGTTGTGTTGTTATTATGAATAATGAACAACACTTCAGTTAATTATGCTACTGTTCCCTACGCCCTCCACTACTCTCTCACCTTGTGTAGCCTCCAAGGATCAACATTTTATTTGTTGTGTGACTGTGTGTGTCTTCCCTTCTAGGTAATTTATTACTGCTCTTCTGAGATACAGCAAATTTGGGTGCAGCCACCATGAATAATCAAGACTGTGTAGCCATCCTTGAAGAGTGCAAACAATCCCTGAGCTTACTTCCATTAGAGGATCCCGGCCCATCAGAGGAGGAGCAAGCCGAGTACAAGCTGCTTGGAGGTAAGATTCCAATACAAACACAGCAGGCTGAGCTCTGCTTCCAACAGATGTGTTATGCTGTGTAATGATATCTGTATTTAAACCACTGCTCCATCTTGACCACTGACTCCATTTTGTGCTTAACTTAGCTTCAAACACTGTCACATTGGTGAGGCAGGTATTTTTCCGCACACAAACTTAGGCAACATGTTTTTTGCTCATGTTTTCACTATTCATACTATTTCTCACCAAAGGCAGGTACATATCATAGGGGAAAGAACAGCTCAGTCTTGGGAGCGCACCTTGGGATATGGCCAAGTCTCTAATATGCTCTTCCTACACGGACTGGAACGGCCAGCATTTGAACAACAACTCACTGAATAGGAGGGTGAATTTCTAGAATTCTCCTCTCCAGCTTGCTCTCCCAGCCAATCCTGACACTGCTCTGAGCAGCATCAGGATTGGCTACAGGGCAGGCTAGGAGTCTGTGCCTGCAGCCGGCTGCAGCAGAGACGGAGAAGCGACGCGGCCTGAGTGCAGGTAAGCTTTTTATTTTTTTTTAATTGTATTAATAATCCCTTCACCACCCCCGTCTTCCTCCCCTCCCCCACCTCTCTGCCCCCCCCCCCCACGCTGCCCTTTCCCATCTAAGACCTGTGAGCCCCGACTGGAACTCGGGAGGGAAAGGGCTGCCTTTGCCCTCCACTCCCATTCTGGGTAGTTCTCTCTTCACGGTCGACTGGGTTCACGGCCTGTTGCTGGCAGAGATGAAGAAAGCGAGCCCCATGGTGATGATTTCTTTTTAATTATTATTTTTAGCTATGCATTGTGAATGAATATATAATCACTGTATATGCAGATATATAATCCATAATTAAAGTAGTGTATTTCATTGTTTGTTTCCGTGATCATTATTATTCTACTGCTGTGATAATTTGTGGAAGTGTATCCGTGTTGCTGCATTTGACCTACATGATTCCTCTATTCGAACCTTAAACAGTGCATTAACAAATTCATTACTCAGACTAAGAGCTCTGCATTGTTGGAATTCCTTTTATTCGTGTTTCCTCTTGGTTCAAAGTAGAAGCAGAACACTTTTATTTCACTATGGTGACTTTCTTCAAATGTGCACTGGAGTTGTACATAATTGACCTTATTTCAGACCTTGCAAAATGCTTTGATAAATGTATATCTGAGGGTGTTGCGTACCAGAAATTGCTTTCAGTTCTTTTGTATTTCTTCTTGGTCTGTGGTAAAGCAAAACACTTTGACGTAGCCTTTCAGTACTTGTGCATTTCTACTTAGTTTGCAGTAAAGCAAAACATGGTGACACACACTTTTCTTATGGTGGAAATCCATGATAGTGGGGTCCTGGGAGTTACACTGCCACTATGTAGATTAGGCACACCTTGTTGCAGTGAGATGCTGTCAGTTATCATTTTAGTCCCATTTGACAAGTGGCATATTGGCATTGAAGCAGAAGGAGGAAAACTGTGAGGAGGCTAACACACATGTATATCAGTTATGAAACAAGCACAGGCAATACCAAGAGGCCTGGTCTTGGCAAGCCAATGCATTTCGTTTTTAGTGAAAGCATATGCCCCCTAAATAGAAAGAAGATAAAAAATACGAAAGTGATTTAATGTCATGGCCATAGTGCAGGGAATAAAAAAATCGAATTTTAATAAAACAGTGCACTTAGTGTGCTTCCTAACAGACGGGTGTACCGAGAACAGGGATAAAAACCACCTGAGTGACAGTATATGATGGTGGTCCTGTTCTTCACTTTTGGAAGTAATCAAGGCCCAAGTATTGGTCTAAAGTGCAAAATCAAGTAGACTTTGCCTCCTTGAGCACCAGGTTGAAAATATTGGCCCACACTAGGGATCTATCAACACAATCAAATGTTTTGTAGAGCTCTACTAGAGTGCCATGAATTGGAGGCTAATCATTCTTAAAACCACGGCTTGCCCTCCGAACGAAAGCCATAGATTCGGGAAGGTTGAGTGCTATTTCGTGAAACCTGTAGGTCGATGGTTGACGCAGTAGGTGAAACTTGGAAAGTGTAGTTTTGTGGAATGCAGATTGTACGTGGTTGCCGATCCAGAGGAGAAGAGGCACCCTATTCGTTGATGTAGACATTTAGTATGAGGAAAGGATAATCAGAGTAACAAAGGTTACCAGTAAGAAGTCCAGTCTTTATATGATTATAATCACTGTGGCAGAATGAGAAAGTGGCAAGTTGTGACCCTCCATTCGTTTGGAGAGGGCTGGACAGCCTTAGATCAGAGGCTTGGGACAACTTTTTTTGTAAATAGACCAGTTATAATTCTGTTGTATAGTTATTTTTTCTTATCCTCCTCCACCATAGCCTAGTATGTCTTTTTAAAAGGTGGTATTGATGACACATTTATATGATATGTTTCCCAAGAAGTGTGTGAGAGCACGGCATGATGAAGTCTGTTGTACTGTGTTTTACCTTTCATTTAAGAAATAAATAAGAATACGTACACTCGTGTGTCTGGTTATAAATCACGTTTCAGAATGGTATTGTATTCAGATGGGGTATTTAGAATAGATTTACTTACAAATAGGACTTTGTCTTCACTCAGAATATATTCTCTTTTTTCGTAGTCTTCTACTGAGATGCCTGAGTATCACTTTCAGTTTCTTATTGCTTAGGTTAAGCCTTTAGACGATAAAAAAAATCACTTTAGTTCCAGATAAGGTAAATTTGCAGACCCATAATCATGAAATTAGACGTGGCTCTTCAAGTAAACTTCTTCAGGAAGTAAGAGGAGCGGAAACTGATGGCCCTCTCACAACTTCCTCTTCTCTGGCAGCCTCTGGATGAAAGAAGCAAAATGGCGCCTTGGTTTGGGGTGCAATAATTGTATTAGTGGGAACAATAACAGTATTGATAGCTGTGTGTGTGTTCTGCCAGGGGCGGGGACACTGGATTAACCCGGGCTGCAGATCATATTTCCCATTGGTGGTGTCCTTAATGGCTCTGGCGTTCAGAATTGACTTAGGGTCTCGAAATGTGAAGGAAGGGCGCACGGCATCATTGGAATGGCGTAGCAGGATCCTGCCATTAAATAAATTGTCACCCCCTCTGCTTTTCACATTCCATTCACTGCAATGTAAAGCTTTTCTGGCACACTGATAAGAACAAAATGCAAAATGTTAACGTCGTCAATGTGTGTAGATTTGGTATTTATGCTAAACTGTGTGAACAACCTGAAGTAATGACTTTTAAAGATATATTTGATAGTTCATAATGCAAAGGAACGTGTCGAATGCAGGTACTTTATTGATTATTTTTGTACAATGTCGAGGTTGTTTCAAAGCGCTTTGAAGGGAGGATTTACAGAAGCTTATTTAAGATCTGCACTAGAATTGCATAAAAGAAATGTACAATCTGAATTATCATTTGCAAGACCTGACAAAAGGCCTCAATTGCTTCGCATGCTTCCTGAATTTCAGGAAAATGTCTTCGAGTCAAATGATGCAGCAAAGGAAAATCGAAACGTAAATGCACATTGTTGTTACCTTCAGCAGTATACATTTTACTTATTGTTTTTTGTTTTCACGTTTTGTAGTTTGCTTGGCTTGAGAGGGCGGTGGTGTAGTGTGGGGATTAAAGTTGAGTAAAGTGTTATTTAACTAGTTGTGCTAGTGGAAATGTAGGTGTCCCTCTTTTTATTTACTTTAGATGGATGTCTCTGCTTCGTACGAAAATGTTCTCTAGTAAACTAGATTTGGGCAAAGAGGCACCATAAGAAAAATGCTAAATGCTTGATGGGAACACAGTAGTGGTCAAAATGATTAAGCTTTCCCTAAACATTGGATTTCGGGAAATGCAATAAAGCATCACTTGTCATTAGAATCATTTAATTCGATTGAAGTGGAATTAAGAGTGCCTGTTTAGAAGTTTGGCCCGAAAAAGTGACATCTTAAGGATTTGTGAGGTCCTGTGCAATATTTTTAGGGGGGCACTGATTGGACCAGCTTTAAATTTACTACCCCCTTCTGGCTAATTCAAGCCATCAAGATGCGTAACAATATTATATGTTTAACCTTCAGTCTTGATAAAGACATTTCTTTTTCAGCTTGCATCTAGATTTTCTTTAACTTGCAAAAACAACATTTTAAGTTGAATTCAGTGTCTAACCAGCTTGTTCTTCCCATTATAGAAAAACACATGTTAACGGTGACTTTGTTGATGTTTAGTAGATGATTTGAATACTGTTAAAATATGACGTGCACATAGAGCTTGAAATTGTAGCGTTAGTTGCTGAATATTTGTAATCGCAAATATAACCTTCTTCACAACTGGCATTCCTCCTGCAACAGTGAACATCAAAGTGTTGCTTTGTTAAAAGCTAACACCTTTCTCCTAATTTCTTTTCTCTGCTGCTGAAAATCGAGTTTCTATTTGAGGCTGAAACTCTAATCAAGCAGCAGCCACAATGTCAGGATGAAGTCACAGGCAAACCCCAAATTAACCCGTGCTTAACCCTCTGTTAGCTTGGCACAAGCAGGCAGGCTTAACTAAGAGGCAATCTGTAAAGTATTCATGCAGCACTTTGAAAGTTAATAAAGTTAAAACACAACACAAAACAATCCCACACCAATTTAGAAAAATAGAGTAAAAATTAATAATTATTTGACACTAAAATGATAAAAATCCAATCAGCAGAACCGGAGATCTGCAATTTGAAAGATTTCAGGTAAGGCGATGGAACGTGGGTTGTATATAGGGACCAGTTTAGTCCCCCCGAAAGAGTTACCTTCAAAGTCTGGTGCAAAGAGTTCCATTCGTGGTGGAAGAGGCTATGAGTAGCAGGGGGACTGTCGTGGATGATCGCCAGAGTAGCGCGTAAAGGAGACACGGCGTTGCAGACAGTTGTCCTGTAGCCCAAAGACCTGTTGGGTGTTGTGGACGGTCGTTGGTGGAGCTTCACGTCAGGTGTCACCATGGGCTGTCGATGCTGTAGTACGATATGCAGATCTTGTGTTGCCAAGCGTTGCGGACAGTCGCTGTAGCAAAAAGAGTTGGGTTTACCAGAACTTTGCGTTGGTGGAGGGGTGCGGCTGGCAAGATCTTGATGAAAATTGTCCTGTTCTCATTTGAGAAGTCTCAGGAGAGCTCAACTGAAGCCACACCACAGGATTGGGACCTGAGGAGCACCATTTGGGAGTTAGGACCTCACTTCAGCAGAGGCCAGCAGGGCTCAGGCATGTTGAGTTGCCGGTCCAGGCATCATGTCAGGCAGCAGGCGGCACAGTGGCAGTCCTTCTGGCAGCATAGCAGCATAGCAGTCCTTCTTCTGTAGTATCAATAGGTCCAAAACTATAGTTGGGTCTGAGGGCCTACTATTTATATGTACCTTCTTTGAAGTAGGAGACATTTCTAGATAATTCCCTTATCGTTAGTGTTTCATGTCTCCCCTGCCTCCAAGCTGGCTGCAACAACAATGCATTGGTGACAAGTCCATTGTTTGAAGGTAGGGCACAGCCCATTCAGTTGCAAGTGGGCCTGTGCCCAGCTCTGCCCCCGCTCCCATCCAGCCAGTTGATGGCCCATCCAGGCACACCTAATCCCTCTATTGTGTAGTTGTCTGAGATAAATAAACAAAATCCAGCTGTTAACTACACCCAGTCATTTGACCCAGGAACAGGCAGCAAGTTATCAGATAGGGCAGGAAAACGCTAACTTTCTCACAGTGGTGTTTGCAAAATTGTACCTTAAAATCCAACTGTACCATTAAAGATGAGTTTTAATTACAATTTCTCAGATACCAAATATGAAAGGTTTACCTGTTCCCAATCAAAGGTTAGCACCAATTAAATGTAATAAGGCATCCCAATGTGATCATATGAGTGAGGGGTAGGCCTTTCAACAGTGAAAAACAAATGCAGGAGTTTTTCACTACCAGTAAATGCAAAACTTAACAATACATGTCCAACTTTATAAATACACTGCATCCTACCCACCCTGATGATGAAGCATAGGAGACCACTACCACACAGAGTTTTGTACCCACCAAACGGACCTAAACTACAATTGAGGTGGGAGAGGAGCCAGACCGGGCCCACCAGCAAAGTGCAGAAAACTGTAAACATGGAAAGGGGTCTACATAAACAAGTGGCGGTCATCTTGGAGTGGTGAATACTCAATTTTGCACATACTCCCTGCACTCAAGCCTGACAAATCATGGAGGAACTGGGGTTAAACAGGAATAAGAGTACACAAATTTCTGATTGACAAGCAAACCGTTCCCAGGGAGAAAGGATATGCAGCCATAAAATGCCCCTCACGACGCTTGCAATAAGGTGAATTGAGAAATGTGTATCAAGCTAGACCCATTTGGTATCCCAGGACTCCACAACCCTGGTGACTGAACAACTCTTTTCATCTCTGGTAAGACAGGCCTAGATAGTGACCCATGTCTTATCACCACACCCTGGCCGTGCTTTAGTCGATCATCGTGCACCCAGGATCCTTACCTAATGCCCACAGCTGACAAGTCTGCATGAGAGAACAAGGCATAAAACTTAACAGATGACATTACCAAAGGAGGCACTTCAACTTTGACGCCTAGATGCTTCTCATATCTCCAACCAGCCTGGAGGTGACCCAAGAAATGTACTCAACCAAGCCCACATAATTAATTACATATGTAATACAACAGGAAAGACCAACTCACTTCTGACACTTATCATAGGGGATCGGCATCACACACTAAGAAAATACTACTACCTTACTGAATGGATTGTCCATCTCAGTGTCGAAACCAGTTCAATAGCAGCTATTCACTGACATGGTAACCGGGAAGACACAAAAGACTCAAAAAATAAGACAAGATGGCAAACAAGGCAGTGCTTAAGAACAACTTGAGAGAACTGCTGGTACTGAGAATGTCAAAAGCTTCTATGGAAGAAACTACCACTAAATCCTCAACAGAAATCGCCTCAATGAAGTCAGATCTGGTTGCATTCAATCCTGCCTTATGGCAACAGAAGATAGGTTGGCAAGCGTTGAACAAAAAAAAGTAAATGCAACAGACTGGGAGCAAGACCATTGCTACATGCAATTGAAGATAACTGACCTGGAAGATCGAAGCAGGATAGATATCCTGCGATTTTCTGGTATACTGAAGGAATTGGATGTTTTTGTTGAATTTTTTTACTGGAAATTACCGAAATAGAATTTCAGCTGCTGGTAGAATTATGAAAGGTACATAGGGTCTGAACTAGGCCCAATGCAAGGAAAGATGTAACACATCAGGTTATTGTTCGCTTAGTACGGCATCAGCAGGCAAGTGCAATCCACATTAAAGCAAAACATGTGACCCTTTTATGTATGAAGATAAAATCTTTACGAACAAGATTTTTCCTGGGAAACAGCACAAAAAAGGAATCTATTCCTTTCTTTGAGACCTTGGCTTAAACAGCTGGATACTTGATTTGGCTTCCTTGACCCATCTCGGATGTTGATTAACTAAAGAAGGTCGTGCCCAAGAGTTTGATGACCCTGACCAGATGGAACAATTTCTTGATACCTTGATGAAGCAGCCATGGACACATCAGGAGCCTCAGAAACCTCTGTAATGAATGTGACCCAAACAAAGGATAAGACCTCCCTATCACCCTCTAGAGAAACCGCTGTAAATTGCAGCGTTAGTTGCTGAATATTTAATCCTATGAGAGAGGTAGGCCTTGCAACAGTAAAAAACGAATTCAGGATTTTTTCACTACCAGGACATGCACAACTTAACAGTACATGTCCAACTTTTTAAATATACTGCACCCTACCCTCTGGGCTGTTTAGTGCCTCCCCTGGGGGTGACATATGTATTAAAAAGAACGGTTTGGGCCTGGCAAAGGGTTACCTTGCCAGGTCAAAAATGGCAAGTTAAACTGCACACACAGGCCCTAATTCTGAGTCTGACGGGCGGCGGAGGCCGCCCGCCAGACTTCCCCCCTCCGAAATACCGCTCCGCGGTCGAAAGACCGCGGAGGGTATTCCGAGTTTTCCCCTGGGCTGGCGGGCGGTCTTCGCAAGACCGCCCGCCAACCCAGGGGAAAACTCCCTTCCCACGATGACGCCGGCTCGTAATAGAGCCGGCGGAGTGGGAAGGTGCGACGGGTGCAGTTGCACCCGTCGCGTATTTCAGTGTCTGCTTTGCAGACACTGAAATACTTTTAGGGGCCCTCTTACGGGGGCCCCTGCCGTGCCCATGCCATAGGCATGGGCACGGCAGGGGCCCCCAGGGGCCCCTCGACTCCCCCTCCCGCCATCCGGTTCCCGGCGGGAGAACCGCCAGGAACTGGATGGCGGGAGGGGGAGTCGGAATCCTCCATGGCTGCGGAGCGCGCTCCGCAGCCATGGAGGATTCCTACGAGCGGCGGAAAGTCAGCGGGAGACCGCTGGCTTTCCGCGTCTGACCGCGGCTAAACCGCCGCGGTCAGAATGCTCGTAGGAGCACCGCCAGCCTGTTGGCGGTGCTCCCGTGGTCGGTGGCCCTGGCGGCCACCGACCGCCAGGGTCGGAATGACCCGCACAGTCTGCAATGGCAGGCTTGAGACATGTTTATAGGGCTACTTAAGGGCTACTTATAGGGCTACTTAAGTCACTGGCACAATCAGTGCTGCAGGTCAACCAGTAACATTTAATTTACAGGGCATAGGTGAATGTAGTATCACTTTATTAGAGACTTACAAGTAAATTAAATGTGCCATTTGGCTATAAGCCAACTTCGCCATGTTTAAAGGAGAGAGCACATGACAGAGATAGACTTCAAGAAGTCACAAGAAACTGGTTGAGGGGCCTGAAAGCCAATGGGAGATGCTGGCTTCCACTGTCAAAAGACAAGCCCAGATCACCTTTAAAATCTAATTAAATGCTGCCCCGCTTGTAAAACCCTTATCTTGGCACATTGTACAAACAAAAGTGGTCAAGTTAGGGCATGTCATTGCCTGTGACATGGCTACAGCTTCAACCAACTATACCATACCTGGACTGAGAGAAATGCTGAGGATGTAAAGACTGATCAATGCTACATAGTTTGCCTAGTGGTTGATATTATGAACTAGTTTTAAGAGATGATGTGAGCCGTCATAGCGGTTCATGCATTTGCCTTTTCCCACTTTCCCCCCAGGCACGCAACCATATAGTACCGATTTTGGTGGGTACGCTACTTCTTTGAGTAACTCTTGCGTCTTCTGGATATGGTTAGGCCTTCTGTAACCTCTACTGCACTCTCCCAGAAATCACAAGGTCACCATAACACACAAACTCTAGGACACAAGGGGTAGCCCTCATGAGGTTCCACTCCAATTTAGTCAGGAACCACCTCATCCCGCAAGAACTACATAACTCTTATTCGAAACATTTTCAGGTTAGACTCATCCTTGCTTTGCGCCCACCTCGCCAACTTGACAACCACAATAATATACCCACATACTGCCATTAAACTATTTAATCTTTCACGAATTCCACCATGAGGACTCTCCCAATTATTGCCTTGATGCACGCCGTGAAACACCTGACCATTCTCTCATTGAATGTAAATGGACTAACCCTGTACACTAGGCGCAAGAAGATACTGTCATTCCTGAGAAAAGCACGTCCAGGTATGGCCCTGATCCATGAGACCCTATCCCCAAAAGCAAACGTGGTAAATTAAAGAGGGACTTGATTGGGAGAAATACCATTCCTGTTATACACCCAAACCTGGAGAAACAACCATCTGAACAAAGCCAAACTGTAAAAGGAGGGTAGCATCCTGGTACGTAAAGGACTGCAGCAGAGAGTCCTTAAAGCATGGCAAGGATCCTGAGGGAGGCTTCATAATAATTAAAGTGGTAATCCAACACCAAACACTCAAAGTGGGTTCTGCCTATGCGCGAATGGAAGCAAAGAGTCTATTACTGCAGGCATTGGACTGTATGCTCATCCCAATGTTCAAACGCAAAATGCTGTTAGGAGGTCACTGGAACTTAGGGTTAGAGCCGGCGCGTGAAAAATCTGATCACCACACACGCACATTCCACAGTGATAGACACATTTTTTTGCACACCTGATGTCAGATAACTCGCTGGTGGAACCTTGGTGCTTGCTACATCCTACTTCGAGAAACTACTCATTTACATTTTGCATACATGGTACAAGAACTGATTTATACTTAGTTTCGTCCCACCTCTTGCACAGTGTGACAAATGTGGAAATTATACCAATCAGTACTAAACGCTATACTGCCACTTGAGCTTTACTACCTTTAGGTTCGAACTACCCGAAGCCAAACGTAAATTGCATTGTACAGTGAAGAGATACCTTGAGGAGAACCAGCACTCAGTAATCTCCCCCATTCCCTATATGAAAAAAGCATGTATCCGGGGCAAACCCGGTGTGGGATGAAGCGCACATGAAGAGGCAAGCACTTTTCACCCAGAAAGAGTTGAAACAACAGATTGCTGGCCTCACAACTAAATATAACATTACTACTGTAACCTCTGGAAATCTCTATTAAGTAACATCCAAGCCTTAAGAAGTCGGGACCCAGCAGGAGAGGTTAAGGCTTTGCTATATGCATACGACATTCTGATAACCCTATCTGACCAGGAATCATCTATCACACACCACACAAACGTACCCTCGGATTTATAGACATTCTCTGGCTACCCAATCAACTGGGGGGAAAAATGAAGCCCTATCCCTGACTAAAAAAGCCACAGCGGCAACACTAGGACCTCACCCATTCAAATGGAAAACATCCGATCTTAGATATCTAGGTATCCTACAAAACATTGAACTGGAGAAGGTAGTAGAAAATAATCTAACCCCTCTGATACATAAAATATGTTGTGAGATGTCCAGATGGTAAGCCTTAAATGTGTACTTCTGGGGCTGTTCCTAAATTGTCCAGATGAATGTCGCCCCAAGGGTGAACTACATTTTAAGTATGTTACTGTTAGCAACACCTAAGACACTGATGCTGAATTAACAAATATGATTAAACTCTTTATATGGTGTGGGAAGAGGCCCGAGTGAAAATGGACAAACTACACGCCAACACCAAAAGTGGGGGACTAAGGCTACCTAACATGGATCTGTACTAGACATCTTTTCAATTGGCCCCTCTGAGGTATATGATACATAGCACTCTTGAAAAACCAAGGTGGGTTTATATGGTTGATAAACTTATGGGTGGCACAGGAGGCATCAGCAAACTATACTCCAGGGCCAAAAATCGTATTATCCAATCCCACCCAGGCTTTCGAGTCCTGCAGATGGCCTGGTGAAAAGCACACCACCTTATCTAAATTCACTCTGCACTACATATAGGAACCCCCCCTTTGGAGCAATAATGATAATCACATAGGAAACAGAGAGCCTATATGGATACAATTCAGACACAAAAGCATACATGCAATAAATAAATTAATGACTGAGGACAAGCTACTATCATTTGTGATGACCCAAGTCTCATAATCTGGACAAGATGTACTCTTAGAAATACCAGCAACTATCCCACTGTCTACAAACAACCCTGGGCCCTCGAACCGTGATGCTTCCAAATTCCCTCTTCTACATTATTTTAGGGCCTGGGTTACCTTTAAAGGTGTGGTCTCTGGAATTTACAATATCCTTATAGAGCATACATATTTGAAACCAATAGGTTCCAACCTCAAAACCTGGTGGTCAGCACATCTACACATGGACTATACTGATGAGGACTGGGCAGAGCTCCTCAAAACCCATTATAGACACCTCAGTGAAGCTAGGGTATTATAGACTCATACATATGTGGCACCCGTCGCCCCACAAACTAAAAAAAGGAGAGGATCTCACCTTCTTCCTTATGCTGGAGTTGTTAACAGCCGCAAGGAGACACAGTCCACATTATCGGGGATTGCCCATATTTAAAACCATACTGGGAGGTATGGAGAGTCTTACAAAACATGGTGGGATTGACGGAAGTGATTACATGCCTGGCAAGTCTTTTACATGATGCTTTTCTGATCCCTGAAATCACTTTGCAGAAATCATGGCGGCTTGCCTCTGCTTTAGCCATGGCCAAAATGGGTATCCAACGACCCTGGAAAACAATGCGATTACAGAGAGTTGAAGGATGGCTGAGAGCAATGTACCAAATAACCACATATGAACATACTCAATTAGAAACTAGAAATCTTTGAGACGGTTTGAAGAGGATTTCTTTGGAGACCCTTAAGGAAGAAGCAAGAGTACAGGTCAGGATACACGATTCAATAGTATGCAACAAAAGAAAGGGTGGTGCAGGCTCACTGTTGTCACCATAAACCAAGTATGCTGTAAGATACAGTGGGTTAATTGTTTCAATGATTCAGTGTTCAGTTGGTTTGTTATTGGAATATGGGGGATGGACAGGGATGGGGCAGGATAGAGGAGACATGGGAGGATGGTGAATTTGGCCACAGCACATTTGCATAAAGATTTAATGAAAATGCCTTCTTGACCTCGGCAGCTACATCTGCAGTAAGATATCTTATGATTACAGTTATTGTATACTGTTCAGGTCAATGTTGAAAAGAAACAATAAAATGTTAGTACTAAAATATGCCCTAAGGAATAAGTATATAGAAGGGACACCCATAACATGCCCTTTCAAATTTCAATTTGGTATGTATTCCTTAACCCAAATTGCGATATAGTGACTTGTTACTCCATCACAATTTGTGTTTTGTTAATACAGAAATGTCATTTTGTGGTAATAAATGCTCTGATTTTACAAATAGAGCCATTCCAGCCATAAAGTAGCTTTTTACATGAGGGCCTATCTGCCTAATCAACTAGCGGTATGCAAGGTGATGATAAGCTTGTGTGGTTACAGGTAGCTGTATAGTTGAAGGCATGGTGAATGATGAGTTTAGATGAAGACAAGACTGTACATACTTGAATTTGTTACATGTTATGTTAACACTTTTATCAAGGGTGACTGCTACCCTATTGGATGTCTTGGCATCGAGAATGCTAGCAGACCAGAGAGAGTAACAGAGGGAGAAAACAGACAGATCTAGATTACTGTGGGGCAATATTAGGGATCTAAACATGCAGCTCAATGAATGTGAGAGCAATCGTTTCCTCTGTTTCCCTGTCCGCATGTCTGCGAGCAGGGAAATAGAGGAAACCTCTGCTCCCAGCAAGCGATAACTGTTTCACAGCTCTCACTTGCTGGAAGTAGAGTTGTGTTTACTATGACTTGGGGGAGCTGTCAAAACTCCCACTGAGTCAGAGCAAACAGTTATGTCCGGGGTGGGCACCCTGGGACATATCAGGAGCCGGTCCTTGGGGATGGTGGTCCCCAGGGCCATTATTGGCTTCATGAGTGGTGCAGCGCATCCCCCTCCAATGGCCAAACTATCTATCTTAGACCTCATAAAATTGCTAAAGCAGGACAAGCCTTTCGTGAAATCAGGTTCGGCAAAGATGGACTACTTAGGCTATATTACCTAGGTTGAGGATATACTTGATGATATTCTGCCATATACTATGGTGAGGAAAACAACGCCACTCCGTAGGCCCCATGATACTCACCTTTGATGAGGGAGACCAAACTAGGCAGCAAGATGTGGAAACTTTGGAGACTGGACTACTGCAGCATCACAAAGGACAAACTTAAAGAGGCATTAATGGAATATGAAAAGCATTTACCTGCTGTTAAAGCAGCCTTTTTATGGCCAAAGTTTGGACATGGAACACTCCTCAAGGGAAATGTTTTCTATTGTTTATCAATTATCCATCCCAAAGTGTTTTGGGGATAAAAAAGACTAACTCTCAGGAGCATGTAAGCAGGGTGACCTATTTCCTTGTTAATAAAAATACTGTCATCTTGAAGATGCTAAAACCAGCAGACATTGTAAACATCTTAAAGGAGACAGTTGTTCGTACTCTGCTACCATAGTTAGGATTAAAGGATCTGAAAATGGAAGAGGGAATTTTACAGCTCTTTTACTAGCTTTGAAGTCTAAATCCACATTAGAACCTCTGCCAGCCACCTGGTATAAAGGAGCTGCAGAGGTCCTTTGTCTACCACGTCTGGCCATCTGTAATAACTCACTTAATATTGCGGCTGTTGTTGTGGAATGTAAAAGGGCCTCGGTGGTGCCGCTTCTTAAAAAAAACATACTGTGGGGTCTGATATACCGTCAAACTATTGACCTATTCCCCTTCTGCCTTTTGCTTGAAAACACTTGGAAAAACATCTCAACCTTGGCCCTAGTGGGCACTGGGGGATGGGAGCCCTAGGTCTGAAATCGGCTGGGGGGGTGCGCGGCCTCCCCCTTCTGAACACTTGCCACTAACCCAATGAGGTAGCACTTACTTACGTGTCTCCCCTCCCCCCCAAAAAAAAAAATACCATAAGGCTGGACCCCAAGTGATGGAGTCCATGGGCCGAAATCGGCCTGGGGAAGGGAGGCCGTGCAGTCCCCCTCTTCCACCTAATGAAGGCTTGGCCCTGTGGGGATGGGGTCCCCAGGGCTGAGATTGGCCCGGGGAGGGAAGCTGCGTGCACCCCTATTAAATTGTAGTTGGAACTTGGGGATGGGATCCTCAGGGCCGAAATTGGCTGGGGGGGCGCACAGCCCTCTCTCTTGAACACTGGCATTAACCCAACGAGGTATCACTTACTAATTAACCAGTAGAAAGTACTCCAATTGGACAGACATTTTATACAAAACTTTGGACTCTTGTTGGATAAACGCACAGGTGAGCTCCCGTTCTGTCCATGATGCTAATTTCACAGAAATTAAACTTCAACAGGAAGCACTTACAAATATAAACATAGCATGTGCCCCAGTTGAAGCTCCTCTTCTGGAAAGGACAAATGATCCTAACTCCTGGACTTGGCAAAAGCAAAGCAAGTGTGTTCACTCCGCAATTCCATATTGAAAAACAATATGAAATCCTTTGAATAGGTAAATGCATCTTTCATCTATTGGTGCGCAATCAGACGCTCTCACACCCACATGGACCCTCTCACACCCACTCTCACACTCAGTGACACCCTCTCACACCTATTCTCACATCCAGAGAGACACGCCCTGCGGCCATCTCCCACTGCGCACGGCCAAAAGCCATGTGCAGTGTGAGGTTGGATTGTTACAGGGGTTGGTCGCTGGCGGTGGTTGGATTAACATATAGTGATGTATATTAGAGAAATCCCCCGGAAAAAAAAAAAGGTCACAGGGGCGTTGTAGTTAGGAAATAGAATTAAAAAAACCTTAGAAATTCACTTAAAAAGCCAAAGGCTACAGGGATGTTATAATTAGGTTTCTGAATTTACTCACACAAAACCAACGAAATTCATCAGTTATAGTTAGAATTATTTCAAGTAACTATAACTAACGGCCTAAGGTAACTATAACTCATGCCCCCGCTGTGCACAGTATTTTCTTCAATAATTTGACTTCTAATGTTTCATTGATATTTTTATAGATGTTATAAAAGTTTTCATGCGTACTGTAATATCTGGGGTAATTAGCAATGCATGGAGAGGGCACGAGCTATACTTACCTTAGTTACTTGAAATAACTGTAACTATAGCTCCCTATTGCCTATGTGTTTTTCAGTGAATTTCTGTTTTTTTTTTACTTAAAATAATTGTACTTACTATATGTTAATCCAACTACTGCGTGGCTAGGGTTTTCCGCAGGCCACGCACAGCATTGCGATGTATTCGCTCTCTGAGTGGGAGTCTGAGTGGGTGTAAGAGTGTCTGAGTGATTCCTATGAGTGAATGATTTAGGGTATGAATGAGCCTGTGAATTAAAAAAAAATTAAAATGTCGCAGATATTTGAGAATTTGTTGCCGTGTTATGGTTGCGACAAATTCGCGAATATCACGTGGTGTGAAAGAAAAGATTTTAGGACATAATTTCACCCTCACAGACCCCTATATCACAGCTGTGGGGTCAGGGTACCTCCACTCTGACCTCTTATGCCACTTTTCATTTCATTTCTCAGCCCCGGGCACCGTCTCCCTGTGGACAGCCAATCACAGTATCCCTTTGGTTGCATGCATTTGCGAATTAGCTGCGATCGCTGCGAAATTGTCGCAAAGGATCTGCATCCCTAGATATACAAATTTGTTTTCCCTTTAATATTTTCTATACTACTGAACGGATTTACACCACATAAGTGAAAGCGTAATCTGTGTAACGAGAGCTAGCTTTCTGCCAACTTTCATGTCATTTTGTTCAGCAGTTCAGGCTGCAGTCATGTCTAAAGGTCCTATGCAATTGATCATGGGAGACACAACTTTTTTACTCCTCCCCCTTTTTCTCAGCCTCCTATTGGAGGATCACCCCGAAACTTTTCAAGCACAACAAGAATCACCAGGGCATTTTTTGGGAAATTTTGTGAAGATTCATCAAACCGTGCCAAAGATATAGGCAAATGAAACAATGCTTTTTCTATGGAAACATGGTTCTAAAAATAACCAGCTATTGGTGACCGCCATATATATTTCTAATTATTTATTTTAGTGGCCTTAAGACAATACTTGTTTTGCTTGGGTGAGGGAGCACCAGCTCCCACAACACTGATACATGGCCACTCATGTGTCTCGTTTCTTCTTACGAAAAGCTTTCAAAAGAAAAATAAGCATTGGCAAGGCAAAAATATTGACATTCAACAGTAGACCTATTGGCTTTGCACCTACTTGTTTGCATTTGAGTCCCTGCATGCTGGGTAGCATTGAAACAACACTGATTAATAAGAGTGCCAATTGAAACTAAATTTAATACAATTTAAGTAATAATGACGTTGAAGCAAATGTAAGAAATTTACCGTAGTTCCTTGACAAACATTAGATGTTTCTAGGTGCAAATGAGCGCCTTCTAGCACAAATACTTTCCAAGCGCGATGATACCAGCAAGGGCAGTGAGGAGTGGGCCTGAGACTGGATTCGGAATGAGCAAAAAGACGATTTACTTCTGTGCAGGGCAACGGAAACGCCCCCACACTTGTTGAAAGTGTCATGAAATTGTGACGTAAATTTATGCAGCTGAATGTGTTCAGAATATCTAGTAAGATGCTTAAACTGCATTTAGTCTTAAACAAATCCAGATGTTTTTACTCAGTAATGAGAAATAATTTCACATGTATTTGTTTCGCTTTTTTGTTTTCTGAGCCTGTCAAGCTTGACTTTACAATTTCTGTAACCAGTTGTTGTGGGTCCTATTGTGAAAGTATGTGCGACCTACCTGCAGTCAGGAGGCATCTATTAGCCCTGGACTGCTCAGGGGGAGCTCTCCTCTTCAGTCAGTAGGCGGAATGAGATGAGTAGGCCTACTGCTCTGTACAATTAGAAAGCGACAGCAAATGCCCCATATGTGTCACCAAAGCTGTCCGGAAGGTGTCCAAGGCAATGATTGATCACCAGCAGCGCACTCTGCTGACGGAAGAGAGTGTTCCAGAAGGCGTCCCTTCCCGAGCGCTGTTCTTCACGCCCCGGCAGTCACTGGAGTGCTTTGACTTCTGCTAGAAGCCGTCCTGATGGATGAATGCCTCGGTTTACCTGCAGGGCACATTTGAGTCGCCCAATGACAGGTTTATTCACATTACTTGTTTGTGGAGAAGCAGCATCGTGTAGGGCGTCTAAGGGGCGCCTGAGAGAGGTGGGGGTGTGGACGGTTCTCACGTTTGGTGCCAGATCATAACAGTGACACTGAATGGCCTTTTTATGTGCGTGCGATCCACTTACCTGCCCTTTGACATGTTTCAGATTTGCTGCCTGATGATCTGAGGAGCCTGATTGAGGAGGCCAAGGGAATGAAGTGGCCCTTTGTGCCCGAGAGGTGGCAGTACAAACAAGAGGTGGGCCCAGAAGACAAAATAAACCTTCACGATCTGATAAACGCCAATCTGCATCAGCTTCTGGTATGTAAAGCACATGGTCCCTTCGCTTCGTTCTCATGCATGCTGCTCACCACTCTCCTGTCACCCCCATTTCTCAACTCTATTAAACCCCCCCCCCCCAAACAAATATAAATCTAGTTCGCATCACAGGCGCTCTATTGTATGTGGAACACAATAATAGAAAAGACACCGACAAAGCCTATAGCGTTGGCTTCTGCATAATGTGTGCACATATCAATACACTGCATCTATGCACATATTGGAGTGGATCACACATGTATGCCCATACATTCACAGAGAGGTGTGCAAATCAGCATGTTCACAGGGAAAGCTGAGGGGTGGCCGTGCTCCAGTGTGTCTTTCTTTTTTGTTTAAAAAAAAACTGTTTATTATTAAATACACATTTTTATTGTATATTTGAAAGATATATAGCAAAGCAATGCGCAATTCCAAAAAACAGCCCACAACATAAACTCAAAATTTAAAGAGAAAGCAAGGCAAAAATGCAACTACAAATATTGTCGTGTTTGAACATTCACATACAAAATAAAAAGATATGCCCTGTTTTCAAACAGTCGAGAGCCCTAAAACATCAGGTTGGGGTCTAAATATTATGTTAGAATGATCGGAGCACTGACAAAGTGAACTAGTCACCAGCAAAGCACAACACAGGGACCAGTGGACAGCTCTTCGTAAAGTTTTTACGTTAAGAGCAACATTGTCCACCGTATTTAGGAACATAGTTTGAGCAAGCCGAACAATTTATATGAATAAAAGGAAAGTCCAGGCCGAAGCACCAATTTCATCATAAGTTGTTATCCTCGCCACATTTGAAAAAAGCCACAGCACTGGGGCAAACTAAAAGATGGGTCTTCTCTCCACGTCCAACCGAATCTTTCACCACTCACAATCAAATTCTTCTTCCCTGTATCAAGAATTCTTGCTGCCCTAGGTCTATTAATTTCACAATTCTTGTAGGTCACATTGAAACTTGACCAAGGGGTCTTTAGTTGGCAGCCGGTGTGACATGTAGAGCATCAGTGTACGTTTTGTGAGTAAAGCAAAATGGGACAACTAAAGAGATTCGCCGTAGATCCCGTCATTTGGTTAAAGGGGATGTGAGAAACCAGGGGCCTACATCCTTCACTGCTGCAGTGCTGGGGGCAGAGCGACAACGAGACCGTGCATGCATTTGGGGCCTAAAGACAGTCGTTTTTGTACCCAGAACTCTGCTCTTCCTTGAAGGGAGACCATGGAGGTAATGCGACAGTAACGGGCAGTTTGCCTGTCCTTTACAGCCAGTGGCCAGAACGGTCAGGACCAGTCTGTGAATAAAAGTGACAGCAAGGCGTAAAGTAACCAGCGCTCCTTGCCTGTGGTGGGACCATCCCCCATTTGCAAACAAAGAAAGTAGTCAAAAACAATGCCAGAAAATACCAACAGCCTATGTTTAGCAGTAGTTGGACAGTGCGCTTGGGGTGGGCTAAACCCCGGAAGTGGTATGACTTAGAAATGCGCTATATCATCACACTGTTTTTCATATTAAATTATTTATCTTGTCTGGTCAAGGTTCTGCTGGGGCCCAAGCACCCTTTGAACTTTTGGGCATTGATTGAGTGCACATCGGTAATTATTGCATGACTGTTGCAGCACATAGAAGCCTGTGTTTTGTAGGCACTTAGTATATATATACATATATATAGTCATTACTGGCTTGAGTTCCTTATGAAAAGCTGAAATGTGTGGTTGGTAAATGGTGATTTCACTAAGTCTTTGGACCAGGTTCACTCGAGACAAAAGATTATTTCCGCAGTAGTACCCTTGGGAGCTGTGGGACAGGTCATAGTCCCTGAACTGCAATAGACAATAGACTGCCAGAGACCTCGAGCAGTTGGGGCCATGGAGGAGCAGGGCCACTATCAAAGGATCAAATAACAAGCTTTTGGGAAAGGGAAGGGAAGGGAGAGGATGACGGGCAGGGAGGTGGCAAAAGGCAGAGTGTCTGAAAGCTTCAGGGAGAGAACTCTACAATTACATCAAGCTGGTGATGGGGAATGTCGGTATCTATTTTGTTTTTCTAAATAATGAAGCGCCATAAGCAAGTTACAGAACGGAGCAGAAATGGGAAGAGTACGTTAACATGAAAACCAATATGTGAAGAAAAAGAATCAACAGGGTTGGGAAGGGTGGTTGGGAGCTTGTAAAAACAGGAGCTGGGAGGGGTGGAGGACACAAGTGCTTAGGGCAATCTCTGGGGGAAGGGCTAAACACAAGAAGATGCATGACCATGCAAATGAGCACAAAGGATACAGGAGCAACAATGGAGCGAGCAAATGGTAAGTCTGTGGGCGGGCTGAAGTCCACAGATGGAAAACTACATGTCTCTTCGGGACAGCACATGTGCTGTCTAGCCAAGACCTAATAAACAACCTCAGCAGTTACAGGTCAGCTCAGTCAAGCCTCTATCTGGTGATCACGCCTCCTCTTTGCTCTAACTTGTTTTTGCTTTCTTCAGGTAATGCTACTGGATTATATTGTGGGACTCAGCCTTGCCTGCCCATCCATATCTACCTGGTGGTTCAAGGTGGCATAGTGCGGCTAACCTTCCATCGCAGATGTAGTACCTTGAGCACTATTTTTTAGGGACGCACAGAGTTTTCATTTCCAGAGCACTCAGTGCAAAATATAAATTAGCAGTGGCGATGTTAAGAAATGTTCACTTTTTACCTACATATGCCTACAGCAAGGCTGAAGAAATCTTCATAGAAACAAGTTAAATCAACCAAGTAGGGTTGAATCGCAAAAGGTGAAATGACACAAAACAGAATTGTTTTTTGGAACATGAGTGCCAGTAACCTTAGAAAACAACATGGAGTGAACCTACATGTGTGTTGTGTAAGTGAGTACACAGTTAATTGTAAAGAATCACTCTATATGCAGATAAGAGAAGTCCAATACCGCATTGAACACAATAAAACAAGTTAGCAAAACATAGAAGTCACATGGGCCCCACAGATTGTGTACTCCTGTTATACACTTTTAGTGGAACACATCTGTTAAGTAAGGTGGCATTCTGTAGATGAACTTTGACTTGTCTGTGATTAAGCTACTAACTCAATACAAGAAGTGTACACAGAAGCACAACCTGTTCATATTGGATTGATGGCTATTTGTAGTAAAGATCCAAACACCTTCGCAGGATCCTGATTTTTTTTTAATGGTTTCAGGTAGGGGGAGAGATGGGTCAAAGTTATGGAAGCTGGCTCACACTGTAATTTGGCACAACAGTCCCATGGTACTTGCTGAGACGCACAATATTTTTTGGCCCAAGTGATCATTAATTGGATTACCCACCTGCACGTACACGTGTACAGACAAAGCATCTCCCCATACAGGCATTCTTGCTCTTATAAGGCAGCATACATACAGACATCCATGCAGGATGATAAAAACACAGTAACAGACACCAACACATACAACCAACCACACGTATTGGTACCTACACACGCAAATGTACAGGCAGCTGTCCATACCAGTCGCCAAACTCAAGTTGGTGTGCACACAGAGGAATACCCGGAGATGCACGCACATACACACCCATATACACGCATATAGACACACAACACATGCACAGTCATGTACTGACGTTCGACACAACTTGCATGCGATCAGACTGCACACAAGCGTGTCAGGTTTGCAAACAGACAGTTGGAAGCAGGTCATTTTTGCTTAAACTTAAATTTCCCGTTGGGGCATAGGATGGCGTGGGCAGCTGCAGCCTCCATTTCTTGGCCTGCCTAGGCGCCTGGGAGCTCTGTGTCAGCTGATATCCAGGGTCGTCCTGAGAGTGTGCCAGAATACAGGCTGGACCCCAGCACAGTGCTTAATTTGTGCTTGCTGTTTCCAGTGCTGAGCACCGGCACTTATTTTTGAGGTCCAGGGATTACCCTTCTGCCTCAAGCGTTTATTGCGAGCAAAAGACACATGGGAAAGACGGAGGAAGGGAAAAACGAAAAAGCGTCACAAAGGGGAGAAAGCAAAATGCTGCTAGAGTGAGCTTGAAGGGGCAGGAAGTTGTTTTGTATGGATTAAAGAGGCCCGAGGTGGCTTCAGGATTACACCGCCTCAGTATTCCGTGTTCGCACATTTAATTGCAGCAGCCACGTATTTAAGGGGGGGGGGGGGCTTTCGGCACGCCACCTTTTTATTCACAAATTAAGCACTGCCAGGGAATATTGCCTATCCAGACCTCACCAGCAGGGTGCTTGGTGTCCCACACAGATGGAGGGAAGTGGAATGCTTGCAACCTGCATAGGCAGAGGTGGACGTTCATCCTCAGCGACCTGCCCATCAACCACCAGTTTTAGCATGCTCAAGGTATGACCGGGGCATCGAAGACTACTTAGAGGACCTGCTGGCAGTCCTACAGTGCCAGAGAGACACTAGACTGACCCTGACACTTCATGGGGCCCCCAATAAGGGAAGAGTGCCCTTAGGGGTGGTATTGGGTGTCCTCCTCTTAAAAACTGGTTCTGCGGCCTGTCACCCCCCCCTTCCGCTTCACTGCTCATCTGGATGCCATGAGGTTTTGGGCCGCCACTGGGCCCCCACATGCGTCCTGAACCTGTTGGACCCTACTATAGGAAGGCACCTCCCACGTCATCAGGGACTTTGCACTTTTACTGAATTGCCCCTGTGACCGGGTGTTCCCGGCACCGAGTGCTTCTAATGACGTATCGGAGGGCTCTGATACGTCATTTCCGCGTTTCCCCGTTGTCGGGGAAACGCAACACGAACGAGGCCGCCGCGCAGCCGTTGCCAGGGAAACCAGTGTGGTTTCCTGGCACAGGGAGGTTGAAAAGGACGACGCGCTGCAACGGAGGAGGAGAGCGAGATCGGAGGAGGAGACGGAGAGGCCCAAGGACGAAGAGAACAGACCCGTGGAGAGAGAGGAGAGACGCCAGGAGGAGGAATACCTCAAGGAAGGACCACTGAGGACGACAGGACGAGGAGATCCAGGAGATAAAGAGGAATCCATACTGGACACCCCGGGAAGAGGTGATCGACCGGAGGAACGCCATAACGCCAGCCACGGCCCTGGAGGGTCGTGGCTAAGCAAGGTACGGTCCTTTTGGACTCTAGAAAGGGGCACTAAGCTAAAAGGGGACTGGGAAGGGGATATAAAGGAGGGGAAAAAGGAGGGATAGGAAAGAGGTCACGGTGATCACTGCATGTGAGACACTTTTTCCCCTCACTAATTGTAGACTCTGGTCAAGTCGTTCCTCAACCTCTCACCGACACCCACCCCATCCTTTTGATTTTTTCCCTTTTCCCCAGTCAGAGAGAGAGAGAGAGAGTGGAAACCGGTTATAAAAATCCATACTTACCCCAGTGTTTTCTATTCCTTCTGTTGCCGGTACTGTTCTGGATCCCCCTGAGCGAACAACCAGGATTCCATCTGAAAGAGAAACAAAGAAACAGAGGACATTAACAAACCTGGACTAACCGACCAAGGACATAGTTTGAGAGAGAGAAAATCAACTGTACCTTAGTATAGACATTTTGTGTACTTCACCATTTCCTTTTAATAAACCACTTAAATAAGCACTATCACCACCTCTCCATTGTGTTTATACTGTTCGGCCTGTCACAGTGGTGTCAGAAGTGGGATCTATTGGTTTTGACCCCTCCCAGACACCCGAACAGTATACATAATGAGTGATACTCCCTCGTTGGAAGATATGATAAAACAACTGGCTGAGGGCCAGCGACATCTGCAGTTGGTATGGGAGGCACACCAAAGAGAAGCAAAGGAGGACAGGGAAGCATTACAGTCGGCTTTGAAAAGTCAGGCAACAATCCTCGCTAATAATCAACTGGTACACGAGACGGCCATGAAGAAACTAACCAAAACTATTGCTGTCAGTAAAGTTCACCCCAATGTACCCAGTTCTGTGTTACAGAAATATCAAGAAGGTGAAGACCCCGAATCCTTTTTTACTAACTTTGAGAGAGTGGCTTTGTCAGCTCAATGGCCTGAGGATAGATGGGGTCAGTATGTCGCACCACTTCTTACAGGGATATTACAAGCAGCATATCAAGCAGCAAACCCGGGAGGAACCACCCCATACCAAGAGATAAAGACTAGTATATTAGAACGTGTAGGACATGACACCGAATATTATAGGGTCAAATTCCGGAAAATCAAATGGGGACCAAATGAGGACCCCCGAACCTTTTATTATCGTGTAAAAGATTTTGCTTTGAAATGGTTGGGTCCTTCCGGGACTAGCAGAGAGGAAGTGATCCAGACGATCGTTCTTGAGCAATATTTAGATGCCTTGCCCACGGCTACAAAACACTGGATTCGCCAACATCCCAAAGTAGATACTGACATGGCGATCGACTTAGCATGTGCCTATCATCGCTCAGTGGATATAAGGAGTGTGCCATCCCGTCCCAGCATAAAATCGGGGCTATCTAACCCTAGAAGTACTCCCAGAGCCCCTCCTGACGAGCCTATTTCACGCAGACTAATCGACCATCCTCAGGTATCAGGGCCCCAATGTTACAACTGTGGGGAATGGGGACACATCGCCCGCATGTGTCCCAGAAAACAAGATCCTGGTGAGCCAATGGAGATAGGAGTAACTCGGAGAAGGGTACTGTGTACAGGACGAGGTAACCTGAAGTTTAAACAGATCCTAAACATCAATGGACAGTCCGTATGGGCTCTTATTGATTCAGGGTGTAGCCAGTCCATAGTGAGGAAAGAGATAGTAAACCTGGCAGACGAGGAAGTAGACCGATGGGTAAATATTTGTTGTATTCATGGGGACAAAGAGCAATACCCCTTATATAAGCTAACAGTAGAGTGGGGAAATTACCGAGATGTCCTACCTATGGGAGTAATGACCGAGCTGATTGAGGAATGTATTATCGGGACTGATTATGAAAATTTTCAAGAGATCTTAGATCATGTTAGAACCCCAAGGGGACACAGGACTGGTGGAGAGAGGCTCCCTTTTCTAACAGTGTTATTGAATGCCCTGTAACCCGTCGAACATTATCACGTAGAGAAAAACGGGCAGCAAAAGCGAATCACCGGGGAGAAGAGATACAAGGACAAAAGCCTGGCCTTATAGCCGAAACCCATGAGGCGCCTGTCAGTTTCCCTCAGCAACAGAGAGAAGATCCTTCTCTCACACCAGCTTGGAAGTCCGCAAAATCGGAAGAGACCGAGGAGGTGGGTCCCTACTTCCTAATTAAGAAAAATCTCTTATACAGAATAACTACCACTCGTACAGGGGAACAACATAAACAACAACTATTGGTACCCGAACATTATAGAGATCACGTCCTGACTTTGGCTCATAGTCAACCAGGTGGGGGTCATTATGGGAGAGAAAAAACCGAAGAGTATCTCCTTAGGCGGTTTTATTGGCCAGGGGTTTTCGCCCACATACGCAAATATTGTGCCCAGTGTCCCAGGTGTCAACTTACTGAACCGGGTAGACCTAAGAAAGCCCCTCTAATGCCCTTACCCATCATAGACATCCCTTTTAGTAGGATGGGGATGGATCTGATTGGACCCCTAGTGCCCTCAACGAAAGGTCACATGTATATCTTGGTTATGGTTGATTATGCCACCCGATACCCCGAGGCCGTTCCTCTCAAAAGCATGACAACCAAAACCGTTGCCCAAGCAATGATAAACGTTTTCTCTCGAGTGGGGTTTCCGCATGAAATACTCACAGACCAGGGAACCCCCTTTATGTCTACTCTTATGAAGCAGGTGTGTAAGACATTGGGTATTTCCCAAATTCGAACTTCGGTGTACCATCCACAGACAGATGGATTGGTGGAACGGTACAACTGAACAATAAAAACCCTATTGAGGAAAGTGGTACAGGACTCCGGAAGAGACTGGGATCAGAAATTACCCTTAGTACTATACGCCATACGAACCCATGAACAGGCCTCAACAGGCCATAGCCCGTTTGAGCTCGTGTTTGGAAGACAACCTCGGTCTCTTTTAGATATGGCCATTGAGACATGGGAAGAAGAGGCAGAAGAGGGTGGAAGACCTTTATTAGAATATGCTCCCAACTTACGATCCCAACTACAAAGTTTATGGGAAACAGTTAGAGTAAATATGGAACAAGCTCAACAAACCCAAAAACAGTATTATGACCGAGGAAGTAAGTTAAGGGTTCTACAACCAGGAGATCAGGTTCTAATAATGCGTCCCACATCTGAACACAAACTGATTGCAAAATGGCAGGGTCCATATAGGGTTATACGAGCCGTTTCTCCTGTTACCTATCTGATTGAAATCACAAACAATCCTCAGAAAACCCAGATTTATCATATAAATCTCTTAAAAAAATGGGAAGAACCGGACCATCCCGATACTTCCGGAGAAATGGTCCGATTCCTCTGTCCTAGCAAAAACATGCATATTGAGTTTTGTCCAACCGAAAACAATGTTGGGGAAGGGCTACCCGAAGTAAATGCATCCTTAACAATACCAGAGAAGGAACAGGTGTATAGCCTACTAGAACACTTCCGAAAGTTTTTTTCAGTAGTGCCAGGTAAAACCCCCTTAATAACCCATAAAATAAGGACTACACCGGGTAAAATTGTTAGGTTACGGCCGTATCGGATTCCCGAGGCAAGAAAACAGATTATGGAGAATGAAGTACAAAAGATGTTAGAACTAGGAGTGGTAGAGCCTTCGACTAGTCCCTGGTGCTCCCCAGTCGTTCTGGTGCCGAAACCTGACGGTACGATCAGATTTTGTATTGATTTCCGGAAGCTTAATGAACATTCAATGTTTGACACCTATCCCATTCCTAGAGTGGATGACGTCTTGGAGAAACTGGGAAAAGCAAAATATATGTCCACCTTAGATTTGACCAAAGGGTATTGGCAGATTCCCTTAGCACCAGAGGATAAAGAGAAAACGGCTTTTGCTACTCAGTCCGGGCTTTATCATTTCACCGTGCTACCATTCGGACTGCATGGAGCACCCGCTACGTTCCAACGGTTTATGGATAGACTTTTAAAACCATTTCAATCTTTCGCAGCAGCTTACCTAGATGACGTAGTTATCTTTAGTGAAACCTGGGATGATCATCTCCTCCATCTACAACAGATATGCCATACTCTCGAAAACGCTGGTTTAACTGCCAACCCTAAAAAGTGCGTTATAGGAAAACCCAATATATCCTACTTAGGATACGAAATCGGTCAAGGGACTCTGCAACCACAAAATAAGAAAGTAGTCGCCATTCTAAATGCACCTAACCCTAAAACAAAAAAAGATTTACGCTCGTTCCTAGGATTAGTAGGCTACTATCGTAGATTCATTCCCGACTATTCCACACTTGCAGCCCCTCTCACAGATCTTTTGTCTAAATCCCATCCTAATCGATTAGCTCCATTTTCGGATCACCAGACGGCTAGCTTTGAGCAATTGAAGTCCTATTTGACTCGAGATCCCATACTAAACCCTTCCATCTATACACCGATGCCTCTGATGTAGGGTTGGGGGGAGTACTGGCACAACCCGACGGGGAAGGCAGGGATCATCCGATAGTATATATCAGTAGGAAGCTATTTCCCCGGGAACGTCACTATCCTACCATTGAAAGAGAATGTTTGGCTATTAAATGGGCCGTGGACACTTTACAATATTACCTGTTAGGTCGAACTTTTATTCTTTTTACGGATCATGCTCCCCTCACATGGTCGTCCGCTCATAAAGATACAAATTCCCGGATTTTGAGGTGGTTCCTTGAACTCCAACCATTTTCCTTTCAGGTCCGTCACATACCAGGACCCCAACAGGCCCCAGCTGATTATTTGTCACGGTTCCCAGACTCTACTACGGTCCTCGAACAGGACCGTTCATGGGGAGAGGTGTGTGACCGGGTGTTCCCGGCACTGAGTGCTTCTAATGACGTATCGGAGGGCTTCGATACGTCATTTCCGCGTTTCCCCGTTGTCGGGGAAACGCAACACGAACGAGGCCGCCGCGCAGCCGTTGCCAGGGAAACCAGTGTGGTTTCCCGGCACAGGGAGGTTGAAAAGGAGGACGCGCTGCAACGGAGGAGGAGAGCGAGATCGGAGGAGGAGACGGAGAGGCCCAAGGACGAAGAGAACAGACCCGTGGAGAGAGAGGAGAGATGCCAGGAGGAGGAATACCTCAAGGAAGGACCACCGAGGACGACAGGACGAGGAGATCCAGGAGATAAAGAGGAATCCATACTGGACACCCCGGGAAGAGGTGATCGACCGGAGGAACGCCATAACGCCAGCCACGGCCCTGGAGGGTCGTGGCTAAGCAAGGTACGGTCCTTTTGGACTCTAGAAAGGGGCACTAAGCTAAAAGGGGACTGGGAAGGGGATATAAAGGAGGGGAAAAAGGAGGGATAGGAAAGAGGTCACGGTGATCACTGCATGTGAGACACTTTTTCCCCTCACTAATTGTGGACTCTGGTCAAGTCGTTCCTCAACCTCTCACCGACACCCACCCCATCCTTTTGATTTTTTCCCTTTTCCCCAGTCAGAGAGAGAGAGAGAGAGAGAGAGAGAGAGAGAGAGAGAGAGAGAGAGAGAGAGAGAGTAGAAACCGGTTATAAAAATCCATACTTACCCCAGTGTTTTCTATTCCTTCTGTTGCCGGTACTGTTCTGGATCCCTCTGAGCGAACAACCAATATTCCATCTGAAAGAGAAACAAAGAAACAGAGGACATTAACAAACCTGGACTAACCGACCAAGGACATAGTTTGAGAGAGAGAAAATCAACTGTACCTTAGTATAGACATTTTGTGTACTTCACCATTTCCTTTTAATAAACCACTTAAATAAGCACTATCACCACCTCTCCATTGTGTTTATACTGTTCGGCCTGTCACAGCCCCCTACCCAGCACCAGATGAAGGAGGCCTCTGGAGGCCAGCCCCAGTGGAATTTGATCTGCAGATCAACTGTGGCCCTTGCACACTGAGGGTTGGAACGGGCGCATCTCTTCCCTCCCTAGCCAAAATGCCCACACTACTGCCCAAGCTAGCTGTGAACACCAAACCAGACCCGGAGGTGATTTCAATGTCTGTGGCTTTTGTCAAAGGTGTGGAGGCTTACACCCAGCAGAAGGGTGGAGATTAAACACACCATATCTAGTAAAGGAACCTGGGCAGTGTGTGTCTCTGGGCCTCTGCTCATTGCCCTGGTAGGAGACCTGCAGCAGAAAACCTGACAGGCAGAAGTGGGATTTAACTACTGTTGCTCCCTGGCTGGTGGTGGAGAGTACCTCTGCAGAGCTCCCCCCGTATACCCTCACTGGACAAAGGTGTGTTGATTCTAAGCAGTGATGATGGGGGGGCCAGGGTGCCTGAGCGGTCATTCAAACTAAATTGGAAAGGTTCAAAATCCCCCAAAAGAGTGCTGATGGAATCCAGATTGAAGGGGCACCTCCATCTGGACCCTGGCCGAAAAAGACACATAGGACAGTGAGACCTTCACACTAAAAGACATTACGGTGAAATCCAGGGTGTTAGGGGTTCCATGGAAAACAAAACTGACACGGTTTCTACGGAGGCCACACTGGTGATGGCGGATCTCCACAACATGGGCACTCAATTGAAAGAATACTGAAGACTCCCTACCGACCCTTGCAATCTTTGCAAACAAGTGAGGGAGCTTCACTCCACAACAGAGGCTTTGGGTGCAAAACTCAAAAATGTTGAGGGTTGCTTGCGGAGAAATAACATGTGCATAATCGGGGGACCAGAGAGAGCGGAGGACCCAGCGGTCGACCTGTTTGTGAAGGATATTTTCCTGAAGGGCCTTCAAACCCGTGGACTATCCAAATACTTCTCAGTCGAACCATAGAATCCAGGGTACCATGCCTAAACCAGGTGCGTCACTCTGAACTATAACTGCTGTGGCATAGCTTGGTCAATATGACTGTGGGGGGGGGGGATGTGAACTTCAGATTTCCCAACAATCATGCTGGGATATGAGAAGCAGGATATGAGGGGGGCTTAAGAGGCAGTGGAAAGAGAGATGATTACAGATTGTTTAAGGGTACTTAAAACACAATGGGGGTTATTCTAACTTTGGAGGAGTGTTAATCCGTCCCAAAAGTGACGGTAAAGTGACGGATATACCACCAGCCGTATTACGAGTTCCATAGGATATAATGGACTCGTAATACGGCTGGTGGTAAATCCGTCACTTTTCCGTCACTTTTGGGACGGATTAACACCTCCTCCAAAGTTAGAATAACCCCCAATATTTGTTAAACTAATGAACATGTTTAAGGCCTTCAAAACACAGATAATAGAGAGAGAGAGAGAGTGTGTATTTTTTCAGTGTTTACATGGAAAAAATCCAGGTGATATCTGACAGACACTTCATAACACCCAACTGAAAGCACTTGTATCCAACTATTTACTACAGGATACATTTTTTTGGGGGTGTAACACCCCAAACACCCCCCAAGAGCTATACCCTTGTAGAATTGCTTGCATCTTAAATTTCTGAGATCACGATGTCGTCCTGCAAACGGCGCGCAGTGCCCCCTGTCAGATATGAGAATTTACCCTCTGAGTCTAGCAGCAGCACCACAGCTTCTTGAAAGTGCAAAGTGCACTCTGAGACAAGGGATACAAATACTCTGTTATTTCCAGCATGGCTGCATGTATCGGCAGAGGGGAATGCTTGGTACTTCACCACCCCTGAGGAGATGTGGGACTGGGTCAGTGGATGGAGACCATGAGAAGGGACAGGACCCAAAAAACAATCCAAACACTAGCATCCAAAATGGTATCCTTGAACTCCAGGAGACCAGCCACCTACTCAACTTCCTGGACAGTGCTCATCACAGCGTCAGGATGCAAAGGCAGCCAGCGGCGTGGAACAGCACAAGAAATGGCCCGACAAAGGGGAATGAAGCAGAATAGACCTCTGATTTGTCTGACTGCATTGTTCTAAAGTGAGGGGGACCTCCTCCTTGATTCTTCTCTTTTCTCTTTCCCCTCTTCTTTTCTCTTGTTTGCGGAGGTTGAAATGGCAGACTAAATTACCCCACCAAACAATGGATAAGTAGTAACAAAATGTATGCTAAGTGGTAGATGGCGGGTGGAGGATGGTTGCTCGTGGTCACCACTGATACACTCCTTTGTTCTTAATATCAGTTAGGGGAGGTAAGCACTTCGCAATGTTGGGGGGGCGGGTAGTTCTGAGACCACTGTGCAGGGAGGCAAGGAAGGGGGAACTGTTTATGGGGTTTGCTTTGTGTTTGTATTTTGGCTTTACTTCTGACAATCAGAGTCTCCGGTGGTGCGTCTGTGCTGTTTGATGGGACCCGCAGGTGGTCCTATGCGGCCCCTTGCATACTGAGACAGAGATGATCCACTAAGGGGCTTAGCTCTTCACTGTCCCACATACAAGGACAACCGAGTACCTAAGTCGAAGATAAAATTCCTCTCCTGAAGCGTAAAGGGCTTTTGAAACAAAATGAAACCTAAAGTTGTGATGCACTATATTAAGGGCCATGCAGCTGACATTGTTCTCCTTCAGGAGACCTATATGTTGGGCAACACCTGTTGTGCACTCAATAGATGGGACTACAAAATGGCTGTACACGTGGGATATTCTGCTTTCTCAAGGGAAGTGAGGATTCTAGTCTGCAAATCACTCCCACTCACTATCCATCACACATGGTCAAACACCCAGAGACGTTATGTTGCTTTTTCTGGAAGCTGTGAAGGTACGAAGGTCAACGTGTGCTCAGTCTGTGTCCCACCCCATCTGCATGACTTGTTGCCCGACCTGGGATCTCTAGTGCTACAATTGCCGGATGGTACATTATTACTGGGAGCTGGTTTTAAGTTGGAGCTCTGCGAAGAGCGTGACAGCTTACCTCAAGGCAAACGTCTGCCTTGCGCCACCCACTCTTGGACTTTCTTAAGGCTTTCAGCCTGTCATACCCACAACCCTGCTTCACAACACTTCAGATTTCACTCCAGGACACATGGCAGCCTCTCTAGGATCAACCATTTCCTTACCCTTAGGTGTCAGCCCCACCACTACTTGGAAGCCCAACACTTACCTGGGTGACTCTTGGACCTTGTACAAGATCCGATAGGCGTGAAATCCTAATCAACCCATGGTACCTTAAAGCCCTACTTGTCAGAGAAGGCCTTATAGAAGCAAAAGACAACGACTTCAATGAAAATTTATCCTCAATTGTCTCTCCACAAACCCTCTGGGAGGCTTATGAAACAGTCATCAAAGAACATGGCCTGTCCTTGATAGTGGTACACAAAAAAGACAAATTAGCGAAACTCGAGACCCTCGAAGGAGAATTGCGAGATATCAAGCAAGATCTTGCGTCCCAAGACTCTGCTGACACGAGGCACACACGGCAGTTAAAACAAAATGAATACAGGGACAAAGAGACTGATGCTGCCAAAGTGAGTCACAAAGCAATGCAACACCTTCTCTATGAAGTTGGTGATAAGGTGGGAAATCTTTTAGCCTGGTTAGTTAAGAGGGAACAGGCAAATCATTGGGTGTCAACGATACAGTAAAGCCCATGCACGCTCGTAGGCGATCCATGAGAAGTGGCAGAGACTTTTGCTTCTTATTACACTCAAATATACTCCCCAGCGGTTACTACAGTGGGGGAAGAGGCCGGAGAACTCCTGGCAGACATACACCTCCCGACCATTGACTCAACTGACAGGGTTCTCCTAGAAGAGGAGTTGACAGGGGCCGAGATCATGCAGGCAATATGCGATCTTACTGCAGGTAAAGCTATTGGCCCGAATGGTGTGCCAGTAGAACTCAGTAAATTAACAGCTCCAAAATTAGCCTCTACTTACTACAAATGTTCCAGGACTGTAGACCACTTGACTCTCTACCCAGAGACTAGCTCCTGGCCACCATTGTGGTTATACTTAAGGAAGGGCAGCCCCCAGATGACTGTGCCTCATGCCGGTCTATCTCCCTCCTCAATGTTGAGGTAATGTTAAGATCCTGGCTAAGGTGTTAGCGTCCTGCTTGCTCAAGGTAGTCACCATCCCGTCCACCCAGAACAATCAGGCTTTATTCCCTCTTTCAGGACTTCACTTAATCTGCACCAACTTCATGGGGTAGTGTCTCAGTCTAACAACTTTCAGGAAAATGCTTTAGTGCTTGCCCTCAATGCCAGAGTGGTTTTGACCCTGTAGAATGTCCCTATAGATCTGAGGTCCTGTCTCGACTGGCTTTGATCCTAGCTTTATTAGTTGGGTGAGGCTGCTTTATACACAACCTCTGGCCCAATTAAGAGTGAATGGGGTACTGACTTGAGTGTTTTGCCTGTAGCGTAGCACTCTACAAGGTTGCCCCCATTGCCGCTGATCTTTGCCCTAACACAGGAGACCTTGGTGGGCTGGGTTAGGCATGACCCTCTGGTCAGAGGTCTTTACTGGCAAGATGACTGGGAAGATAGATTATCACTATATGCAGATGGCATCCTTATATATATCACAGGCTCTTACAATACACTAAGAAGACTTGCACAAATTATCACTGCCTTCGGCCATTATTCAGGCTACGCTATAAATTGGAGAAAGTCTCTGGTGTATCTCCTGAGGGGTAAGAGCCCCGCTTGCTACAAGATTTTGAGGCAATGATAGCGATAGAAGGGTTCTGTTATTTGGGAATATATATTACCAATGACCCTTACTTGTTCTACACCAGAAATCTCCTACCTCCACTAGATAGAATAAGGTTTGATGTGGAATACTAGAGGTATTTGCCCTTGTCTTTTTTGGGCAAACTATGTCCCTTCCATGTTTTTATATGCCCTGCAGAACACACCTTATCCAATACATGATTCATATTTTAAGACCATCAACAAAAAACTTAGGGCATTGCTCTGGATGGGGACTCAGCCAGGATTGCGTTGCCCAACTCACCAGGGGTGGTACAACAGGGGAATAGCCCTTCTGTGCATTCAAAAATATTACTGGGCATCTCAACTTAACACCATAAACTGCTGGGTCCACCTCCCTCCTCATGAACCCATGTTTTGCATGGGCAGATTCATTATGCAACCCCCTGGTTATCTTAGGGCCCTTGATAGCCCCAGGGGCACTTGGTACTTTTGGCCCTGTGACTACAGTAGTCACCATCTGACATACAGCCCTGAATGCACTGGGATAGAAGGGTAAGATAATGGAAGCTACGCCCTTGTGGGACACTGCAACGCTGGGTACCTTGGACGCACAGCCAGAATTCAACAAATGAGACCTGAATGGTGTCTCAAAAGTGGGGGACCTTTGGGCTAGTGGGGAAGTTGTCCCATGGTCGGATCTCCAAAGGGATTACCAGTTAGCACCTTCTGAGGTTTATCACTATATTTAGATACACCACGCACTCAGGGTGATATTGCCCAAAGGAACGATCCTACTTGGCCGTTGGAAAACCGTTTACTAGACGAGTACACGCCTCAGTTAGCGACCTCCCTAACGTACAAGAAACTACTCAACAACACCCCTGACACTACAACACCTGATGGAGTGGTGGGTACACAACCTTGGGGACTTGAAAGATGGTGAGTGGGCGGAGGTCCTGGCATCCCCATGGGAGGTGGCTATACAGGCGGGGTTCAGACTGGTACAGTTAAAAATACTGCACTGAACATCCAATCCTTACTGTTTACAATGGCTCAAGTGAGGACGGAAGGTTGCGGGCGTGGATGTAGGCATCCTGGCACATTCTACCCCTCTATGTTGGTCTGCCCTGTAATCCAGAATTTCTGGACAGAGATGGTCGAGTGTACGGGTGAAATGACAGAGGGTTCTCTTACAGCCTCAGCGAGGTAGTGTCTCTTGATAATCTGAGATGAGGCTGAGGTGACGCACATGATGCATATATGGTAATCACTGGGTCTGATGGTGTCCAAATGTAACATTGCAAGAATGTGGGGCGCAGATTAGCCACCCTGGTTGGGGGACCGAAAACATGACATGGATTGAGTTATGTTTGCTGAAAGGGTGGTGTACAAGGGTCGGGTTGCCTCCGAAAATGGACAAAGATTTGGAGCTCTTGGAACGCCCTGTAATGACACGCCTGTAATGACTTTACTTCTATGGGGCTCTTGATGGCATCACCTGGTTCTCCCAGGACTAGCATGATTGTAGAATGATAAATGTACACACTGGAATTGCAATTGGGAGTATCGGGGCCCAGCGTGTGAATCTCTCCCACTGTATCATCAGTGCATTATCAAGCTATGTATCTTTATATTACTGTTAATAAACAGAGTTGATTAAAAAAAATAAAAAATAAAAAATAGTGGAACTATAGCTAAACAACGTCAAGGGGAACATAGCTAGTGCGAAGCTAACTGACAGTAAGTGTGCCTGTCAGCTGACCCCTCTGCGTTCTTCATGCTCGAGGGTACTATTGAGACACGTCAACATTAGTACGGAAAAGGCAAAGCTCGAGATCAATTTTAACTGTGTTAAAAATATGCAGCACATTGACAACTGCGGTGGGCCTCGCAGTTTTAGCATCAGGTTCTACATTTGTTGGGGCTGGTCCTTTGTTGAAATTTATACGTGACTTGAAACCAGAGAAGTATTGGCAGACATATCAACAGATGAATAATAGGTGATTGGAAGACTTTGGCTACATGTCCCCTCAATATTTTACAGACGTGTGGAGCAAATAACATTCAAAATGAAGAAAGTAGTGGTAAGTAAACTTTCATGGCCTCTCCCTGGAGCAATAGCTTTCATCGAGTTACGAAATTCTTCCTTGCCATGTTTGGGACAATCAGTATTACGCACTTCACTCTGCATCTGTGTTTCTTCTTTGGTCAGTCGGAATATTTATTTTTTATATGTGATTTGTAAAGGGCATGGCTGCCCCAGAAAGCTTCCCAACGCTAGCAGAATAGTGGCCAAGACTCGCCCAGAAGAATTAAAATAAGTAGGCCTTCAGCTGCTTCTGAATGCACAACGCCTTATGAAAGAGCGTTAGAGAGTTTCAAAGTTTAGGCCCAAGATATTTAAAAGAACGACTTCTTTCTCTTACAAGAGATTCTTTGCTAATTCCAGGTTATGTCTCGCTGCTATAATCATGTGCATGGAGCTCGGAGCCTGTAACTCGCTGAGACTGGCATATCTCACATTTAGGGGTGCTCCATGTACACTGAACAACATGCATTCAGTCCTGGGCATTTTTTATTTATAAAAATCACTTTTATCAAGTGTGTGAGTCCGATTGGATCAGTGATGAAAAGAAAGACTACAATTCTCTGAATGCTCTGGTATGTTAAACAAAAACTAGGTCTAGAAAACCTGTGTTTTGAGTATATGAATAGGTTTGCCAATTGTAACTGTATACTGCAATGTGAATATATTAGTTTTGCTAAGTTTTATTTTGTAAATAAGGGTTATTGTGTAATTTTGTGATTACTGTGTGGCAAAGTTCGCTTAATTTTACTTTTTTCTGATTTGAAAGGAGTAAAGGTGTTTTGACATTTTGCAACAAAGACAATGCAACTTTCGCTGTGCAATAATTGCCATAATGAGCCGTGTTTAACTATATTCTTAGTGCATAATGGGTCATGTGCAGAAAACCCTTGGAATTGGTTTTAAAGGATGAAGGAGAACATTGAAATGCTTTATCTTTAAGTTTGGTCAAACAAGTGCAGTGATATGTTACGGCAGAGCATGAAGGCCCTGATTCTAAGCTTGGCGGGCGGCGGTAGCCGCCCGCCAAGCGGGAACCGCCAGAAGACCGTACCGCGGTCAAAAGACCGCGGCGGTCATTCTGGGTTTCCCACTGGGCTGGCGGGCGACCGCCGAAAGTCCGCCCGCCAGCCCAGCGGGAAACACCCTTCCCACGAGGAAGCCGGCTCAGAATGGAGCCGGCGGAGTGGGAAGGTGCGACGGGTGCAGTTGCACCCGTCGCGAATTTCAGTGTCTGCAAAGCAGACACTGAAATTCTTTGTGGGGCCCTCTTACGGGGGACCCTGCAGTGCCCATGCCATTGGCATGGGCACTGCAGGGGCCCCCAGGGGCCCCACGACACCCCATACCGCCATCCTGTTCCTGGCGGGCGAACCGCCAGGAACAGGATGGCGGTATGGGGTGTCAGAATCCCCATGGCGGCGCAGCAAGCTGCGCCGCCATGGCGGATTCCCATGGGCAGCGGAAAGTCGGCGGTACACCGCCGGCTTTCCGCTTCTGGCCGCGGCTGTACCGCCGCGGTCAGAATGCCCGGCGGAGCACCGCCAGCCTGTTGGCGGTGCTACCACCAACCTCCGCCCTGGCGGTATTTACCGCCAGGGTCAGAATGACCCCCGAAATCTCTTTAAGAGGTGGGCACTAATGGTGATACGTGTTACCCAACCTCCCACCTCTTAGTTTTCGCCCTTATAAGGATGATGAAAAACTGTTCCTTTTCTGACTGTGGAGCCTCAGATAGCCCTGCTGTTAGGAAGAACTGGGGGTGGGAATAACTCGCATAATTTTATGTAGCGTAATAACATGGTATTACCCAAAATTTCTGAAAGATTACACATAATTACATGAGAAGAAAAATTCTGAATTTAGTACGGTTTTCTTAACATAAAAATGACCCTTTAAGTCCAGTATAGATGCAATGATGCATTTTGCTATAAGAACCAGCTCTAAAAGCAATAGTTTATGAATAGCAACCATGAGCAGGCGCTCATGCTTGCTAAATGTGCATTTGGGGTAGGTTTTCCTCCCAATTTACTCCCAGTGCTCCCAGAATTTAGCACTAGTTCCTTAGTCCAAAATGGACGCAAGGATGCATTTTGTGATAAGAAAGTAGCGCTAAATGCATCAGAACATAAACAGCAGCATAAGTAGCCTCTTGCTTGCTGAATGTACTCTTGCGGCAGGAGTCCCCCTCCCTGTTTTCCCCCCAAAATTATTTTTTATTATGTGAGCAGGTGTAATCACATTATTATGGATAATTCATCATCAAAGAGAAATGTGGAGTTACCAAAATTACTCTGGTTACTTCAGCATAATTGAAATTCTGCCCAGATCTAGGAATAACTTGCTGGTGGTCCAACTGCCTAAAATGGCCATCCCAACGGTGTCTGAGGTGCCACACTGATTAGAGTGAGCCTTCTTATGCTGGCTTTCCCAGCTGTTGTTCTCCAGGGCTGGAACAAATGTCAGTCACATGCTGAAGAAAACATCCATCTCTCATGTTCATTGGTTGTTTGGTTGCCTGTTTTTCATGAAGAAGCCTCAATTAGGAGGTTTGTTTCTAAAAATAAAATATCTTTTGGAAAATGGCCCTCTCTGAAGGGTCACCCCACAGTTTTGCCTCCCTCCTCCTCTTTCTTTTACCTCATTTTTGTTGGCTTTAGGACTCCGGGCACTTTACCACTGCCAACCAGTGCTAAAGTGCATGTACTGTCTCCCAAAAACATGGTAATATTGGCCCAAACCCAATTGGCATATTTAATTTACTTGTAAGTCCCTAGTAAAGTGCAATACATGTGCCCAGGGCCTGTAAATTAAATGCTACTAGTAGGCCTGCAGCACTGATAGTGCCACCCACATAAGTAGCCCCTTATCCACGCCTCAAGCCTGCCATCACAATGCCTGTGTGTGCATTTTCACTGCCATTTTGATTTGGCATTTAAAACTACTTACCAAGCCTTAAACTCCCCTTTTTCTACATATAAGTCACCCTCAAGATAGGCTCTAGGTAACCCATAGGGCAGGGCACTATGTAAGTACCAGACAGGACATGTACTTATGTGCTTTACATGTCATGGTAGTGAAAAACGCACCAGTTCTGTCAGCTGCCCATGCCCCTCTACAATTCTGGTCAGCAACCTCTTCTGTTACAGCAGTCCATCCAGCTTCCTCAAGGGCAAAGCTGGTCTGTTGGTGCACCACAGAGGATTATGCCCCTAGGGTCACAGCCCTCTGTCCTGGCTGGTGGCAGAGAGGTAAAGCAAATGTTTATTTCCAGCATGAAACCGTTCACTTGCAGTGCTTTGATGTTTTAAAGCATGTTCTCCCCCCCCAAAACCTAGCAGCCTCTTACATTCCTCTCTTTCCATCTACCTTTGACTCAGCCCTCACCCCACACAGCTGAGTTTTCATGCAAGGGACTGTCGCAGATAAGTGTGGCACAAAGCAGCAAGCATAGGTGGGATAAATTATGCTCTAAAAGAATGTTCTCCGGTAAATTTATAGAATGACTCGCTGCGTTCATGTGAAGATTTGTCAACCATCTTCACATCATTGAGATGAGAGATGTGATAGTATAGACTCTTCATTTCTCTTGGAGGTGTTTTGAGCAGAATCTACCCTTGCTTAGATTTGTAAAGCTAGGTGTGTAGAAGGAATCTCTTCTTGGTTCCTGATATTCATCATTGCACCATGTAGTTGTTGGGGTCTGGAAACATGATTATTTCCGAATTAACACAAGCCCACAGTACTGCAGTATGTGGTCACCAGTGTAGGAGGCCAGGTCATTATTTTCTTGCAGGCTGTCTCTCTCTCTCTCTCTCTCTCTCTCTCTCTCTCTCTCTCTCTCTCTCTCTCTCTCTCTAGCTCTCTCTCTCTAGCACTCTCTCTCTCTCTCTCTCTCTCTCTCTCTCTCTCTCTCTCTCTCTCTCTCTCTCTCTCTCTCTCTCTCTCTCTCTCTCTCTCTCTCTCTCCTCCCCCTCCCCCCTCCTCCTCCTCCTACCCCCCTTGAACTGCTAGATGCTGATTTTTGATTCTTACAGTGCAGGCTCCAGTGCCAGTGTCCTTTCCCCTAAAAATGAAAAAATACTCAATTGTGCACAATTGCAACACACTTTAGCACCTCTGCTCTGTATGTCCCTAGTAAATTGGGGCATGAGTACTAAAGAGGGTCCCTAAGGGCTATAGCATGTATTATTCTTTCCTGTATTCTTTCCTCCTCCACCCCTCCATTACTCCAGTCAATCTAACTAACAAACTCTCATATCCGCGGCTCAAATTAACTCATAATAATACTAAAAGTGTACTCATATTTCCCTATACTAATCCATCCCTAATTCTTGTTGGGTTCCGGAGTAGCGTGCTACTCGCCGAAAAGTGCTTTGACGCCTCATCAGGGGTAGTAAGCGCTATATAAATACTATTACAATACAATACAATACAATTCGTTTTCCACTACTGTGAGGCCTGCTCCTCTCATAGACTAGCATTAGAACAGCCCTCATATACTTTTAAGTAGTAGATTCTGATCTGAATAGAGTATCCCTATCATGTTTAGTATTGCCAGAATGGTAATAGAAAATCCTGCTTACTGGTGAAGCTGGATTTAATATTACTCTTTTAGAAATGCCACTTTCGGAAAGTGGGCATTTCTCTTTACTTATTGCCATCTGTGCCTTCCAACCCTGTCCCCAATCCACATCTGCTCTGTGCTGGTTGACAGCTCCCCTTGTGCATTCGACCATGCCATTAACACAGGACACTCAGTCACATCTGCATTCATCTGCATACTGAATGGATCTCCCTGGGCAGGAATGGTGGAGGGGCCCTCTCTTACATTTCAAAGGCCAGTGGCCTGCCCTCACACAAGGGACTGATAACCCTCCACAGGGATCCTGGCAGATAGGACTGGGCTGAAAGGGAACCTTGTGCACTTCAATCCCACTCTTTGAAGGTTCCCCCACTTCAAAGGCATTTTTGTGTATATAAACTAGGTCTCTGACCCCACCAAATCAGACACTTCTGGACCTACACCTGGACTCTGTCAGAGAGACTGCTTGGATGCCCAAAGGACACATGTGGACTGCTTTGTTAAAGGACTGCTTTCCTGCTTGTTGCTCTGCTGCCTGCCTGGTGCTCCTGACTCTGCTGGAAGGACTCTGCCTTTCTCAGGGCTTGGATTGAGCTTGCCTCCCATTTCTGAAGTCTCAGAGCCAACAAAGACTTCTTCTCTTCAAGAAATCCTTGTGTGTCGGAAAATCGACGCAACGCCTGCAGAAATCGACGCATCACCTGCATCGCGGCTTTAAAACCACTGCAGCGCTGACTGGAACGACTCAGCGCCGGCTTCGCAACTGGAAATCGGACGCACTGCCTGTCTCGCAGGTGAAATTTCTCTGCATTGCTGACCGGATCGACGCAGCACCTGCTTCTTCTTCAGGCATGTCAAGGATTTTCAACACATCATCCCGGGGCATCAAAATATCCCCATATTGTACTAAGGAACCAAGGCTGCTCTCCTGGAAATCGAGGCATCACCTTGCAGTGTGGAAAGAAATGACGCATCGTCTGGGCCGCACCAGAAAATCTGATGCAGCACCTTATTTTTCCATGCATCTCCTCCTCTGCGGTCCCCGTGCGTCATTATTTTTTAATGCATCCCAGGTACTGTGCGTTACAAAGAGACAACAACTGATTCTTAAGGATTGAGACTCTTTTAAATCTTTAAAGAGTGATCTTTCACCTTGTGCTCATTGGATTTTTATCATTTATACCTTATTTTATTCAGATAAATATTATCTATTTTTCTAAACCTGTGTGGTGTATTTTTACAGTGTTTTCACTGTGTTATTGTATGAGTTATTGCACAAATACTTCACACATTGCCTTCTAATTTAAACCTGTCTGCTCTGTGCCAAGCTACCAGAGGGTGAGCACAGGATAATTTGGGTGTTGTGACTTATTCTGACTAGGATTGTGGTCCCTACTTGTACAAGGGTGTATACCTCTGCCAAATAGAGACCCAATTTCTAACACTATCTTTCAGTCCACGTGAAATGGTGGTCTTGGAGCTTTAACCATTTTCACCTATAATTAATCTGGAACACTAGTGGGAGTACTTTTGGTGACATAGTGTTCTCCTCTGCCGACTTCTAAATCAGGGCCAGGGTCTTGATACAAAGTATCCTTAAATCTAACAGTTATCATATCAAGAGAAACAGATGTAGTAAATATTGTTTGATTCTTATAGAGAACAAATAGCATCAAACATTTTGAAAAAGATAGTACAGACTAGGACCTGTGCATTTTCATCCCTTCTAGGTACGATCTACTACACTACAACAGAAGAGGGTAGTAGGGCAAGAGAGGAGCTTTACCATAGTTATATGTGCAAGCCTGGTTGCAGGAACTGTTTCTAATTGAATTGTGGGCAGTTCAAGGTATCTCTGTAATATCGGAGCCTTAAGAGAGGGAAAAAACTCAGGTATTTTTGAGGAGTTGGACTTGATCATTGGGTCTGTAAATTAAATGCTCAAGTGCTGCTGCTATGGACCTAGTGTCCAGCCAGTCTTTGTGAGTAGGAGGTGCAGGAGTCTTCCAGCATCTAACAAGGCATAACTTTGCTGGAGCTCAGGCCATTGGTATTTTTCTGTGGTTTTTAAAACCAGATATATCTCGAGTGTGATGATTAATTGCTAGTGCTGCTGAGGGGGAGAAAGCTAATCCATCGGAGTCTTAAAGTGATTGCCAGATTTGAATACAGGAGCAAGACCAAAATATATGTAAGATGTCACCCCGAGACATTCTTGACAGCGCCAACAGGCATCTGTTGCTGACATTTTAGTTTCAAGAACTTTATGAAGAGTCCAGTGCCAATTGTGCAGACTCTTGAAGAAACTGAACTTGATGAGTGCCTTCCCAAGGCATCTATCATGAGTACGCAGCAAGTGTGACCAATTGATGTCAGAGTATATGAAATGCAGCCTCTCCCTCCATTTATATAGCAAGAGGTGTTCCGTTGGGACAGGAAAAATGTTTTGTAATGAATAAATAATAAATCCCAGAGACCACTTTTTTGCAGCGGCCCCCCTACACTTGGAAGGTATGTAGCAAGGAAACTGGAAATGTCCAAGGTTGTGGCTTCAGTTGAGTTTGTAGGCAGTGTCTTGGATGCAGGTATTTCCAGACGTGGTTTTGGGGCAGATAGAGTTCATCGTTCATGTCTGTGAATCCTTTAGGGGTGTTGTTTATTAGTGTTTCATGTATGTGTGAGCGCTTTTCGAAATTTTTGTAAGCCTTTCTCATAAAGCTTGTCAACTGCTCCATAGGTCTCAGAATCTGGCTGTACAACCTTTGTACTTAGCAGCTTTTCAATAAGTAAATTCAGCAAAAACTAAGTCTAAGAAGGAGGTCTCAAACGCAGGGATGTCCCAGTTACCTTCTGTGCATCATCTGTATCCAGATCACAGCTCACAGGTTTCCCTATTACTATATTTAACCAGCTTTGTCAATGCCCAAAGGGGAGATTTAATGTGATTAACAGCATGTCTATCTTTACATGCATTACCTCAATAAAGCCTTAGCTATGAACTTTGCCAATGCTTGTTTTTGCCCTCATTGTTCTGGTGACCTCGAACATCAATGTTTAGCAAAGTCTGACCCGCCTCCAACCAACACAAAACGCTTTAACTTGCAGGGATACGCGCTCTCTCAGAAGAGGCACCTGCAGTAAACTCCCCGAGAAGCCTGGATGGATGGGAGACTAATGCGCCTGTAATAGCGAGGCCGGGTTTTCCACATTATACCCTCTCCACAGGTAGATGGGCCTCTTCAGACATGATACCAATTATTTATTGCTGAAAAATCTGTCGATAAATGCAGCAGCCCCGCTGCACAAAGCATATCATGGGGTCACAGGCCACCGGTGCCTAAAATCCGGGGCTCATGCTACAGTTGGGCTATTCACTAGTCCCCACCCCCCACCAAGTTGCCACCATCTTCAATCTTTCATCGTGATGGAGGGCATACTTTGTAAACTTGGCAGTGAATTTTTCCCTTCGTGCTTTAAAGCCTTTTTTCATCTTCCTTAGTGATTTATGTTTCAGGGCTATTATATCAATTGTACTAAACCAAGACAGCGGTTTGGGGTGGGAGCTGAACAATTTTTCATCTCACAGAGGAAGTTTGACATTTTGACCTGGGGTATTAGTATCAGTCAGACCAAGGATGCCTGCCTGCTTCCAATATGCAAATATATGGATCCCTTTGTTGCAAGAGGGTGTTAGTTTCTTTCTCGTTTATACATATCTAAACGTTGCTTTTTCTTTTACTATCCTCTTTGTTAATTTATTAAGAAAATATTTTATAAAATTTAAACCTTTCAATCCTAGGGAAATACATGGGCCTTTATCAATGTTGCACCTTACATATAGGCCATAGTATGATTTTATATTGGGGTCATTTTTCTAATGATATATGACAGTAGTGTTATTTACAAATGACAGTGATTTTGTAGAAGAAAAATTGGACAGCTTTGCTTAAGATGACAACTTGCTTTCATTTGTATTGGCCTTACACAAAAGAGGCACTTAAGGAATCGTGGTCACTTTTTACTTGCGTAAAGCACCTAGGTATTTTTACACTGTCCTCCTGGTTTCAGTGTAAGAAAATAGGTACCTTGCGCATGTTACAGTGTCGTGAGGTCTGCTCCCAGTGTGGAAAATTGCTGTATGGCGACTTTGTTGGAAAGTTGACTTTATCGTGCCTGTGCTGGTCCTGGATGGCCATTGTTTGAAAGAAAAGCATTAAATAAGATTATTATCCCTTGGTATTCCGTGAAATCAGACTTTGTCCAACTTTATTCTGGACATACATTCCCAGTCAAAATTAAGAATATAGAAGGAAAGACGCACCCGGAAGAGGTGATTGACTTGTGAGGGAAAATTATTTAAATCGGTGCATTGGAGGCAACCGTAGATAAGTGCGTAGTCTAGAAAGAACGCGCATTCCCACAGCCCGGAGAGCTGCCAGAGGATGGGAACTCGTTTAAACTTCAGTCAGCGTGACAGGTCAAGAGTGGGGTTTTTACAAAACACGTTTTAGGCGGAAGAAAGCCGACGAGTCAAGCCCGGGAGCATGAAACCATCTAAACACAATTGAGTAACCGGGTTGCGTGGCAGTGAAAGCCAGTCTTCTATGCTAAGGGACTCAGGTTCCCTCAAAGTCTTCCTTTACACTAAAAGATTGTTGGAAAATTAAATGATCTGTATTAAAATACACACATTCTACAAAGAGCAAGATTTTGGAAAATGTCTACATTCGGAGTAGATAAAATGCCCATATTTGTATATTTTCACTAAAAAAAGAAGTTTAATGCTACGCTATACCTAGGTATGGTAATAATATCCTACTTTACATGCAAAAATAGACATTCACTGAAAAAAGCAAAGGTTAAAGAAAGAGTTAGGTGAAAATTTCAGTGTAAATGTAACAGTTTATAATAAAAAACAGTGAAAATCAGCCATTATACTTAACAGAAGTAACTATACATCACACCCTTGCCATACACAGTGTTGTCATTAATGATGTAATTTCAGATGCCATTGATTATATCAATTATGTCATAGAACATGTCATTAGTGATATGATATGTGAGGTCAAAAGCAGTGTATGACGAGGATGAGCCATCCTATGGAGAACTCTTCTTCGCTGCTGGTGATAACTAACAGTGATTTTGATTTGCCTGTATATTGTTAAACACATCTGCCACAGACACCATCCATCGATTCTAGTGGTAGCTACATTGCAAAGAAACCCTATTTCAAATCCAAAATTTTTGGTTGTACACATAAACAAGGGTCCAATTTTGAACTACTGTCCAGAAGATAATCTCATGGATGTTCTCCCCTAAGAGACTGAAATGTCGACATTCCCTCCATATAGACCGTCTGCACTTTGTATAAAATAGCACATTTACTCTTTTCCTAGAGTCTGTTAAATAAGGTTGAATGGTTATCCACAAAGATCAGTCATCTGAAAAACACTACTTGATGTCTTGGTGACTGTGTTGCAAAATCTGTGACTCAGAAACTCTACATCTGATTTGGAATTATCTGTTTCATTTTATTGTTTGTATATTTGTATTAAGAACATAAAAGAAAAACAGAATTTTCATTTATTGTAAAAATATTTGTGTTAGTAATGAAACAAATGTTGTATTTACTCAATATTTTTACTATAATACCAGCATAGAGTTTGTTCTCCATTTCAGTTGAATTTGCTTTCTTCCTCAAATGTATGTTCTTGACATCATCCCTGATTCAATCTCACCAACCAATTAATCTCAAAGCGATGCGATTTCCTAAATAATTCCTTTAGGACAGTGGTTCCCAACCTTTTGACTTCTGTGGACCCCCACTTTTTCATTATGGAACCCGGGGACCCCCACTGGATCCTTATTGGAATCAGAGGACCCCCCAACGACTCATTACTGACCTAATCTATTAATATTATTTAATCATCTAAGCAGTCACGGACCCCCTGAGGAGGCTTTGCGAACCCCCAGGTGTCCCCGGACCACAGGTTGGGAACCACTGCTTTAGGAGACCTGTTGTTTTTTGCACACGTTTGTCATAAATGCAGAATTTTAGCACACTACTTGTTCATTGGAACACTGTGGTGTAGCTGCAGTAGAACACAGGGAACTGAACCGTCAGGCTGCTGCTGGTGTTGGAAGTACATGTTTTATTCCGAATATCAGACATTTTTCTCACATGGCTGAGGAAGACAGTGTGAACTTCTGAAAACGTGCTCTCATTTTAGCTTCTGAGCACCATCCATATTCTGTATCAGAAAATCATGAGAAAAAAACATTTTCTTGTAAATTTGGGTCATCAGGTCCCAGCAGAGGATCTCACTTTTCACAGGGTAAAATCACCTGAGCACACACCACAATTCCTACAATTAGTATTGTACCACCAACAAACGATGTATATTGTGACTAAAATCTGTTATGGCCCTTCACATGTGTTCCTTTTTGGACCTTCAAAAACAGGCTTTCACTATATTGCTTTTCTATAGAAACCATGTCCATGACTATTTTAATGTCTTTCACAACATGTTGTCCATCTTGTGGCCAGCCAATCAAAAGTGGGGGGACCCCTTCGGTACCACTCAGATATCCCAGAGGTCTGAATGTGCTCACCCAGCACACTTATATTTTTGTTTTTTATTCATTTTCAAGATGCAGGGACCATGTCCCAGAGTCCTCTTGAGGCTGCCAGGACACATTTACAGCCAAAAGAAGAAGAAGGCTCATATTGGTAGCAGGGTAGGTTTATTAACTAAACTAAATAATGAGGCAACAGCAGACAAGGCGTTATACCAGCCCTGTGACAATCACGACACTCCAACTGCTCACCGATGTTTGATAATCTCAGAATTCATATTCCATACGTGACAAAAGCACTCAAATGGTCTGACGTGCACTGAGTACAGCTACAACACACCTCCTTATTCCCAAATCACAACAAACAAAGAAAAACCTATCAATTCAATTAACAAGAAATATCAAATACTACTGAGAAATAAATAAACAAATTAAAACAAACAAGCATAAAACCAAATAAATAAATACAAGCAAAAACAAAAGAAAACGAAGAAGGAAACAGTGTGTAAATTATGCAACGAATCAGAAACAAGAAATGAGTAACAAGAATTCAATGTAAAGTTAGTTCCTCTAACATACCTGAAATACATTTCAAGACATAATAAAGTATTTGTACTTGAAAGAGATGTTTCTCTTGTCAACTGTACACTCCTCCATATTTTCACACAGTTCCATCCCATGTCGTATGACTGGCTTTATTTTGTCTGATTCCTGGTGCAGGATGACTACTGATGGAAGTGGCATCTTCAGCATTTCTCACCTTAGCAACCTATTTGCAATTCCACCACTGTCTGTTCACCAGCTTCACAACAAAACCATCTGCACTAATCTCTTCTACTCTGTGAATAGGACCAAACTTGAGATAACTCTCCTTGATCAGGGTTTTGGGCATCATGGCATTTTCTGCATCCTCAACAACCCACGCCCTACTTTTGGTTCTTTAACCTTATCATACATGTTCCCACTTTTCAGTTGGCTCCTCACAATGTTGTTCTTGGCATCCACAAGAATCCTGCTACATTCGTCCTTTGAGAACAGACTTAAATTTCCTTTAATTTTGCACAGACAGTTATGAAATAACATGTCACAAATCGCCCTTCTCATCAATGCCTTAAAAGCCGGTGCACTTGTGACACTGTGCGGCGTATTATAGTACGCCCACAGCATTGCCCTCTAATAATCCTCAACACAAAAGCCTAGGCTACCGCCCCTTGATACACTCATTTACCAACCTGTTCATTCTTTCAACATGTTTAAGAAAGTCATCCTTTTAGCATGTTCACCCCAATGTTTTTTGATACCGGTGGTAACTGACCCTGACTGTCCCCTGGGCTCTACTAAACAGGACCAGGGCCAGTGGTCTGAATAAGAGGTATATGGTAAAGTGTCACAATTACAATTGGCAATGGCAGACGCCTGTAAGTCCCTAGTAGATAATAGGGCAAGGAAAGTGCTTAATTTGAGCCGGTGGTTTCTGGTGCGGGGCACCAGCACTTATTTTTGAGGGCCGCACTTACTTTTCTGCCTCTAGTATTTACTCTGTATAAAAGACACATATGGGAAAGACTGAGGAAGAGAAACACAAAAAAGTGCCACAAAGGCAGAAAGCTGCAAGAGTGAGCTGAAGGGCAGGGATTGGTTGTAAATGGATTAAAGTGGCCTGAGATGGTTTCAGGATTGCGCTGACTCAGTATTCCGTGCTCATACATTTAAACTGCAGCAGCTGTGTGTTTCAGAGGAAAGCTTTGGGCACCAGCCCATTTGTTTTTACAAATTAAGCACTGGGCAAGGGGCATTTAAACTATCTATAAGTCCCTAGTATGCAATGGGGCAGGAGTGTTTAGAGGCCCAGTAGATTTCCTGCACTGCAGTGATTTTCTGCACTGCTATGTGTTGCCTACTGACATTTTTAAAGGCAGCCCTGCCTTGCAGACTGTCTTTAAAAAGTAAAACGTGTGCAAATTTGACTTTGGAATTTAAGGTGGTCCCCAAGTGATAAACAACCTTTTCTTTCATATAAGGCACCCCCTAAATGCCCCAGGGGTGGGGGGGCATGTAACTATAAGCAGGGACATTATGAAAGATTTGTTATATGCCCTAGTGAGGAATAAACTGCACCTTTCATTACGTAGCCCCATAGGATAAAATGGGAATATTTTCCATAAGCATAGGTATGGCTAGGAGGGAGCTAAATATGTAATGAAAAGACTCAAATGTATGGTAATGATAAATTCAACAATTCGCCCTTGTTGAATTTATTATAACTAGAACAGGAAAGAAGTTATAAGAATCTCTTTTCTTTAAACCAAATTACATCCTGCTAGTGGTCTGTCCTGATTGGCCAGCCCTAACAGGATTAGCCAGGCTGCCTTGATGAAGTGATAAGTGGGCTGCACTGAGAAGACCCTATCTGATGGGAAAGATTGGCAGATGCCGAGGCCAGACCTGGAAGGGGGCTGGGTAAATCAAGCTGAGGCTTCAAAAAGAAGCCAATCAGAAAGGAATGTAGCCAGGCCTGCCCTCTCTCCCTGTACTCCACAGATGGATAGTGGGCTTAGGAAAGGAATTTTCAGATGTCCAGATAGGGAATTAATGAAATGAGCTATACCAGTGAGTTAGTTTAGCGAGGTATTGCTCCTCCGGAGGAAAATCATCCACCGTAGCATGTAAAAGTGCAGTGCTTTCTGGGACAAGAAGATGTCACACTTTGGAGGAAGTTGTCATGCTTCTGGGTGGCACCCTGTGGCTCATTGGACAGGGATGACCACTGACTGTCCCCTAATTGATTGAATAAAAGTGGCTTATCTGCATTTGCAATTCAGATTTGCTGCCTGAAACCACAAGAAGAAGAAGGACTGCCCTGCTGGAACCATGGTCTGCAACCCAGAGAACTTCACACTTGAATACTGCTCCTGTTGCACACTGGAACAACAGCCCAGTGGACTTTGCCTTGCTTCAAAAAGGACCCAGGAGTGGACTCCATTAGAGCAACAGGTTAACAGAGCTTGCCTGCACCAGCTTTCACAAAAGTCCCCAGCCTGGAGTGCGTCCAGTGGACGTTTAAGGATTTGGCCAGGTGCATTGTGGGAATTGAAGTTCCAAACTTCCAAAGACCAGTTCAGGGCTCCTAGACCCCTGCATTTGTGTTTTTGGACACTTTGAGACCCAAAGGAGAACTTCTGGAAGGAGCTCTAGTAGTATGGAGAAGTGTGGAGCAACTTTTGGTAAAACCTCCATAAGTAGAACGACTCGCCATCATGAGTCAAGCCGACTACTTTCAACCGCGGCCTGGCCAGGATTTCAGGTTCGCCCCAGTGAAAGCTTCAGAGATCCAGACTTCCAGGATTTGACCAGGGCCTCGCGGAAAAGCAATCCAACGACGTCTCATTAAAATCGGCTTTCTGAGGAGGACCACACGATGTAGAGAGAAAAGCTCCTGAAAAGTTTCTAAGTGTAAAGGTAATATTTTGACCGAGGTCAGTGTATCCAAGCAGGGCTCCATGGTGCACTGCCTTAAACTTTGATTTTGGCCTGGACAAGCGCGGCCAGATGTCCCTGGTTGGCACTATTGATTTCTAAGCACTAGAAAGCACATTTTTATATTTAATCTTTAAAAATTCATAACTTCAGTTCCCCATATTGAATTTCTTGTAATTGTGGTGTCATTTTAAAGATATAAATATTTACTATTTTTATAAATTGGTGTGGGATTGTTATTGTGTGCTGTGTCTTACCTATTTACTGTATTAGTGTATTGAATTGCTTTACATCCCTATCTCCTAAGATAAGCCTGCCTGCTCGTTGCCAAACTACTAGGGGTTTGGCCAGGGGCTGACTTTTTGAGGCCTTGACTGACCCTAACAATGTCTGGGGTATTATTGCTAGTGGTAGGCGCCTACTTATCTCTACTAATAACTAGTCTCCAACAACATGACCGTTGCCTTTAGGATGGTATAAACTGCATATCTTATGCTTTATGCTGGCATCATTCAGAAGCTCTCATTTCACATGAGGCAAATTGCACCCCGTTGTCTGAAATTATCTCTGACAGGAAACCTCCTCTGGAGAAAATGTCAATAAAAAAATCAGTAATTCCCTTGGTATTAGGTTATTTCATAAACCTCACCTCCAACCATTTTGAAATCTTGTCAACTGAGACTATCACATACCTCTGATGAGATGGCAAAGTTTGAAATGGGTCAAGAAGTCTACATTCAACCTTTCCCAGACATCATGAAGATAAACACCTCTTTCCATGGGAGGATTTCTGCATTGTTAACCCATACCATTGGTCTTGCGTACAACACACCTTTCAACTCAAGCTTGAACATCTCTGTCCATGGCAGGCCACCAAAAATATTTTTTTCAGCCTCTTCTTGTTGGCTGTCATTCCCAAAAGCCTCTAATGAGAAATTTCTAGCAACCTTTTCCTGATCTTTCATGGACGAACCAGCATCTCATTAGGAAACTACAAACCCTTGCCAGACGCCCGTGCCATACACTGATTGTACCCTTACATATCACATCACTCATTAAATGTTTAGTGACTGTGTTGATATCATCCCAAATAGCACCTGAAATTACATAATTGATTACATCATCGTGCATGGCAGGGGTGTGAGTTCAAGTTAATTTAGGGTAATATTTATAGTTACATGAGATAACAATAACTGGTAAATTTCAGTGATTTTCTTAGCTTAAAACATTATAATTTAAATACTTTTTACCTAACTATAACATCCTTTTAACGTTTTTCAGTAACACACACACACACAATCACCCACTCACCCAAACACACACACATATTCACTTTAAAAAACTAAGGTTTGAAATTCTAAAAACCACTAAAATTCTCCGTTGTAGTTATCTCAAATAACTATAACTCATTCCACCGCCATGCACAGTTTTCTCATCAATAGTTTCATTGGAAATGTTGCAGCAATATTGTCAATGATGTCATAGAAGATGCCATGAGTGAGGTACTATGTGGGGTAATTAGCAGTGCACGGTAAGGGCGACTTCGCCATACACTGCTAATTATCCCAGATGTTACAACACTCATGACAATGTTTATAACGTCAATAAAAATATCAATTAAATATGTGAAGTTAAATTATTGAAGAAAAAACTGTGCATGGGGGGACGCGAGTTATAGTTACATTAGGCAGCGAGTTATAGTTAATTGAAATAACTAACTAAACTGCTGAATTTCTCTGGTTTTGTGCAGGTACATTCAGAACCTAACTATAGTGTCCCTGTAACCTTTGTTTTTTTTAAGTGAATAAATATATATATATCAGTCTATAGCTATGCCGATTTTTATTATTTGTCATTATTTATTTACTGGTGGCAGAGGTTTTTCTTCGGTGCCTGTTTGCAGGTGACAAACAGTATATAGAAAATGCAATAACGTAATTAAATTCCTTGTGGTAGGATGAGTAAATGCCAGGTCGCTGATCAAATTCGTACTTAAAGACTTGTTCTTCCTAAATGCAGTTGTTACTACAGTGCATAATGTGCTATTGTAGACAGACATCATGTTATATAAGCAACAAAAACATGTTATTCTTTCTTTTAAAACCCCTCTTTATTTCCCACTTGCCTCTATGGAATACATATTTAAAATCTGGCTCCAGTTCAACTTATTGAGCTATTACTCGAACTGTGTGTTTATCCAACTACCTCCGTGCAAGGCCTTCGGCCATGTGTTGCAGGGGTTGGCTGCAGGCCCTGGCCTGTGACCAGTCCCTGCGGCCAACCCCCCCTAAACACCCAACCCCACACTGTGCACGGCCTTGGGCCATGTGCAGCGGCAGTTGGCAGCAGGACCTGTCACTCTGGGTGGAACAGTGTGTCTGGGTGTGAGAGGATCTATGTGGGTGTGAGAGTGAGTGTATGTGTGTCTGATTGCGCTCCAATAGATGAAAGATGCATTCACCTCCCGGCTCCAATTTTAAGCGGGAGGCAGAGAAGAGGAGTCAGTGATTTTGTTATATTTTGTCTGGGAGTCTTTAGTAACATGCAAATCCACTTTAAATCGTGAGTACGTTTTTGATATATTAGTAGTAAAAATGGCCAACACATTATTGTCTGGGTGTCCATATTTGCTTAGAAGAAATGTTGAAAGAGGCATTAAAAAGAGAAAGGAGGAAGGAAATATTCAGTTTTCGGACCACATACCAAAGCCCCAAAATATCAAGCCCCTAAGTTTTATGTTAAGGATCACTCCCCTTAAGTATCTGAGTACTCCTCTACCAGCCTCCGTGGGTGCTCTCTGATTGGCCATTTTCTTTGCTTGTTGCCCTAGTAAATTGTTATTGCCTGCGTCAATATCCCTTGCATTGCTTCACATCTTTTTACAAACATCTGGGTGTTGCCAAACCTATTTTATTTAACTTATGGATGTCAAAACCTGTCCATCTACGATTTATGTCACCCATGTTGTTTACCTCAACAGTTTCATGTTGTGGCAGTGATGGAATTTAAAGGGAGACTGTGTCACTGTTGATATGACTTGCTTTCCAAACTACTCTTTGACTTGCATTCCATATCCAATACATCAGCATTATGACTGCCTCTGTCCACCTGAGAACTCTTATTCACTCATCTCAGCATAAAGAATAAAAAGGGTGAGGCCAATTTGCTAACCAGGGAAAGAAAATATCACAGAACAATGGATCACTGTATACTCGTTTATCACAGGAGCACGTTCTCAATTGTAGGGTTGCACATTCATCCACGGTGAAGAATATTGAACTAATTGTAAACACGAAAATGCAGATTAATTGAACTGAAAACCAACCTAAAACAAAAAGGTGCATGCTGTGCGCTCTTAAACTCCAGTGCACACATGAGCCGGCCACGCAGGGTCAGCGCTGCTATGTAATAAAACCACTGATGCTGTGTTGCTGTGCTATTTTGTCTTTCCTGCGGGGAATCAGATACATTTATTAACTCCTGTTACCCCGTCACGGTCGCAACCACTACTCGATCACATGACGGTAGTACATACAAAGACCCCTGCGGAGAAGGTTGCAGTGGGTCAGACCAAACCAAACCAAACGCACAACAAAACATCCCTCCCACAAATCCGAGGAAACAAAACACAGGGAGAAAAGAAAGAAAGAGAAAGAGAGAAAGAGAAATGAGCCTGATTGCTGTGATGATCTCTTCAACTCTCAGGGACCAAGTCTCTGAGCAGGGACGAGATGGCTGGGTTGTGGCGGATGTGGTCTCTCAGATTCTGCAATCACAGAGTCTGCTGACTGGTTTCGGGGCGGTGACCTTGGACCTTCAGTTTCGGTCATCGAGAGTCCTTGTGGCGGGCCATGCAGAAAGGTCATGTGGTCGCCAGTGACAACGTCTGTACTTTCTTCAGGGCAGGATGCCCCAGGAATCTCGGTGTCAGAGTGACTGTCTCCATCATTGATGTGTTCCGCTTCACCAGGCATTGTCAGGTCCTCTTGGGGACAGTGACAGGCTGACAGATACTGCTTGAACTGAGCCGTTTCCTCGTGATTGTCTCAGCACCTTTCACAGCGGTGACCATAGTGCCCTTCATTCTTATTATTCTCCAGGAACTGGGCTCAAAAGCCAGATGGAATTTACTCACCGGGTGTCAATTGCTTACAAGCACCAGATCTCCAGTTCACAATTGTCGGTGTCGGGACCTCCTCTTGAGAGACATTTTGGGGGTGATTCTAACCCCGGCGGTCTTAGACCGCCGGGGCCAGGGTCGGCGGGAGCACCGCCGACAGACCGGCGGTGCCCCGCAGGGCATTCTGACCGCGGCGCTTTGGCCGCGGTCAGTGCAGGAAAACCGGCGGTCTCCCGCCGGTTTTCCGCTGCCCGTTGGAATCCTCCAAGGCGGCGCAGCTTGCTGCGCCGCCGAGGGGATTCCGACCCCCCCTACCGCCATCCAGTTCCCGGCGGTCTGCCCGCCGGGAACCGGATGGCGGTAGGGGGGGTCGTGGGGCCCCTGGGGGCCCCTGCAGTGCCCATGCCACTGGCATGGGCACTGCAGGGGCCCCCGTAAGAGGGCCCCTAAATGTATTTCACTGTCTGCTGCGCAGACAGTGAAATACGCGACGGGTGCAACTGCACCCGTCGCACAGCTTCCACTCCGCCGGCTCGATTCCGAGCCGGCTTCATCGTGGAAGCCTCTTTCCCGCTGGGCTGGCGGGCAGCCTGAAGGCGGCCGCCCGCCAGCCCAGCGGGAATGTCAGAATTACCGCCGCGGTCTTTCGACCGCGGAACAGTAACCTGACAGGATGAGGGCCTTTGTCATTCTTAATTTTTCTGCGAGGAAGAACGTCAGCCGCTTTGTCTCGGAGGGCAGAGGGGGTTTCTAACTGAGATATCGTATCATTCACAGGACGATTGATGCACAAATCATTGGGACTGACTTTGGTAGTTGAATGTAGAGTTTGCCGATATTCTTGGAGGAAAGCATGCAGTGAACAGTCCACAGTTCTCCCTTCAGCCACAGCAATGCGAATAGTTTTGTTCAATGTTCTCATCAGGAGTTCTACTTCCCCATTTGCTTGGGGCCACCGGGGCATAATTCATTGGTGCTGGATGTTTCGTGATTTGAGATAGTCAGTGAAATCCTGACTCATGAACGGGGGTCCATTGTCCGTGCGCAGTTCGCGTGTGAAGCCCATGGGTGACCATGATCTTTTCAATGCAAGGAATGGTTTGACTGGCTGATGTGGTGTCAACTATTTCTATTTCCAGGTATTTGGAGAAGTCATCCACCACAATGAGCATGTGGCGACCGTCCAGTTGGCTGCCAAAATCTACACTAGCACGGTGCAGTGGGATGGGTGGAATATACGTTGTTATGATAGGTGAAGGAGTCTCAGTTGGATCGGCAGCCTGGCACATTGAACATTGACTGACGGTCTTCTCTACCAAGTTATCCAATGAGGGGAACCAGACCTTGTGTCTCAACCTGTTGTTTGTCTTCTTTATGCCTTGGTGGGTAGAATGAACACGGTCCACTACCCGCTGTTGGAGGGCCTGGGGTGTCACGATGCATGTCTCTCTCAGCATGCAACTTTCTGGAGATCTCACCAGCTCATCCTGGACTTGTTGTAGGGAGGTGAGGGTCTGCCCTGCTTCCGGTGTGTGACGGGGGAGAGGTTGCAAGTTACTTTGTCCCAGCTACCAGAGGACAGGGCAGTCATAGCCAGCTGGAGGCAGTCATCCTTGTGAGTTTCTGCGACGATCTCTTCCAATGAGATGGGAAGTGGTCTTGATCTTTCCACCACCAGCTTGACATATTTTTTGACATCCTCTGCCTTTTTACTCCTCCGAAGTAGTGGCTGGTCGGGCATGCCGGGATAGGTAGTCGGTGGGATTTAATGAACCGGGGCAATAGATCACAGAGAAATAGTACCCCTGGAGCAGCAGAATCCATTTCTCTATCTTAGGGGGTGGTTTGGATGAAGATCCCGAGAACAGTGGGATGAGAGGCTTGTGGTCCGTGTGGATCATGAACAGGTGACCATAGAGGTACAGATGGAAGTGTCGACGTCCCCAGTGGATGGCGATGGCCTCTTTCTATATGTGAGAACATCTCTGCTCTGTGTTCGTAAGTTCCCAGCTGGCATATGCCATGGGGGCCCAGTCCCCCTTATTCTGCCTCTGGGACAGCACGGCCCCCAATTCTGAAGGAGTGGCATCTAAGACAGCTCTGATTCCTGTCAGGCGTCGAAGTACGCCAGGATGGTGTTTTCTGACAGGGTGTCTATTGTAGCTTAGAAAGCTCGTTCTTGCACAGGGCCCCATTCCCAGATAGTGGTGGACTACATTAGTTCACGGAAGGGACCTGTCAGAGCCGTGAGGTTGTGAATGAACCGTTCACAATAAGTCACCATCCCTAAGAAGCTTCTTACCATGGTAACGTTGATGGGTGCAGGTGCTGAGCGGATGTCCTGGACTTATTTTGGGTCCGTCATGACCCTGCACTCCGAGAACTTATAGCCAAAGAAATGACTTTCTTCTTGAGGAATGCACACTTTTTATGGGGTAGCATGAGTCCAATGTCTAGGAGCCGTTAGAAGGTGGCCTTTAGTTGCTCTAGGTGTTCTTCAAGGGTCGGGGCATGTATCAGGATGTCATTACTGATATTAAGGATGCTGGGTGCCCTGCCAGTACTCCCCAGATCGTGTCTTGGAACACCTCGGCTGCGCTCGAGACTCTGAAGCTGAGGCGTTTGTATCTTCAGAGACCTACGTGAGCGGAGAAGGTGGTGATTGGCCTTGACTCGGGCATCAGCATCAACTGGTGGTAGCCGGCCCGGGGATCCACTTTCCAAAACCACTGAGAGCCACTCACTTAAGCTACTATATCATCCACCGTTGGCATTCAGATGTCTTTCTCTGCAAATTGCCTGAATGGGGAGCCTCATGTCCACGCAGATCCTGACCTCGCCAGGCTGTCTGTGCTTGCGAGCCACTACTATCAGGGATACCCATGGCATCGGACCATCATCCCGCTCAATGATATCAGCCTCCCCTTGCTTCTGCAAATCGGCTTTCACTTTCTGACAGAGACAAAACCCCACCCGGCGATGACGGAGGGCAACATGCTGGATTGATTATTCTATTGGCAGGTGCACCATCTGATCTTTAAGGCACCCAGTGCCTTCGAACAGTTTGGAGTAGTCTGCTATCAAGGCGTCAATGGCTGACAGGTGTACACTGTATACAAACATGATGAGTTGAAGACGTTCGGCAGTCTCGCAGCTTAGCAGCATCCTCAACCCTACTCAGATGAGGTATACTCTGGCTCTTGTAGTCTGATCCTCGTGCCTGATCTTAACTGTGAACACGCCAGCTAGGGGTAGCGGTGTTGGTGAGCCAAAAGACAGCACCTGCGTGTTTGTGGGTCGGAGTGGCGGTGGGCCTGGAATACTGATTGAGCCATTATATTGATGGAGGCGCTTGTATTGATGAGCACAGAGACAGGGTGTCCTTCCACGGTTACCATGTATTTGGGAGTGCAGCGTCCCTTCCTCTTGTCAGGTTGCATGGCATGGATGACGTGCACCTTCCCTCCATGTCATCGTTGTCCATGTCATCATCACTTTCTAGCATGCTTGGCAGCCCTTGGACTTGCGCAACTCCGGTCTTTGAAGTGGATTTGCTGGTTGTGTACTTGCAGATCTTTGCAAAGTGATTGATCTTGTTGTAGGCCGAACACCTCTTCCCTTGTACTAGACAGGATCCTTGGTGGGGGTAGAGGCACCCACACCAGAGGAATGTTTTTGAGATGGTGAATAGTTTTGGGCAAACTTTCTTCTGGTCTGGCGGGGTGGGGGTAAGGGTGTGAACTGGTTCAGTCTTGATTGGTCGCTGGAGAGCAGCTTCTATTTGTGCTGCTCACACTTTGGAAAGCTTTTTTAGAGCGACCCAATGTCAGAATATTGGCCATTGACATCCCTGGCACCTTGAAGATATTCTCCCGCAATTTGGTAGACGAACACCCTTGTATGATTTACACCCTAATCTCATCTTCGGCATCTGAAAGAGTGCATGTGCTGGCCAGTTCTTTCAAACAAACGTAGAGTGGGTCCACCGACTCATCCTGCTGCTGTCTCGCTTGGCATAGTAGAAACCTTTCATAATCCGGGTTTGCAAGTGGTTCACAGTGCGTTGTGAGCGCTTGTTTTAGCGTGTTGTAAGTGAGGTGGTCCTGCTTCCACCAGAGAGCATGCTATTTTGTGTACTCCCAAGAGTAGGAGGAGAGGTTGTTTCCTTACATTTTAGATGTTCATTCCTGCGAAATATGTCACTAGGCATTCTACTCCGTCTCCCCACTTAGCTGCGAGAGAGGATATGCGTCCATCGCAGAGGAAAGATTCAAGCACATGAATTGATGTCATCTTTTTTTTTTTTTTTTTTTTTTCTCATTCACCGTGGCTATTAAGAAACCCCATCTTGCTTTACCAGAAGTAGAGCAGTAGAGTTATCCAGGCCAGGGGTCGCCCTTTACTCTCAAACAATCCTCGGTCTATCCAGATTCCATGAGGATTTAAGAGCAGGGGGTAAAAATCATTGGACGAATAACCAAACCGATTCTTATTCACACATAACGTCTGGCAAATTATCATTCTCTAAATTAAAGTTTTCAAATCAATATCTCCAAATCAATAATGGTGCCCAAAATTTCCCCCCCATCCTGTTATTTCCCTGTGTCATTAGATCCAAATCTGCAGTACAAAAAAACATCATTAAGCCATTCTGAGTATCCTGGAGGGGAGGTCGACATCCATTTTCTACATATTTCGCTTCTCCCCAACAGAATTACATAAAATACAAATTTGAGGTTCAGAGTTGTACCTCTTCCACTCCTCCTCTGCTGATCTTGTGGATGACCAAAAATTACTAAAGGGAGGGAGGCTACGATTTCCCTGTCCAGTATACTCGAGATAGTCTCACATACTTTTTCCCAAAAATGACGAACACCCGGACATTCCCAAAACATATGGATGTCAGATGCTTGAACTAAACCACATTTTGGACATTTCACCTCCTGCCCTCCTTTCATTTTAGATAACTTCTCAGGGGAGATATAAGCTCTATGAATCGTATAGTAGTGGTTCTTTCTCAAAGCGGCTGGCTTAACAATACCAAAGAGCAATGTTAATGACTCCTTCTACCACATATAAACTGACTCTTTAGAGAGGAATTCACTCCACAACGCCGTGGGAAGTTCAAACTCACCATCCACCCCTTCTAGAATCCCCCAGTACCAAGCTGCCACTCTGTGGGGACCTACTAATGGATTCGGGATAGTCTCTTCCAGAATATTAGGCATACCAACTCCTCCCTTAACCCCCAGTGCCCAATCTCTTATTTGCAGAAACTTCCACCTGGTTAGGGAGCCGCCCGTTTGTTGCATCAACTCTTCCTAAGGAAGAAGAACCCCCTCCTGAAAGAGATCTCCCCAGTACTCTATACCTGCCCGTTTGATTGGTAAGGCTAAAACATCTTGGAAACACTCTGGTGTACCCGGGGAATCCCAGATAGGCGCATTGCAATTATAATATGAAACTTTTGCCATTAGTCTAAGCTGATACCAGCATTCTGCCAATCCCCGCATAATTTTCAGTTTGTCCTTTTTAAAGAATTTAGGATCACCAAATTTAAAGATAAAGGGGGTCATTCCGACCCTGGAGGTTGACTATTGCCAGGGCCGGGGACCGCGGATGCACCGCCAACAGGCTGGCGGTGCATCCATGGGCATTCTGACCGCGGCGGTACAGCCGCGGTCAGAAACGGGAAACCGGAGGTGTCCCGCCGGTTTTCCGCTGCCCTAGGGAATCCGCCATGGCGGCGCTGCAGGCAGCGCCGCCATGGGGATTCCGACCCCCTTACCGCCAGCCTGGTTCTGGCGGTTTTGACCGCCAGAACCTGGCTAGCGGTAACGGGTGTCGTGGGGCCCCCTAACAGGGCCCCACCAAGATTTTCAGTGTCTGCCAAGCAGACACTGAAAATCGTGACGGGTGCAGCTGCACCCGTCGCACCCCTTCCACTCCGCCGGCTCCATTCGGAGCAGGCATCCTCATGGAAGGGGGTTTCCCGCTGGGCTGGCGGGCGGCCTTCTGGCGGTTGCCCGCCAGCCCAGCGGGAAACTCAGAATTACCGCGGCGGTCTTTTGACCGCGCAGCGGTATTCTGACGGCGGGACTTTGGCGGGCGGCCTCCGCCGCCCGCCAAAGTCAGAATGACCCCCAAAGTTACTTGATGCACCCTTGATGGTAGAAGCCATCGTCTTAAACATTAGGCCCGTTGTCGTAGAATCTGGAGAGAGAAATATAATCCTGGTATTCTTCAAAAGAAAAGCCCAAGCATAATACTGTAATTCTGGTAATGCCAGACCACCCTTTTCCTTACACCTACGTAGCTTTCTCCGAGAAATTCTAACCCCTTTAGAGCTCCATATAAAATCATTTATGAGTTGCTGCATTTTTTCAATGCATTTTTTCTGCATGGGGAGTGGAGAAGCAGAAAACAAAAAATTCCACTTTGGGAGGATAGACATTTTTAACAAATTAACCCTACCAATAATCGTTAAAGGAAGATGAGCCCAGCCTTGCAGTAATCCCTTACATTCCAATAGCAGCTTTTGCTGATTCCTCTCTACTAACTGATTGACATCCTAGGGCACCAGGACTCCCAGATATCTTATTTCCTTCTTGCAATAAACAGATTTATATTCCATATTCCAAGCCATAATCTCTGTCTTTTCCACATTTACCTGATAACCGGATACCTTGCCATATTCTTCGGCTAATCTGAAAATCTCGGGGATTGCAGATGATAGATTATCAGTATTTACCAAAAGATCGTCTGCATATAAGGCAAGTTTCCTTTCCCAACCCCGACAACGAAAAGGAGAAATCACTGCATTTTGCCGAATCTTTCTAGCCAATGGCTCAATGTACAGATTGAATAGTGCGGGGGATAATGGGCATCCCTGTCTAGTACCCCTGGTTATTGCAATAGTTCCAGTAAGATTTCCATTCACGAGTATTCTAGCTGTTGGAGCCCTATATATCTGATTAACAACCCCACAAAAGTTATATCCCAGATTAGCTCTTTTCAAAAGAGATTTTAGATAACCCCAACTTACTTGATCAAAGGCTTTTGCTGCATCGATAGTAATGACCCCCAAGTGGGAATCAAGGGACGTTGCCATATCTATTGCCCCAATCAAATCGTATGTCAGCTCGTGCAAGTGTCTACCCTTCGAGAAGCCCTTCTGGTCAGAATGTATCAAACTATTCACAACTCTATTCAACCTATCCGCCACTATTTTGGCAAACAATTTATAATCACTATTTAAAAGTGAAATGGGCCTATATGATGCACATTTTGTCACGTTCTTCCCTGGTTTCAAAATCAGCGTAATAATCGCCTCGTTCCATGTAGATGGGATATCTATTTCACTTAAAAAAAATCTTGCCAAACAGCTCAGTCAAGATTGGAATGATTATATCACCTAGTGCTTTATACACCTCCACTGGGATGCCATTGGGGCCCGGGGCTTTGCCTCCGAACAGGGCCGCCCGCACTTCGCCAATAGTTATAGGACAGTTAAAAAAATCCTGATTCTGTTGCGTAATTTCCGGTAACACGTCAGGGGCTAACCAGTCCTCCACCAACTCTTCTCGCCCCTCTACACTTTCCTTATACAGAGATGCAAAGAATTCCTGAAACCCATGTTCAATATCCTTCCTTCGTATCAGTTTCAGCCCTGACTCCTCCAAGTCGATTTCCTTAATATAATTCCTAACCTGATCCGATTTAGATTTCCAGACTAGCAACTTTCCCGAACTCTCACCATATTCAAAGTGCTTTAATTTGCTAGCCTCCCATCTATTAGCAATTCTTGCTTGTAAAATATTTTCCAAACAGTGTCTTAGCTCGACCTATTCCCCCCTCACTACCTCTGCCTGGAACGTTTCCTCCTTGCCAACCAACTTCTCACTTTTTTTTAAACATTTCTTGTTCTAAAAAGCTTATTTCATTTCTAAACAATTTACGTTTATAGCATGCAATGCTCTTAATTTTCCCCCTTATAACAGCCTTGAAAGTATCCCAAACCACTGATAGTGATGCCGAGCCTACATTAATATAAAAAAAGACTTCCGTTTCCCTACGTAATTGAGATAATACATCCTCCTCTAATAACAATGCACGCTCGAGTGTCCATCTATTATGCATTCTCCTCTGAGGCAGGATTAAATGCAATGCCACTGCTGCGTGGTCTGATAAATGAGACGGTAAATATTCTACCCTATCCACATTTTCCAACAACCTACTATCCACTAAAAAATAGTCGATACGCGAGGCGTGGCTGTATTTCTTATTGAAAAAGGAGAAGACCCTAGCGTCCCCTCCCCTCGTCCACCAAATATCACACAGGCCATGCTCCTTCATCATTCTCTTTAAATATTGCTGAGATTTTGGCGTGCCTAAAGATCTGCAGGTTTCTGTTCTTTCCAATTTATTGTCCAACACCACATTAAAATCCCCCATCATAATAACCGAATCTGAAAATTCGATTAACTGAGAGAACACCCGCTTAAGAGGCTCTATATCGTCACAGTTTGGGCCATAGAATCCAACCAATACCAAAACTACTTCCCCAACCTGCGCTCTTACTATGACCCAACGCCCTGCTTGATCAGCTCTTACTTAAAGTATTTCTACCCTAACTTGCGAACCCTGTTTGACCAAAATGGCCACCCACCTTGTATGGAAATTATGAGTAGTACAAGAACATGTTTGCACCCATTTTTGCGTCTCAAATAACTCCTTACACTCATCTGCCGCCAAATGAGTCTCTTGTAAAATAAGAATTTGTGCTGGCGAATCTCTTAAATATTGTAGAATTTTATTCCTTCTTGCTCTAGTCCTCAGACCGTTGATGTTCCAGGAGAGAAATTGCATAGTAAACCTTCCCTTCCCCTGACCTTTGCCTATACTAGCCATTCCTAACTAGCGAGCTACCTCTCAGCCTCGGTGAATAAGGAACATTTTTATTGCTTACCCCCAATTGCCTCCCTTCTTGTACCCTGCCCTCCCTCAACCCTTCCGTAGAGAACCCCCCCACTTTGTCAGCCAACATGGCCCTTATTTTAGAGCGCCTAGTCTACCTGGGAGACTTTAATGCACTTGGGGATAAAATCCCATTTCACATATGATCAGCCTGCTCTCTCCTAATAACATCCAACAATTCGTCTGCCCTGCCCACATCCCTTATATTGTACATTTTATTATTATGCATAATTCGAAGAAATGCCGGGAATTTCAGCTGCACGGAAGCCCCTAACTACTTAAACTCATCCAAACGCTTTCCCAACTCCCACTGCCTATCCATAGTGAGTTTAGACAAATCAGACCTAATCTCAAATGTCACATTTTCCACCCTTAATGACTTCTGCCTTAATGCACTGCTCAATTTTTTTTCCTTCAACTGATAAGTTAAAAAGTTGACCAGGATTTTTCTCGGTCTAGTGCTATTCGGCCGCCTCGTAAAAGGATCACGATGGATTCTCTGGATGTCATTCTCGATCTCTTCTTTACTCTCCTCCAATTCGCATACAGATTTTATTAGAGAAACCACATAAGACTTAAAATTTTCCCCTTCCGCTCCTTCCGGAACCTTTAAAAGTCTTATATTGTTCCTACGTGAATAGCTCTCCAATTGCTCCATCCTGGCTTGTAATCCTTGCTCCTTTTCATTCAAGTCCCGAATCTCCTCTTTATGGTGCTTCAACTCCTCCTTCATCCCCCCCACCGTTTCCTCTAAAACTTGGATCCTCTCCATCAAACTGTCAAACTTTTTTTCCAATACCTCACAGGCTTCTCTAATTTACCCTTGATTACTCTCCGAGCTTGCAAAGCCTTTTTTTATATCTTCCGAAATGGAAAGGATCACAGCCTCCATATATGTTGAGCCAGGGGCCAGGGAGCCAGGGGCCAGGGCTTGGGCGAGAGTGGGACTAGAAACCGACCCAACCAGAACTTCTTCCTCCTGTCGCAAAGTCGACATGTTGCTTCCTCGACTGGTCAGGGAGACGTCAGAACCTGCTTGTGTCCTCTCTTGGCGAGCCCAATCCTCATTTGGAGGGAAACAATTATCTTCAACCCCCTTACCAGAGCCTACGCCATTCCCACTTGCCTTAACGGTATGATCATCCATTTTCCCTTGACCAGGAATAAGCAAAATGCCCTCCGGTCTCGCCCTAAAATAAGCTCTTAGTGAGGGTGTAAGTTTGTTTTTTATTTTTTGCCTTCCCTCACTTCCTCTCTTTGCAGGATATTTTACTGGTTCCAAAGTTTTAACACGAGTCTTGCCCTGTGTTCCACAGAACTCACTACCCCTCTCTTCCTCCCCCAACCCTGGCACCCCTACCTGAGATGGATTAGACAAAAGGGGGGCGCTCCTACCCCCTCCGCTCTGCCTGAATTAGCTTCTAGCGAGCTCAGCTGCCACTGTTGCCTCCTTTCTGGCCGCCTGAGAAGCGCCCGTTGCCGTGCTACCAGGTTCCTGGGAATTCCTCCCAGGAACCTTGCTTGTGCTGGCTCTGCTTGGATTTCCCCAGACGGGAATCCTTGCTGCACCTCGGTGCACCCGACGGAGCTCCAGCGTGGCACGTTCCCAGTGCCGGAGTCTCCCGCCGGGTGTCTCTCCTCTCTGCCGAGCCAACTGAGTCACCGCACTCCCGGCTGCCGGCAGACACATCCGTCCAGCCGATCGGTCTGTCTGCGCCACGCCCCCTCACGAACCACGGGTAAGCACGTCTAACAGGCTGCCGCCACCGCGTAGCCCGTCATGTTCTCCTCTCTCGACCACTCCATGAACACCTCCCCCATGCTAATGTTGCTTAAAGCCCCAGAGAGGTGGTAGACCCCAGGACTGTGGGGTGAATTGATGTCATCTTAGTGCTAGAGAGCTGAGTGTGCCCCCAGCGGGAATGCACTTTGGTGTGGTATCCTCGTTTGTCTGCTTCCCTCCCTTTTCTCTTGTTGGTGTTATTATTTTCCTACTTGTTTTTTTATTTTTTTTATTCGTACAGGCTGTACAGTCTGTCTCCCGTGTGGGTGGTCATAACATTGTGAGCAGTGAAGGAGCCAAAAGTCAGTGGCCATGTGATGGTGATAATTGATGTGGCAAAATGCAGTATGTCCTCTGTGAGCATTCATACACACAGTTGTAGCATTATACGGGGATCAAAGAGCCACATGAGCTATTATGAGTGAACCAGTTCCACTTAAATGACAAAGAAACTCACAGTGGCAGGTTTAGCACTGCTGGGCCGGGAGGCAGAGTATCACTGTAGCATGTCCATGTGCAGATGAAGCTGCTTGGGGGGAAAAGGCAGCAGCTGGGTGGAGCCTGGGCATGGCCTAGCTCTTGGTGTGTGTGCCGGGCTCCAGGGCTAGAGGAAGGGGCATCTAGATCCTGGGCCACGAGGTGTTGAAGTCAAGGAGCGATGCTCCATGTTGGGGCCAGCCGTCGAGAGCAGAACAGGTACAAAGGCAAATTGTGCCATGCAGTCAGATGGCGTCGGCTGAGGTTGCGGTGGCAGCGGGGATCCACTTGGGATCCACTTGTTACCAGTTTTTGTGTGCGCTTGAACTCCAGTGCACACATGCACTGGTCACGCAGTGTCAGCGATGAAGTGTAATGAAACCACTGGCACTGTGTTGCTGTGCTATTCTGTCTTTCCCGCAGGAAAGTAGATACATTTATTAATTCCGGTTACCCCGTCACGGTTCACCTGACAGGGTAGTACATACAAAGACCTCTGCAGAGAAGGTTGCAGTGGGTCGGACCAAACCAAACACACAGCATAACAGTGCACAAAACATTTTTTTCATACAGGAACATTTAAATAACCGAATCAGAGGAACAGTACTTAAACCGTGATCACTCAGTGCAGAAGTGCTGAAAGAGTGACAAGTGCATATACAAATAAGAGACATTCAACACCAGTAGATATTTTAGGGCTGGGCCATCAGAGACAGTGTAACATCTGTAACGGATGGTGTTTCGACCTCTGGGTTACTGCGAGGTCATCAGTGGGACCGAGGAATGTTATTCGAACACCGAAAGAAGACCTATATTTCTTAGTGGGTAGAGAAATCTTCAAGTAACCCACAAAGAGTAAATAAGGCTAACATGTGTCCTGGATTCTCACTTGGGAAATGGTCAAGACCCAGGATATAGCATTCTTGGGAGCAGAATCCATAGGTAGGGTAGAGAACCCCAATGAAGCACCCAGTAGGTTTTTTTAAGGGTTGGGACCACTCACTAATTAGTAACTGGCTTGGTTTGAAAAATGGGGCCGCAGCTACCCATGACTTGCAGTTGGAGAAAAGCTCCCATGTGGGTCTACAAAATGAGCCTCAAGAGATAACCAAATTGTGCACACTCTTCCAACAAGACTGAATATATGCTATTAAATATAGTATACAAGTCTTTCACTGCTGGAACCAAGCTAAATCTTACTGAAGTGCCCCCAAAACTAGTCTTTGATTTATTTTCTTCTAGCCCAGAGAGGACGTGGCCTGGCAGTTCAGGTTGGACAGCTCCTAGTGGAGCATGGGTCCAACCTGATGTGGAATGGTGGGCCAAAGAAATGAGCTTTGGGATACTACACCGAGCGATTGCTAGTGGTTAGACTTATTGCAAGCATTCCTCCCTTTACCTTTTAGGTGTTTGACTACCATTGTGTCTCCTATTCTACTATGAATTTGAAATGTTTAAAGGGAAAGGGTGCTGGTGGGCAGGATTCAGGTAAGTGTTAAAGCGGAACCTGTTCCTTGTGCTCCAGGCATCCAGGATAAATGCCAAAGTAATTCACGTGGATTACTTTGTTTTTGATGCTGCTTAGCACTTGTGAACAGTGATCACAGGCCCGGGTTGCTTCCTTATAATACATGTTGTTTAACTTTAATAATTACTTATAACTTTAATCCCCACTCTAGATTTTTCTGTTCACAATCAGAAGCAACTCAGCTCCACCCTTTCCCCCATCACTAATATGTGAGTTTTGTGGCAACACCTAAAGAGAGGTTATCTGCATTACGACAACCACAGATCCAAACGGTGATATTTAGGTGTGCGATTTTATGGTTGTTTCTTTGACACTTGATTTTTAAGAGGCATATTTTTTATTTATTCGTTCTACCCAGGTTTATTTGAAAGCCTCGATTATGGCCAAAGAATATGCTACAGCAGCAGCCATTGTGTTCTTGACTGATCGATTTCTGTACTGGATAGATGCCTCCAGAAATCTCCTGCGCGTGGCAAAGGGCCTTCATAAAAGATGCCCCTCGACTCCTATAGCACCACAGGTGGTCATTCGCCAAGCCCGTGTCTCTGTAAATACAGGTGATGTAACTCTCATTGTTGCTCTTTCATTGTTGTCTCTGATTTGTTTCATTTGACTTTCAAGAGGGCATTTTTTAATATGTTGTGTTATGTTATGTTATGTTATGTGAGGCATTTGTATGCTATTCCTGCTGGCATTAATAAAATCTTGTAGCATTATTGCAGGAATGATGCCTGTATGATTATAGAATTAGCTTCTCAAAGCCTCTACATCCTCCTTCCCTTTACCAACATGAAGACTAGAGGTGAGGGGTTTATTGTCAAAAGACCTGTTGCAAATTGTGTATGGATGTGGAAAACTCTCATTAGAGGTTTTGTGCTCTAACATATTTCCAATGCTACTTTAAGAGAATAGTAGCTGAATAGCTTTAATTCCAAGTAAGGACTTGTGAAAACTAATCAGAATCCTAAACATTTCCGTGAATATTATGAAACACTTTTTCAATCAAACGGTACTCCACTAAATTAACAATACCTTGAAGTAACCAAAATGTATGTTTAGTTGTGCTCTCCAGACTTATTCGAAGGAGATCAAGTTGTATGTCTGTCTGTGTATCTATCTATATATATATAGTGGTGGTCACCACTAGGTAGTTATAGTTAGGACCTAGGGCCAGATGTAGCAAAATGACATTTTGCGAATTGCAAATTGCGAGTACTAGCGACTCGCAATTTGCAAGTCGCAAAATGTCATGCAGAAAGGTGTCTCAGACACCTTCTGCGAGTCGGTATGGGGTCGCAAAGACCCACCTCATTAATATTAATGAGGTGGGTCGCAAATTGTGGCCCCATACCGACTATGGGCACTCGCTAACATGGAGGCCTGCTGTAGTCAGCAGGCCTCCATGTTAGCGACCTGCTTTTAAATAAAGCAGTTTTTTTTTTTTTTAAATGTAGCCCGTTTTCCCTAAGGGAAAACAAGCTGCATTTCAAAAAATCCGAAACCTTTTGTTTCGGTTTTTTCAGGGCAGGGAGTGGTCCCTTGTACCACTCCCTGCCCTGAAAAAATGTTTTGGGGTCCATTCACAAAGGGGAAGGGGTCCCATGGGGACCCCTTCCCGTTTGCGAATGGGTTACCATCCACTTCAAGTGGATGGTAACTGCGACTCCATTTGCGACCGCATACGCGGTCACAAATGGAATTGCATACCATTGCGAATCGCAAATAGGAAGGGAACACCCCTTCCTATTTGCGATTCGGAAATGCATTTTGCGAGTCGGATCCGACTCGCAAAATGCATTTCAACATAGCAAAGTGGCTTTTGCGAGTCGCAAACGGCGTTTTTCGCCGTTTGCGACTCGCAAAACCCTTGCTACATCTGGCCCCTAGTTTCTATAGAAAAAGCATTTTTTTCTTTTACTAATAACTTTAGCGCTATTTGATGAATCTTCACGAAATGTTCCCAGAAATGTCCATGCTCACATCAGCTGCTGTCTGGAAAGTTTTGGGGGGATCCATCAAGCGGGGGGCGAGAAAAAGGGGGGGTCCCAAAATTTGTTTTCTCATTCATTTTTCCATAGGGATTTTGAACAGCGATAGCTCCAAAACCACTTGACTGAATTACACCAAATTTGGCAGAAAGGTAGCTCCTGGTCCAGAAAGAGGCCTTTTTGTTATTTGGTGTTAATCCATTCAGTAGTTTTCTAGTTCTTAAATGAAAACCAAAATTCAAAATGGGTGGCCGCAACCTGACAGAAAAGTTATGGCTGCCATTTTGTTTCTCGCATTGCCGGGGGGGGGGGAACTGTGTAAAAACATATAAGGGGGCAGAATACAGGTATTCTGACCCCACAGGACACTTGGAGGGGTCCGTTAGAGACCCCTTATGGGAAAATAATTGCCCTTTTTTCTTGGCTGATTCACAGATTTGAGGATCCTTCTCGGATCTTCCTCGGATCCTGGTGAAAAGCAAGGCCCTGATTGGCTTGCCGCAACCTGACAAATATTAACGTGTGTGTTAAAAAACATAGAAATTCACTGAAAAAAAACAAAGGTTACAGGGACATTCTAGTTAGGTTGACGTTTTACCCATACAAAACCATAGAAATTCAGCAGTTATAGTTATAGTTATACTTATACTTATCTGAAGAAACTATAACTCATGCCGGAAAGTAACTTTGGGCAACAAGTTATAGTTTTCAAACATAAGTATAACTATAACGGTTGAATTTCTATGGTTTTGTATGGGTGAAACGTCAACCTAACTATTACTTCCCTCCAACCTTTAGTTTCTTCAGTGAATATATATGTATATATGTATATATATATGTCCATAGACATAGCGTTTTTTCTTTTGCCAATAACTTTGGCGCTGCTTGATGAATCTTCACAAAAGTTTCATAACTTATACTTCAGTTGGTTCAGCTGCTGTGTTGAAGGTTTTGGGGTGACCCGTCAAGTGGGGGGCAGAGAAAAAGGAGGGTTCCCAAAACACCTTTTACCCATTCTACGTCAATGGAATTTTTCAAATATTTGAACATGACTACAGCCAGAACCGCTAAACGGAATTACACCAAATGTGACAGAAAGCTAGCTCTTAGTTCAGAAAGAGTGCTTTTTTATGATTTTATGAAAATCCAGTTAGGACTTTTTGAGGTATTAGAGTTTAAAAAATATAGATATCTAGGCATGCGGATAATCTGCAGATCCATCTGACCCCGTACTTATATCTGATTGGCTGCTAACACTTCAACTGTGACGTGCAGGCAGCCATTTTGGAACTTGACTTCAGCCGAGTCCCACAAAAAAAGATTTTAAAAAAAAGGGGTGAGGGTAGGGTCACCCTGGGTCTATTGGTGCCCCAGGCCCCCTGTCAGGGATAAAAAGCATTTATTTTTTTAAATCTGAGAAAAATCCATGGATGTATCCACAGATTTTTCTGAGATTTCTTCGAAAATAGGGCAGTCTCCCGCCTTTTTCTTTTGCCCATTGGTGGGCCAGGTCCTGGTTATATTAGGGTCTTTAAAAACTAGGGGGGCGCAAGGGGCCACCTTCCTAGAGCTTCTATTAGCCCCGGGGATCACCACCTCCCTGGGGTGATCACAAACAAATATGCAGGGGGCCGCGCAGTCCCACGCATCCTGGCAACAACCACCTCCCCAGGGCAAAAAAATAATTTTATATGGGGGAGGCCCGTATGGCTCTCCCAGAGAACTGGGGATCACCTTCAGGTTCCCCTGCGGTCCCATTGCACACATGATGCCCTGTGGGGCACCCAGGACAGATGGCTGGACCCCGGGTGATGAGGTCCCCAGGGCCAAGATTGGCCTGGGGAGGGGTCCGCGCAGCCCCCCTCTCCCACTGAGTTTAGGTGGGCCCCAGGGGTGGGGTCCTCAGGGCCGATATTGGCTGGGGGAGAGGAGGCTTGTGGCCCACCTCCCCCATTGAACAGAGGTGGGACCCAGGGCCAAAATTGGCTGGGGGAGGGGGACTGCAGAGCCCCCTATCCCACTGAATAGTGGTGGGCCCTAGGGGATGGGGTCCCTGGGGTTGAAATCTGCCGGGAGGGGGATTACGCAGCTTCCCGCCCCCATGGTTTTCCATTCAAATTGCTCAGAGTATGCAAATGTGCAAATCACCTAGAAGCTGCACACACTTGGCCCCACACCATCTACCTTAGTAGTACGCACATGTCTTCCCCCCTTTGCCAGGATGATGGACATCTTCCCAAAGGGCCTCCTAGTGTGTTTTCCGCCGATTTTGATGGTGCATTCTTGATGCTGAGGAATATGAGGACATCTCCACAAAACATAGAAGCACTTACTTCATATAGATAAGAGGAAGGACCCTGGTTTGGTGGAGATTTTTGTCTTTGTAGCCTCATTGGCCTCTCTCTAGAAGGTTTCATGTTATCACAGAATTCTGGAGAAAGATGCATGAGGAACAATCAAGTTTCCAAACGCACAAAAGGTCACTGGTGACATTTCCTTGTGCGCTATTGTGCATCTGTAGTGTAGGATACATACTAACCATTTACCTAAGGAGGCAAAAAGAACCCCACTTCTGTAGATATTCCATGCAAAGCTGTGGGCTCTTGTTGGATAAAAGGGCAGGAGAGGTTTCTTTGTGGCTGAATCACTCGCACAACTACTGAAACACCCACACAGACACTCACACACCCACTCACAGGCACACTCATACACTCATGCACCCACTTACAGGCCCACTTACACACTCACGCACCTATTCACAGACCCACTCAGACTCATGCACTCACAGACCCACTTAGAACTCATGCACCCACTCGGAGGCCCACTCAGAAATTCACACACCCACTCACAGACACACTCAGACTCACACACTCATAGACCCACAAAGACACTGACACACCCACTCACAGAGACACTCTAACACCCATTACCACACCCAGAGAGCCTCTTACACCTGCTCTTAACACCCAGACAGACACTCTAGCATCCACTGTCACATCCACATGGACCCTCTGACACCCACTCTCTCATGCAGACAGACACTCACACCCACAGACACACTTTCCCACACATTCTCACACACAGAGAGACAGGCCCTGTAGTCAACTCCCACGTGCATGGCCAAAGGCCGTGTGCAGCATGGGGTTGGGTGGTTAGGGGGTTGGCCGTAGGGACAGCCAGTAGGCCAGGCCCTACGGCCAACTGTGTGTGGCGGTGTTTGGATTAAGGTATAGTAATGAAAATTACTTTACTTTAAAAAAACATAGAAATTCACTGATAATCTGAAGGTTGCAGGGACTTTATAGTTAGGAAATGGAATTAGCAAAACCATAGAAATGTACCTAAAAAAACAAACCTTATAGGTACATTATAGTTAGGATCTGAATTTACTCGCACAAAACAAGAAAAATTCAGCAGTTATAGTTAGAGGTATTTCAAGTAACTATAACTTGCGGCCTAAGGTAACCATAACTCGGGCACTTGCCATGCACTGCTAATTATCCCAGGTATTACAGCACTCATGATAACTTTCATATCATCAATAAAATAGCAATGAAACATTAGAAGTCAAATTACTGAAGAAAAAACTGTGCATGGTCCAATAGTCCATCCACCGTTACCAATGGATCTCTGATGAACGTGAACATGTCATTGGTATACAACCAGACAGCCTTCTCAGTGTTTCCCACTCTTATGGATCTCCCCACATGGAAGCTATGTAGTTTGTACACCAAAGACCTAAGACGAGTGAGGAAAGTCATAAGCCCTGATGAGTGCCTCTCTTCAATGTTCAAGTCTTGGATATTATAGCACCAGTCATCATGCATGCCAATCTCACAGTCTATAATAGCCTTACCAAACTAAGAAATATGGGACCAAAATGTATGTATTGTAACACTCTTACACATTAGTTCTAGCATACCATATCATTGCAGGCAAAGCCATCTTGTAAGGAAATGCCTCTTTTTCATGATTGGCCCCAAAGTTTTGGACTGATGCTGCAGGTTTCACAACTCTGAAAGTGCACTGAAGCCTGCTAATCAAACCCCAAAGCCAATGTATCTGATTGTCTTCTACCCAATTGGCATAAGTTAACTTACTCATAAGTGTGTATTATACCGGGGTACGTATAGTCTGTAAGCTAAGATGTCTCCCCAGGGACTTCAGTGCTTATTGTGCCACCCTGATAGTGACAAAGTACATGGCTCCCAGCCTGCCACTGCAAACTCGAAGAGCATTTTTAAACTGTTACCTCGACTTTGCTATTTAACCCAGTGACAAGGGCTAAAACTCCCTTTTCAGGTTGAGCATAGCAGCGCGCAAGCGCTGCTTTTCCAATGTGTTGGTATGTATCTGGCCAACTGCACGCCCATCACTATCACTGTTCGTGGGCCTGCCTTTCAAAAATCATTGATTTTCTTTGGTAAATGCATTATGTTTGTCCCTCCTAAGGGCGGTTTTGTTACTGACTTGGGGACCGACCCTGTTACATGGATAATTACACATTTGCCAATAACTTTGACTATGAGCAAACTTCTTTTTCCTTTTGTGTGTCTCTGTCATGCTCACGATGGCGCTTTGAATTGGCTCACTTATGTCAACAGTTTTACTTTGCATTTTCAATTTATGTGACAAGGAAAGTCCAGTTAGGAATTTACAACGCCAATAGCTCTAGCTCGAGCAAACGTGAGACCCATTGAATTGCAAATGCATTGCAAATGCTTGTTAGCATATATGTCACCCCTAAGGATAGCCTATCAAGGCCGAAGCCAGAGTGACATATATTATTAAGTAGTACATGTATTTTAACTGCTCTCAAAGTAAAAATCTCGAACCTAAAAAGTGCTAGTGGGTATATTTGCCGAATGCAAAGTTACATACTGACGACTCACCTGTGCTAAGGTCTGAATGGAAAATGAAATTGATACTTCAAGGTACCTAAAGAATCATTGTATTACACCAGAGAAAGGGGAAAACATTTGCCAAACCAGTTTTCCCATGGTTATGTAGTCTCCAGGTAGCCACAGCTCTCCTGCCTCTTCATGCTTGGTGCTGCTCTGCCGCCCCTCCCCGATCTCTGCTGTCTCACTACCTGGTTCACCCTTTGGCATCTCTATATTTTCATCCCCAGTTCTCATGCCTTTTCTTTTTCGACAAAAAATATGCATGGCCCAGCAGCAGTACACTGCTACCAGGCGGCTGCTCACTTATGTCCTTGTGCATGGCAATCCCGGCCTACTGTATTTGTCATTTACCATTGGAACGTGCCAATCTTCCACCGAGAAGGGTAAATTAAGTATAGAAAAACAAATTCACGGTGGGCGCTGGTGCATTGCCTCAAACGTGCACTCATTCATAGACCTGGGCGGAATGCTTTTTGTTGTCCTATATGAGAAAAAACAAATCCATATGGTCACCATCAGAACACATGGATGGCCACCTTGAAATGTGTTTTCTTATAAACTACAACAAAAAGCATTCTAAGATTGCCTCCCAGGCGTGCACAAGAAGGAGCATGCATTCCGATGCACTGGCACACATCTTGGAACTCTTTTTATACTTTATTATTAGTTTACCATTCTAAGATAGCTGACAGCCGCTCTCGAATGGTAAATTAATAAAAAGTATGCACGATATCAAAACAAACAAGCATTGGTAAAACTAATACTTCTGCCTTGCATACAAGTGCTTTACTAGTGCTTGTTTTTCCTGACCAAGCAGGTCTCAAGAGGTGCCATGACCCAAGGCGCCTTTCTTCATTAGTGCTGTCTTCCTGTCACTATTTGTCATGTTCTTTTGTTGTGCTCTAGTCGTTAACCTGATCATTGCAAGTGCCTTTCCCCTGATGTCTTCTTTCAAGGCGTCCAACTCAAACCTTCCATTCATGCCGTTCCCCTATTCAGTTCAAAATGTCGCTTCAGTTCCTCACCCAGTGTAACCCAGAATGGTGACCCATTCTAAGCAGGAGCGGCTCCTCCGCAGTGGCGGAGGAGCATCGCCCCACTGGCCAAAAGACAGCAGCAGAAACATAAAATGATACTTGAATAATGTTTTATTTTTCTGCTGCTGGGTCAGCCAGCAGATGCAGGGAGGGGCGTGGCTGGGCCAAGGGAGGTGGGAAGGGGGATGAGGAGTTGTGTGCACTAAGTGTGCATGTGCGTTTGGATGCACTAAGACGGCCATCCAAACACACATACGCGCTTAGGTTTGTCCAGCCTGGCTGTGTACACACCCAGACTGGAGAAACTGCATTGGCCCCAGGGTGGTGTGTGAGCTGCAGTCCGAGCCGCTCAGACCAATCCTGATGCTGCTTTCATGCTAGCTTGAGCATGAAAGCAGCGGCAGGATTGCTGGGGAGCCTGTTCTTGTGTCTCAGCGAATGCTGGGACACCAGAACAGATGAGAGGACAAAAGGAGGCAGAAAGGGACAGCAGTGATGAACGGTAAGTCTTTTTTTAATTTTCATTTATTGCCCTCCCCCTCACCCCACACCATCCGCCTGAGCCCTTCCCTTGATATTTGCGGCAGTTGCCGCTGAATCAAAGTCTCTCTCTGCTGTCTCCATGTAGGTATGCTAACCATAAAATGGTCAAAGGTGAATGCACGTGAGGTGAGTGGAAAGGCCTCGTTTTCTCTATCAAAAACTAAATACTACAGAGAAATGGCAGGCAGACAGATGAAAATCACTGCTGACCACATTGTGTCCTTCCCATCAACCTTCCGACCCCTGCCACCCCTACAACCCTAGGAACCTCCGCTGGAAACTACACTTTTTTAAGAGGTATAAAAATCAACAGCTTTAACCCTGCTCAAATCCACAGGATAGGGCTTTGATGGGTCCCAGAGAACACTGTCCTTACGCCTGTAAACAATAAATGTGGAAAATATGAATATTCAGTAGCGGGCGGATGATGCAGAAAAAGAAAGGGTCGAAAATAGAGCAAAACCTGAACTTAATGTTGCGGAACCACCACCACATGGCTTTCCTACTGCAGTGACGTTTACCAACTGTCCTCCTAGGTTACAGTCAGCGACAAGCACATTTCTATCTCAGGGAGTTGTGAATGAAAAGCATTCATGATGTAAGAGAAGCCAAAATATTTCTGGTATGCTTACTAATTATTTGGAACTTTGCTGCATTATGTCTTGGAAGATTTTTTTTGCATGCGTAGCATTGGTAAAGAGATTGTCGTCCTGCATCTTATGCTATCTGTTTTTCTTTTCTTTGTATTTCCAGGCAAACTGTTGAAAGCTGAATACATCCTGAGCAGCCTTATAAACAATAGTGGCGGGACAGGTATGTTTACAAAGCAGGGTCTTTTAACAATATAGGATGCAAAAAACAGTGATGGATGGAATGCTTGAATTAATCGTAGACGTTGGTAGTTATTTAGGGCCGCATCCCACTTCATCCTTATTTTACACACCATGACACTTCAGTTTGGTCTCGGCTATATGCAAATCAGTCTTAGCCCTCCTCCAATGGGAACAGTGCAGCCCATGCTGCCAACCCAGGTCATCCCTGAAGAAATGGAAACACAAGCAACCCACGACCCGTTTTGTCCTAATTAGCGCTCATCAGCCAAGCGTTGGTTGGTTCCAGTGACACAGTGTGCACATTTAATATAGGATCACAGCTATAAGCAGGGCCACTGGAATTATGCTTCAGGAGTGGGTCAAATTATGTTGCATGGTTGAGAAATTTATGCAGCAAGAAAATAAGAAAAGGCAAATTATGTGGCATTATGTAGCATATTTTGAGATCGTATTACTTCATTATTTTGGCATTTTTACACTTGTTAACACTGTCTGGGCATTGGTTGCACGACAGTGGTACCAGTTTAAGACACAAATATAACAATAAACAACAGAAAGGTGACTAGTCAACCTTTGCAAAGGGCTTTCCACTACACAGCAACATGTTCTTCCATTTTCAGTGACTTTTGAATTGCTTGAGCTGGAACAAATTTATTTTTATTAAAATCTGCAGATTATGTAGCGGATGATAGATTATTTATGGGTGACACTGCTGCTTTTTCCCGGTGGGGGCCCTGAACTCTCCTGCCGCATCACTCTGGGTGGGACTTCATCCCCCAGAGTGCAACTTGCTGTGGGTGGGCGGGGTCAGACTGTAAGCGCTTTAAAGCACTAACATACTCCCGCAGTGTGGGTGACACTGCTCCTTTTTCCTGATGGGGGCCCTGAACTCTCCTGCAGCATTGATCTCGGGTGGGATTGTGTCCCCCAGAGTGCAACTTGCTGTAGGTGGGCGGGGCCAGTCTGTAAGCACTTTAAAGTGCCAAAATACTCCTGCAGTGCAAGTGACACTGCTGCTATTTTCCAGCAGGAGCCCTGAACTCTCCTGACTCCTGCCGCATCTCTCTGAGGTGTGACTTCGTCCCCCTGGGTGCAACCTGCTTTGGGTGGGCAGAGCCAGCCTTCAAGTGTTTTAAAGCGCCAACGTACTCCTGCAGTGTGGGATGCGCACAGGACGTGCCTGGGCTTGCGCACGGGGAAAGACCAGGCCAAGACCGGGCCCGTCTATGCCCATCATTGACCAGAAGAGGCCGGCCTGGGCCATCCCTCTGGGCCCTTGCACTTGAGGAAAGTGTATGCCCTCAGGGGAGTGGAATTCACCCCGGAAAATCACTATATAAATAAGGAATCTTATAATCATGGGTAAAAGGAAATTGGTTGTTGGAAAAGATACTTCTATTAATGCTTTAACAGGCTCTATTCCAGGTACGACCTTGGACTCCTTCTTAGTACAAGGTGCAAATGTGGTTTCAAAGGAGATTGAGTTAGCGGAACGCCGGTTATCCCTGGATAGGGGTGAAGTCCTAATTATTTTTCAGTTATCCCCACGTTCCAAATCGCCTTTATTGGCAAAAGGGAATGAGGTTCCTAAAAAGGGTGGTCTGGAGACTTCTCCTAATGTGGTCAAGGCAGCAGGAGGACTGAAGGTGGCCAAGGTGAACCGCGGAAGTCGGGGGCCTTCAGCTGGAGCAAGGGACATAGAAAAGGCCCAATAGTTGGTCTCACCAGCACTGGTGAAGAGGGGAACCCACAGTGAGGAAATAAAGGAAATTGAGATCTCTCCACATAGCTGCCTTGGGGAATCACAACGAGCAGCCACTTACGTCCGCTTTCATGTTAATGAGCACACCACTGTCTCAGGTGGTTGAGTCCACCCCCCTTTTAGGCCAGGGCAATGTTATTTATAATTGGCTGTGGGATGTGCTGCCGCCCTTGTTAACATCCATTGTGAACTCAGCAATTGCACCTCTTCTTAAAAAGTTAAGCATTATGGAAACAGCTGTTCAAGATCTTTCAACTAGGATTGCCTTGCAATCCACTAATGTGGGAGTTTATCAGGTTACTCCCGGGACCTCAGAAAAAGAAAACAAGGTACAAGTAATCTGTACTTCAGCTGCAAGAGATTCTAAGCCGTATTCGGATATTTGTATGCCTACCAACCCTAGGGTGGACAGTGGGCAATGAGATTCTCTGACCCCAGTTGCCCCACGAGTTATTCCATGGAGGAAGGGGAGTTCCTAAACCGGCAAATGCAAATAGATTGTTTTACAATTATAATTTAAAGAACCCCCATCAGTATTTAAACTTACCTCCAGAGTCTACTCCTACGTGGCATTGCTAGCTGGTGTCCCCCCGGTACAGGCACAAAGGGAGGAATCTTATATTGAGCTAAACAATAAAGTGCTTCATTAGTTAGCCCATTATATTAGCTTCAGTTCTCAAGATTATAACAGTGTTATCCTGGTGAGAAGAGTCAATTGGATTATCTCTTCCCTTAAATCCTTACGAGGTGACTGCATTGTAATGAACTGTTGATATCCAGAATTGGCCCATCACGTACTAGCTTCTGGAACAAGCTCTATTTCTGTGAATAGGGAGGCATCTATTCGGGTTTTGCCTTTGGGATATTTTTATCGTCCACCACAGTCTGGGGTGTCTTGGCAATCTGTAAATTGTCGTGGTTTTAGGCCCAACATAGCTCACCAGGGCCCACCCCTATCCCAGCTCTCGACATCAAACAGATTCCTCTCACTCTCTGCCCTGGATTCTCTTGATTGACTTAACGACTCCATAGGCTCTACACAGATGGTTGCGGTTTTCATGATAACAACATGCATAGATCCTTGTTTAGATAAATGCACTGCCAAGGAGGAAGTGGTTGACTCTAGTCATAGGGAATCTTTTGCTACATCGCAAATAGGTTTACCTAAAATTCAAGAGGGAAAAGACAGGGTGCCATCTGAGTTATCTTTACCATTGTCTGCAATTGATTTGTTACATGTAAATCTATCCTTGCCACTTATCCATGACATAAGACGGCCATGTGAGGACTTATCTGAAACAGTAGTGTTAACAGGGTACACTGGACTTAAAAGTGCTTTGCAAGGGGTTAAGTTGTCTGGTTGCTTAAAGGAGGCGGAATCTTCGCCATTCATGGTGAAGAATTTATCTGTTAACTACAATCGGATTTTACAGCTCCTCTCCTGGAATGTAGCAGGGCTAAAGTCCAAAGTCAATAATGAGGAGTGTATTTCTTTAATTAATAAGCTTGACACTGTGTGTCTCCAGGAGACTTGGTTATGTAGTAGAGAACAAATTGCTCTGGATGGTTTTTGCTCTTTTTGTTCCCCCGCCACTCCCTCTTTAGCAGGCAGGGAAAAGGGGGCCTTGATGGTTTTGTTTTTCACCTCATTAAGCTCCTTTTCTGTTAAAATGCCCAATGCCACTCCTCATTATCAAGTTTTACAACCATCTTCCTCTAAAGTAGGCTCTACTCTCTTAATTAATGTTTATTTTAATTTCTTTCATGAACAGCCTGTGGGAATTTCAGAGGACTTGGAGGATATGTTAACTGTTTTAATAGGAAATGAGTCTCGTAATGTTTCCATCATTTAGGTGGGGAACTTCAACATCGCTAAGTGTCCATATGGTGTGTGGAGTTAGAAATATATAGAGGGATTATGTGAAAAATTCAGCATATGGGGAATCATTAACAAGTTTTATTTTAGCTTACAACCTGATTTTTGCTGCAGATGTAAGCTGCGAAGGTAATAAAGACATGCCAACATTTGTGGGTAGAGGGAAAGCTAGCATGATTAATCATGTTCTTTTGTCAGCATATCTTTCCCAATTTATAGTACACTTCAAGGTATGTTTCACCCCCTTTAGTGATCATAATCCCATAAATGTTGGCTTTGCTTTCCCGCAGTTAGTCTCCCAACCCCCTAAATTAAATCCTCCCCTAACATATTCTTTGAATAAGGATGTTTGGAGAAATTGGGTGAGCGTTAACCCTGATGTAGTTTTTAGAGATGTGATTTTAAAGAATGGGGCAGAGATAGAATGCTGTGTATCAGAAGTGGCTGATTCAGTGGATATATGTAGCAACTTCACCGTTATAGGTAAAACGGTTGCACAAGTCCTAATTTAGAATAAATCTGGAAAAGAGCCCTCTGGCTATTCTTGGGTCATCCAGGCCTGAACTATAGCTTATAAGGCCTTAAAAAAGGCAACACATGCTGTTCCTCTAGATTATAACCTAGTAAGGCAGGCAAGAAGGGCTTATAATCAAGTGACTGAGAACAGGAAAGCGGAGATCAGAGGAAGAGCTTGGGAAGTTCTGGAAACTGCTGCCCTTTTGAAAGACAACCAGGCATTTTGGAACATTAATAATCACCCTTTCCTTGCTTGCCAGAGGACAACTTTAAGACATAGAATGCCATATTTTAGAGCATGATTGGGTGGAGCATTGTTCTGGCATATTGTCCAATGGTGATCGCCAGGACTTGTTAAAGCCAATAGCCCCTATTTCATCAGTAGAGGTATCCAAAGTTAGTGACTCAGTCTCTGTTGCCGAGGTACGCAATTATTTGTTCTGCAGCAGGGAGAGCCCCGGGTCCAGATGGGGTCCCAGCTGATCTGTTTAAATATAATCTTGATTTTTGGGCCCCATTGGTGACAATTGTCTTTAGACCTGTGGTGAAGGGTAGCCCAATTAAGACATGAAGGGAATCTATAATAATTACTGTTTTCAAAAAGTGAATAAAGAGTATTCCAACTGATTATAGGCCCATTTCATTCTTGATGCCTTTGGGAAAATCTTTGATAAAGTAGTCTTGGCTCAGTTAGAAGCCTGGGTAGAAGATACATAATTTGTTTCTGACATCCAGTATGAGTTTCATCCAGGGTTAGGTACTTCGGATCAGGTAGTAAACTTATCTCAAATACTTGGCAAATATGTCAAAGCCAGGAGAGGGGCCCTACATTTGGCCTTTATGGACCTCTCCTGTGCCTTTGACTCAGTGGATAGAGATGTCCTATGGGGCATTATGGAAGCGGTGTGAGGGTTGGAGGTGGGGGGAGTAGACCCTGCTCTTATAAATGTAGTTAGAAGTCTGCACCAGAATACCCAGATGAAAATTCGATACACCCAACAGGGGGATTGTACCCTGTTTATCTCTGTGGACAAAGGTTTAAAGCAGGGTTGTATCTTAGCTCACTTTTTAATTGTATTATATATTAATGAATTGGAGTCTTCTTTAATATCTCTTAATTGTGATGTTCCGATGATTGCCTCTTGACCTGAGTCAGTCCTATTATATGCAGAAGTTGCTGTGCTGACCGCTCGCACAGCCAATGGGTTACAGCTCCTCTTAGAAGGGTTTAATAATTTTATGGAAAGCCGTAAACACAAAGTAAATGGCATGAAGTCCTTTGTCATGACCTGTGGCCTAGGAAATACTCGGAACAGAAGATTTTTTTATAGGAGGCATAGAGATTCGGAAGAGGCGAAGCATTAACTATCTGGGTTTTATGTTTAGTGACAATTTACAATTGGAAAGATTAATCCTTCAGAGAAGACAGGGGATAGAAGCCTCTGGTTAGGCCATCTTCAGTTTTGCAAGGAAACGCGGCTGAAAGTGTAGGTAATTTTGGTGCAGGAGTTTGGGGTTATACCACACTTGCATTACTTCAGCGAACAGAAAAAGTTCCTAAATAGACTCTTGGGAAACACAAGGAATTCATCAAGTTTTATTACCCACAGGGAATTGTGGGTGGACTACTTGAAGATATAGGAGTATGCTTCATTTAGTATCAGTTCATTCATATGTACCTATATCCACAACCATGGCCATGGAGCCGTATCTAACGTGATTTAAAGATTCAGAGGCCAGATTTTATCTCACACGTTTTTGGGGCAAAAGGATTCATTTTTTAGTGGCCTTTTCCTTGCCAGGTACATGGTCCTGAAATCCACTGGTTTGCCATTGTGACGAAAGGACACCAAGCACTTTTTGTACTCTATATTCTGATCCCAGGCTACGGTTGTTATGTCCAGTGCCCCAGGGTAGTCGTGATACCCATCAAGAGGGCTTAATTTTTCTCCAGCGTTTTGAGTCCCTGGTGATATGCTGTGCAAATTTGAATTTTATTATAGAATCATTAAAAGTGAAGAAAAAATATGGTTTGTAATGGTGTTTTTAAACAGAAAATCATTTGTGTTTGTATGCTCTGTAATAGGCTGTTTTAAATTGTGTTATGAAGATATTTTGTTTTATACTCTGCATCGTTTATGTTTTGATTAGTATTTCTATACCTTTTGATTTGTAATCATGATGAACTTTTAGCTGTAATTATGATGAATTTGTGTATTATGATTTTTAAATGTTTTTATTTTGTATCTTTCATGGTTTTTAACGAATAAAGATGATGATGATAGAGTATGTGACAAATGCAGCAAATCTATAATAATGGGAAAAAAACACCTTGACGCACAATCGCAGAATTCCAATGGCCCTGGCTATAGCAGTGGAACAAGTGCCTCACCCCTACTGACAGGCACGCCTTATGTGACCTAAAATATGAGGGCATCAAACTTTAAGACGTCACTCATAGCACCCTGTTAGTAATTGGGTCTTTAGTTGGCAGAGGTGTGCACCCTGTCCAAGCAGGAACCACAATCCTAATAAGGGTTAGACAGATACACACTAAAAGTTAACCTGTGCTCACCCTTTGGTAACTTGCATAGAGCAGTCAAGCTTAAATTAAGAGGCAATGTGTAAAGTATTTATGCAACACTTTATTTACAGAAACACAGTGAAAACATCAGAAAAAGACTCCACACCAGTTTAGAAGGGTAGTGAATATTTATCTGAGTAAAAGAAGACTACAATGACAAAAATCCAATAAGTAGGTACTGAGATATGTAATTTCAAAGATTTTGGTGAAAATAGCACATAAAAGCGCAAACTGCCAACTGTGGTAATCTGGTCGCGCCGGACTGGGACAGAGTCAAGAGTTCAGGCCGACTGCGATTGAGCGCGGCTGGATATAGGGACCCACATAGGCCCACTGAACAGAGTACCTTAGATCCTGGTGAGTGGTCTGTGCAACATTACTTTGCAAGGCTTTGTGGTGGTTCCAGTGAGGACCACAGAGGGCAGAGCACCCAAGGCCCGCTTCCAAGGGTCCAGGACTGGGTTGCTACCACTTGGCACGGCAGATAGCGGAGTCCCACCGCAGGAGCAGGTAGGTTGGAAGTCTTTATTGTCCCTCAGATGGCTCTTGGAGTCACTCTGTGTTGTAGAGATGCAGGTCCAGTTCTTCTCACTTCCTGGCAAGAGGGCAGCAGGCACAGGTCAGCACTGCAAAGCAGGAGTCCAGCAAATTAGCAGTCCAGCAGAGTGGCAGTCCTTTCCGCAGCACAGCAGTCTTTTTTCCTGGCAGAGTATCCACAGGTCCAGAAGTGTACTGAAGTGGTGGTGTCTGAAGTCTAGTATTTATATTTTGGTGTCCTGGTTCTGGAAGGTGGGAGAAGCTTCCCTCCCCTGTCCTGGCTCCAAGCTGCTGACAATGCAGGGGCTTTAAGACCTACTTTGGGTGGACAGGGCAAGCATATTCAGGTGTAAGTGAGGCAGTGCTAGGCTCTGCCCCCACCAAGCCAGTTAATGGCCCATTTAGGCCCATCATTGTGTATGGCTGTCTAGAGGGAATGCACAGGGCCCAGCTTTCACCCACCCCAGATGTGTATTGGAGACAGGGAGCAGGCACGCAGGACTAAGAGCAATAAAATGCCAACTTTCTAAAGGTGCAAAATCAACAGATGTTGGACAGAATGTAGAACATATCAAACATTCACCCCCAGCCACAGATCTGGGTTTAATCCATCAGTCTTTTTGCTCACCATGCCATTCCAGTTTGAACCCAGCATTATGCAAATCTGTCTTCACCCTATGGTAACAGTCCTGCCTTAACTGCCAGGCCAGGTCTTCCCTGGACCAGAAACAAACATCCTAGGACTGGTTTTGGGATACCATCCCTTGCATTTGGTGGCATAACGAGCACTGGACCCATGTCTGGGTATACCCTTCCCACTTAGGGTGACAAATGCAAAAACAACAGATGATGGATGGAATGCAGAACAAATCAACCATTCACCCCCAGTCAGAGATCTAGGTTTAACCATCAATGTTTGTTTGGGACGGGTATGCCCAGATTTGGATAGATTAAACCCAGATATTTGTGAATGGGTGTGAATGTTTGCATTGTTCAGCATTCCACCCATCGTCTGTTATCTTTTAGCTTTCTAAAGGTGGCATTTTTAAAATTGTAATGATACGTTTGACTTTACCATTAAAGAGGATTTATCATTACAATTCCATAGGTACTAAACATGAGAGATCTACCTCCTTCCAATCAGGAATTACACTTATTAAATGTATTAAGGAATCCCCAATGTTTTCCCATGAGAGGGGTAGGCCTCATAGTAGTGAAAAAGGAATGTGAGAGTTGTTCACTACTAGCACATGTAAAACTAAAAAGTATGCCCTGCTTTTTATTTACACAGCACCCTGCCCTATGGGCTACCTGGGGCTTAGCTTAGGGTTGTATTATATGTAAGGCTTCCAGTTTTCCGCTTTATTGATTTTTACAGATAAATACAAACAGAAAACTATTTTTTCTCTCTGTTTTTATTTTTGAATAAAATACGGAAAATAGGTATTTTTTCATGTTTTTTTCTACTTTCACTCATGAGTGCCAGTTCAGTAGTGGCTACAGATTGATAGTAGGAGAGATGAAAAAACACAATAGATTTCCTAATTAAGATTTAATAAGTGCATGTCTACAGTTATTCAACATGCAGGTGTTTTCAGATAAAGCTATTGTACTGTATACTGCTGAAACTTTTTGGACATTCGTATGTGAGTATACATTTATCAGTTAAATAAATGCGTACAATACCTATTGCAGTTTTGTTTGTATAGCAAAAACAAAATAAAAATGGATAAATACAGAAAAAATGAGCAGAAAAAATGAGCAAAAAAATAAATATGGATAAATACAGAAGGAAATGTAACATTTTTTAAAAAAATACCATAAAACAGGAACTCTAATTATATGTAATAAAAGGGATGTTTAAGACTTGACAAGGGGTTTTAAAGGCCAAATCGACAAGGCACTGAAACTGCACATACAGGCTCTGCAGTGGAAGGCCTGAGACATGTTTAAAGGGCTACCTAAGTGGATGGCACAATCAGTGCTGCAGGCCCACTAGTAGCATTTAATTTACAAGCCCTGGGCACATGTAGTTCTCTTTACTTGGGACTTATAAGTAAATTCAATATTGCAATTGTGGATATGTTAATTTTACAATGTTTTAGGGAAAGAGCACATGCATGTTAGCACTGGTTAGCAATGGTAAAGTGCCCAGAGTTGTAAAGCCAACAAAAACAAATTCAGCAAAAAGGAGAGGAGAAAATTTGGGGTGACCCTGCAGAAAGGGCTATTTCCCAGCCAATCTAAAATTGAGCAGAAGCATTATGAATATTAAAAAAAATGTTTTTATTTAAAGTTATTCATTGTTTGCATATCATAGCAGCTTTTCATTCTGCTGAGTTAACCTTGTGTAACAGCCAATTAATTTGTCTTCCTTCTGGCCGTGACTGTTTCACTACCCTTCAGCGCTTGTCTATAGAGTAAGGTAGGAAAGATCCACGTGATGAGAGGGAGAGGCAAATCTGATGCCCAAACATACACCCTGTAGAAATGTTCCTAACATCTCTGAAGTCTGGTGATTTAGGTTGTTTTGCAATAAATATGGACTGCAGCACCTTGTTAAAACAACATTTCTACTGAATGACACTATCCAGGCCAGTGACGAATCCCTTTGCTGTCCTTGGGGAAATGAAACAGGTACTCTAAATAGAGAGTGCCTGCACTTCTATAGTTCCACTTAAAGCACTGCTGGTAAGTAAAGCACTGGGATGGTTTTAGTGTGGAAAAGCAGAGGTGAAACTACTGTCTGTTTGCCTCACATTCAGGCAACAGAAGCAACAGTACTTAGTTATTAAAAATAAATGTTTGCTTGTACGTGCGCGGTACAGACGTTTGAGAAGTATATAGGGCGTTGGCATTGTCTCTGAAAACGTCCACAAGCCACTGATACTCTTTTCCAAATGCACAAATATACATCTAGATTAGCCATGTTCACTCCCGTGGAACCTGTTTCTTTGTGGATTGCTAGTAAGTACCCCTGACTGTATTCTTAATACCTTCTTTTGTAGGCTCATGGATATATGCAGAGGAGAGTGACAGGATCCTGGTGCAGTCTGTCTGCATTCAGATCAGAGGTCAGATTCTGCAGAAACTGGGTAAGCTTGCTGCTGAAAGAGACTTGCTGTCATGTAGCTGCACTTTTGCCATTTTATATAATCCCTATGTTGGACAGTTTTATTGGAGAGCACATGTATAACTCCTTTAAACAAACTGAACCCTTTAACCCTGATGTCAGCCCCCTTCTCCTGCTTCTGTTATACACACGCGTGTACACGCACACACAACACTCACTCACTCTGTTTGTCCAGCTCACATACCTACCCGCACACTGCTCATCCTGACACCGTTCCATGACTAAAGCAAGAGCACACGTGAAAACAAATGACCTCTGTTGGGTTGACAGATGGCCACAACTCGATATACAAGCAAAGTCTCTATTTTGGAGAAGCTTTGGGTGTTTGTTTCCTGTTATAATAGTGAGATTATAGCATCCAGTTAATATATATTTATTTAATATTTCTGAAATTATTTGACCAGTTTAGACAAATGGTTCCCATACATTTGACTCCTTACGAGCCCCACTGAATCACTACTGGAAGCTGGGGACCCCCAAGCAATTTGTACGATTTAAATTTCAAACACTAAAACAGCAATTCGCCGAAAAAATACACAAACAAGTAGACACCAAACAAATACTCAGATTACTAAAGATATAATTATTTTATATTGGAAAAATGTGAAAAAATCACAACATTTTAATGGGAAGGTTGGCGCTGCATCTCGGTGACTAACTTTTCAATGTTTAGATTTATTTTGGAAATCTAAACAGATTCTACATTTCCCAAATGATTTCTGTTTTTATCTTTTTTAGGTACATAAGATCTGAGAAAGCTTTTTCACATAGATATGTTCGGGGGGAAAGGAATTAAAACCATAAGGGTCTCTCATTTCTCCATAGCCCCTCTGTCACATGTAATTTGTTTGCTTTATAGCACCTCTCATACCAGTGTAGGGTGTCAGAGCACTTTACAGGGGACTACAAGGTGTAGGATTCACATGTCATCCACACAGGTAGGCATTTTCTAAGAGTGCTTGGACTGGAGAAGCACAAACTCAGGGTTCAAAACATAACACAGGGGTTAGCGTTGACTTTAGTAATAAGAATGTATTTCTACGCAAACAAATCTTTTTTTAGCATCATAAGGAAAATGAAAGACTGGGGAAAAAAACATAACTTTCTAATTTATGCCATGCAGTTTGCATGCAGCTCTTTGATGGCAGTTCATAGTTCACTGTCCTGGATTACGATTGTAACTTATGAACTGCACAGTAAAAAAAAAAAATAATAATATCTGTGACAAAAGCAGTACCCCACTGTGCTATGCACATAAAATACTTCTCTTTGCATGATACACATTCTTTGCAGCAGGCATATTAACCACCTGTGCTGCCTTAGATGAGTCACAACTGCCACTAGACAAAACTCCCATCTCTCTCCAGCAGGTACATTAATCACCAGAGCAGTCTTGACACCTGAAAGCTGTTGAATGTATGTTAGACCTGACAGCCTTAGGCTAGTCACCCCTAACTTTTTGCCTACCTCCCTCCGCTTTTTGGACACTGTTTTTGCTGGTTTATAGACTCTGCGCACTTTACCTCTGCTAACCAGGGCTAAAGTGCATATGCTCTCTCCCCTAAAACATGGTAACCTGGAATCATACCTGATTGGACTATTAGTTTACCTATAAGTCCCTAGTAAGGTGCACTCTATGTGCATAGGGCTGGTAAATTAAATACTACTAGTGGGCCAGCAGCACTGGTTGTGCCACCCACTTAAGTAGCCCCTTCTCCTTGCCTCAGGCTTGCCATTGCAAGGCCTGTGTGTGCAGTCTCACTGCCACATCGACTTGGCATTTAAAAGTTCTTGCCAAGCCTAAAACTCCCCTTTTTCTACATATAGGACACCCTTAATGTGTGCCCTAGGTAACCCCTAGGGCAGGGTGCTGTGTAGGTAAAAGGCAGGACATGTACCTGTGTAGTTATATGTCCTGGTAGTGTAAAACTCCTAAATTCATTTTCACACTACTGTGAGGCCTGCTCCCTTCATAGGCTAACATTGGGGCTGCCCTCATACACTGTTGAAGTGGCAGCTGCTGATCTGAAAGGAGCAGGAAGGTCATATTTAGTATGGCCAGAATGGTAATACAAAGTCCTACTGACTGGTGAAGTCGGATTTAATATTACTATTCTAGAAATGCCACTTTTAGAAAGTTAGCATTTCTTTGCACTTAAATCCTTCTGTGCCTTACAATCCACGTCTGGCTGGGCTTGGTTGACAGCTCCTTGTGCATTCACTCAGACACACCCCAAACACAGGGTACTCAGCCTCACTTGCATACATCTGCATTTTGAATGGGTCTTCCTGGGCTGGGAGGGTGGAGGGCCTGCTCTCACACAAAGGACTGCCACAACCCCTACTGGGACCCTGGCAGACAGGATTGAACTGAAAGGGGACCTGGTGCACTTCTTAGCCACCCTTTGAAATCTCCCCCACTTCAAAGGCGCATTTGGGTATAAAACAGGGCCTCTGCCCTACCTCATCAGACACTTGCTGGAGAAGAAACCTGAATCAGAACCTACATCCTGCCAAGAAGAACTGCCTGGCTGCTCAAAGGACTCACCTGCCTGCTTTCTACAAAGGACTGCTGCCTTGCTGTTGCCCTGCTGCCTTGCTGAACTCTTGTCTGGCTGTGAAAGTGCTCTCCAAGGGCTTGGATAGAGCTTGCCTCCTGTTCCTTGAAGTCTCAGGACCAAAAAGACTTCCCTCTTTTACTTGGACGCTCTGTGCGCCGAAAATTTCGACGCACAGCTTGTTTCGCGGCGAGAAAAACGCCGCACTCCGACGCTGATCGACGCGACGCTCTCGGGACGATCGAAGATCCGACGCACGGCCTCGCAAGGACAACGCCGCCCGACCTCTAGAGGAGAAATCGACGCGACGCCTGCCGTGAGATCGTAACTTCGACGCGCAGCCCCGCAGACCGACGCGCAGCCGGAGAACAAGCAGGAAAATCCACGCACAGACCCGGGACATCTGGTAATCCCCGCGATCCACAGAAAGAGACTGTCCGCGCGCCGGAAACCGACGCCGACTTCCCCGCGTGGAAAATAACGACGCACGTCCGTGTGAGCTGAGGAGAATTCGACGCACACACACCTTTTTCCACGCACCTCTTCGCTTGTGGCCCTCTGAGGAGATTTTTCCACTCCCAACCAGGTACTTGTGCTTGAAAGAGACTTTGTTTATATTCTAAAGACTTAAGACACTTTATATCACCTCCCTGTGATATTTCTACAATTTCCTATTGCAACTTTATTTCTTTTTGACCTACAATTATCCTGATAAATATTATATATTTTTCTAAACACTGTGTGGTGTATTTTTGTGGTGTTATATGGTGGTATTGTATGATTTATTGCACAAATACTTTACACATTGCCTTCTGAGTTAAGCCTGACTGCTCGTGCCAAGCTACCAGAGGGTGGGCACAGGATAATCTTGGATAGTGTGTGACTTACCCTGACTAGAGTGAGGGCTTTTGCTTGGACAGAGGGTAACCTGACTGCCAACCAAAAACCCCATTTCTAACAATGTACAAGGTACTTTGCTTTGCTTTTAAAACCAAAAGTAAGTAATGAATAGAAAAACACACAGGTGTTTCTGCCAGAGGCCCCAGCTGGAGAAGTGCCTTCCTTCCGGCCAATGCCTGCAGACCCCCTTGGAATGTGTCACGAACCCCTATGGTGCCGCAGACCAGAGGTTGGGAACTGCTGGTGTAGAGAGCATGTGGAGGAAGGTGAATGGAAAATAGGAAGGTCTTTAGACCTTCATCACAGGTCCCAAAAGACATTTGAACATTGTGGTATCAATTCAAATGCATAACCATTCAATTATATTGATAATTTTATTCACATACTTAATATTCTGTTCACTTTTTTTTACCAAGGCATTACCTTTAGATTAAGAGTAAATATTTGCACATTAAATAATTGGGTATCCTAAAAGTAGGCTGAAGCAGTGCTTCCTGGCTCATTTACCACTTCATTTGATGCCTCTGTTATTCACTAATACTACCGATGTGTTCCTGATGTGGCTGTACTGGTAGATCATCAGTGAGAATTTTTGACTCCAGACCGATTCACACTGCAGGTCAGCTATAGAATGAACTACAATGTTTGTGGAAACCCAAGGGACAAAATGCAATCCTGAGTGACTGTATTATGCAGGGTTAGTATAATTCTCTTCTTCCCTTGGGCCTCTCAGAACAAAGGATCCTTTGCTCTACTGAAAGTGAATGAGTTCACTGCAACTAATTAGCAATATTGGATTGCATTTGCAGAATGAAAGAATAGTAAGACAATTATAAAGAAAAAAATGTATAGCAACATGCCCCCTAAAAAAAGATCCTTATGGGTGTAGAAGACAACATAGAAGAAGACAAAGTAAAAGGACCTACAGATATAATCAGTGCTGCCAGCATCACACTAATGATAAAAATGTGCATCCATCACACTGCTAAGTGCTACATCCCATAACACAATAACTGCACCACGGTGGTCATCATGCAGAACATGGAATACTTCCCACATAGGCTCAAAGGAAAGACAGCACACTTCATACCACATGCCTCCATGGTGTAGTGTGCTGTCTGAATGGATAAGGGCTTTAGTGCCTCACATAAGGGTAGTTAATGATGTACAAGTACTTTAATAAAGGGCCACGGGAATTACGCGATTCTGTGGCCATAGCGTTTTCTGCATGATAGTAGATTTGCCATGTAATCCATCAACTGCTGCATAATTTCCAGATTTTACTGAAAAATTTGCTTCTACCTCAAATGGATCAAGGTTACTAAAAATGGGGCAATTCATATTTCAGCAGAGTGGAAGGCCATTTTAAAAAGTTGACTGGTAAACTTTCAGTTGCCTATTGTTGCATTTGAGTGTTAAACTGTTACTAATGAAGTGGAGCCCTTGCCCCGACAGTGTTAACATTTGTAAAAAAGATAAATGAATGCAGTACTACTGCCATAAAATGTGCTGCAAAATTTGCCTTTCGTGCTACATTATTAAGTCAACCCTCCCGCATAATTTGCCCTCCATAATATAATACAGTGCAATTATTTGCCTCATCAATCAAGAAAAGCCTTTTTTTTTTTACTAAGCTTTCCACATTTCAAAAAGAAAGCTTCTGTCTTGACTGCCCATTACCTTTTTCCCGATGCAGATCCCGGCAAACAACCCACGGGGGGGCATTGAAACTTCGGCAATAGTTTTGAAATATCTTTTATATTTATTCTATCCTCACTGTTAGGAAGATATCAATCAAATTGTGTCCTGATTCCATTGCTCTAGCAAAGAATTTCGCCAAAACCTTGTCTGCCTCTCGTGTTACCTTGTTCCTCCAGTTTGATTCACAGAAGCACTCCGTGTCTCGTTACTATTTTTTGTAGTACCTGTTCTCATTCAGATGAACTGTTTACGTTATACCGGATTCATTAAAACCTTTGAACGTATCTTTTGTGTAATTAATTCTTATTGTATGTTGAGTTATTGATTACTTTTCCAATCACCTTGAGTCCAGAAAGCAATGTACATCTGACCTAGAATGATGTAGTTATATCTACAGGTGCTTCTGAATGAACGATTACTTTAATTATAGCCCACAAGTAGAGCATGCAAGCCATTATTGTTGTGCTTAAATTGTTTTTTTTAAACATCTGCATGCCCTGTATGGTGCAAAAATAACTGTAAAAAAAGGCTGATGCAGATTCAGGGTGCACCCCATGATGATGAATCTGACCCAAAATGTATTACTTGGCGTAAAGTTTGAAGTGAGTGTGTCACCCTAAGAGAAATTGTAAGAGATCCTTAACATTTCACGGTAAATTCCTTCTTTGCAGGCTTGTGGTATGAGGCTGCTGAGTTGATATGGGCTTCCATTGTAGGATTTTTTGAACTTACCTTACCTGATAGAAAGGTCAGTATTTTTGGATTTTCTTGTAAAATTGCCAGTTTTCCTCTCCAAAGGCCCAGCCTGATGTGTACACAATTACAATCATGTATATTATTCATCCGGATGCAGTTCTTGTGTTAATGACTTATGCGAAACCTAAGGGGCTTTTTAATGTTTTTTAAATAATGTTTTCTATCAGAGTGCTAAATCGATGATTCGTAGCTTTAAAACGTAACAGGGACGAGCATTCCCTTCTCTACATTATGAGTAACAAACCAGGAAATACAGAGAGCTGGCAATATATACCTATCAGTGCAGTGCATTTACTAGAGTCTGAAATAAAATAATGTAAACACTGTTAACCTGTGCATTTGTATGCATTGCCTGTCATTCATTGCATGGGAATGCAGATGTGCCTAGTAGACTGGGCCAAAGTACTACAAATTTGGCAACACGTGCTGTTGTGAAGTGGAAGATCCTTCTCGAAAGCTGACTGGTCACCTTTCAGTTACCTATCGCCGCATATGAGTGATGAACTGCTACTAATGAAGTGAACATTTTCCCTGACAGTGTTAACATATGTAAAAAAAAAAAGTAATGCAGTACTGCTGTCACAAAATGTGCTGCATAACTTGCCTTTTCTTGCCACAGAATTTAGTCAACCCTTCTGCTTAATTTGGCCCACAATATACTACAGTGCAATTGTTTGGCTCATTTCCACCAAGAAAGGCTGTGTTTTACCTAGCTTTCCCATTTTAAAAGGGTGCTACCTTGACTGCCCATGACCTTCGTCGGATGCAGGCCCCAGAAAACAACCCAAAGGGCGGGGTTCAAAGTTCAACAATAGTTTTGAACCAGTTTTTATCTTCATTTTATCCTCATTGTTTAGGAAGATGTCAATCAAATTGTATCCAGATTACCTGCCCTAGGAAAGAATGAAAAATGTCCTATCTGTCATAACGGAAAGTTTCAATCCTATTTAGGATTTACTAAATTAAAGCGAAGGAAGAAAGAACAATCCTCTCCTCCAGTCCTGGCATAGAATTTGACCAAAACCTTCCCTACCTGTTTGGTGGAATGATGTGCCATGCTGCCGAGTATTTTAGCCTTTATCTGCCATCTAGTTTTTACTTTTACTCGGATGCTTGCAAGAGCAGACATAAGGTGTGGAGCCTAATGTGTTACCCACTTCTTTGTCACATGTGCCTGTTTCTTGGAGCCTGGTGAGGCCATTGGTTACTTCAGTGATCGCACACCAGTATCCCTGGGAGCCCCAGCGCCACTATGGCCAGGCAAAGCATAGGCTTTATGAAAGCAAATGATCACTTGGTGCTGCTCTTTCAATGAAGGGGTGGTTCAGACTCAGAATACGTGATAATTATCACACTTCATCAATTCTGAATACCTTGGTGTCAGATTATATTGGGTCCAATAATTTTTGTGCCCAATATTGGGGCACTAAAATTGAGTCCTTGGGTCTATTTTCCCACCTCCTCTTTCTGCTGTAAACGATATCAATTCCCTAGTCATCTAGGATATGCCACAGAATAGCCTTGAGGTAGAACCTGGAAAGTGGCATCCTCATTAGTCCTGTCAGAGAACTGTAGTGATGGATAGAAGTGGAGTTCCCAGCAGCTATTGGGCCAGCTGGAGGCCGCTGCACAGAGTGGAGCACATTGCCTTTTTTCATTGACAGAACATGTAAAGGGCCCTGTCTTTTTATAGAAGCATTACCTCTTTGGTCTTTTCTTGTTACATATCTAGCAATAGAAAAAGGTCGAGGGGCAAAATCATTTTCCAATATCTCCTTGTTTGCTGTTCCAGGCGTTTGGAGTTTCAATTGACTTAGAATTCCAAAACAGAAAACATCTAGGGTTGCACCTTTTTGACAGTTAAAACTAGGAAGATCCATAGGTTGTAATCCAGGTTGTTTGTTCTCTCTTGTAAATGCAATTCTCTTGGAAAAGGTGTTCAAACGGTGTGGGATTAGTAGCATTCGCACTAGCTTTTCCATCCTGATTTTGGTGTATTTTTTGGGGGGGGAGTGGTATATTGAGGGACAACAACAGTAACATTTTTGTATGTCTGTTTTTAGGTCTTAGCTACAGACAGGTAAGCTGTCTGTTGAGAGACCTTTGTCTCCAATACATAACACACACTTATAAAATGGTTTAGCTCAGCCCCTCGCTCATGATATATTTTTTAATCCATCTCAGTTATCTTCCCTTGATTCAATTACTTTCCTCCCTATGCTTGTGTTTGTTGGGTCCAGGAATATTGTGTTATCCCAATTTATTAGGGACACACCAAGTAGGTCGCATAATCCCATAAAGGTAACTACATCCTTTTTGGAGAAAAGGAGAACTGACATTTGCCTCTCACTACACTGTCAGATAATCCCTCTTCATATGTGGCATACATAGACTTATGCAACCGCTAAATGAGTATGTGCACATACCAATTGATAGTAACACAATTATATATTATGTTCTATTTGTCTACAAACCATGTACATTAGGAATATTGTAAGCGTTATAAATAACTCAGTAACACGTATGTAAATTGGGGCAAATGTCAAATAGATCCCTATCGTATTTCATCACAAATCCCTATTCTTTAATAATAAACCCATTCCAAGACTGCTGGCTATGCATGTGCATGGGTCTTGAAGCATGTCTATGCCTTCCTGTGCCGACAAGCAATGACAAAAAGCAGTAGCTTGGCCATTTAAAGGTGAAACCTATTGGCTTGACCAATGCTTGTTTTATTTTGCCACATTTGTATGCGTTTCTGAGTGTAAAAATATGTTTTACTTATTTAAAGTAATGTAAAACTGTGCCTTTTGACCCCTTTGAATGGTCTCTATCATTATTGGAATGTTGCATCATTTCTTTTCACTTCACTTCGCAGAACCTCCTGAGGCTCCCCCGGCCCCCCCATCACATCATACTTAGACAAAATCATGCCCACACCAAACCATGTGCTCTTCAAGCAATATCATCAATACTTACCACTAAGACCCTTATTACAAGACTCGGGATAATACAGATTAAGCTTGTAGTGGGATTTACCAGCCGTATTGACATTACAAGCCATCTGGGAGTATTGCATTTCAAGGAGAAACCTGCACACAAAAGGTGGTTAAGTTTCAGAAAGAAATGAAGGCAGATGTTTTCCAATAACTTGTTTCACCACCCTCCTTCAGCGAAGGATATCCAAGTACCTGGCAATTTTCTGCAAACCTAAGGAAAATGACTTATAACCACGATCTTTAGAAGGTCAATTAGCCTACAGCAGAGCATTGATGATCGTTATCTACCTTGTGTTCATGCAATTAATTTTTGCTCTGAAGAGGATGATATCTCCTAACAGTGTCAATATTTATAGAGCACTATCAGATCCTGAAAAAATCAAATTATGGAGGAGTATGAGGGTTTATTTTCACACTCAAGTCATTAGGATCAAACATTCATCTCTTGTTGATAAGCTAAGTAAAAAGAGATAGAGACTTAGTTAACTGGCCAAAGTCATTGACTTGTCAATTGCTTTACCATGAAAGCACAGTAACCAGTGTTGCAGACAAAATGTGGGTAGGACACTGAAGCGAGGAAGTGATCTGCATGCGGTCTGGATATGAGGTTTACAGGGAACCTAGTATCAGCATTTCTGGGAACATAATAGTTGGGAAGTTCATAGGTGTCTCCCCGAAATAGTGAGAGGAGTTCACAGTTGCTCACCGTCTCTGCCTAGCAAAAGCCATTAGGTTCTGGGTGCAGCAACAAAACTGCAGCATCGAATCTGCAGACTAAGGGCTTGCCACAGTAATGTTACCTTGAACCAGAATATAATAGTGCAGTTTACTCAAGAATAAAAGTTATTCCTTGGAGCGGTCTATCGCCATCATTACTGTCCAAAAGAAAGGCCATTGTGTGTGTCACTTATATCACTCATAATTACGGCTCAAAGATGTTTTTTGGGTTTGGCCTCATTTGACGTGGTGTATTGTGTTCTTCAGTCTTAGTTATTACTGTTCTTTTCTATTTCCAGGGCATTTCCTCCTCTTTGGGAATTCTGGCAGACATTTTTGTTTCAATGAGTGAAGAAGATTTTCAGAAATTTAAAAGCAATTCACTGATTGACTTGGTGAGTATCTTCAGAAATACAAAAAACTGCTGTGAAGGAAATTCACTTTCCCTAGATGTTATGTTTTGGGCCAAATGCTTCAGCTCCTCTGCCATTGAACAGTATTCGTGGCTTACAAACATGAAACAATCATTTGCAATGCAACGGGTCTCGCGTTTGCTCATGTTAGAGCTGATAGCGTTGTAAACTCCTAACCGACTTTTCGCCTATCGGCAAAAGTGCATTTATGTACGTAACCCAAAAAAGTGCAATTAACTATGTAAAGCGCTCGACTTCTGCCAAGCGAAATCGTGCTAGTAAATTAGAGAAAAAGTAGTCCACGAGCCAGACAGAAAACAGCGAGCCTAGCATGTTTTCTGTACTTGGTCGATGCACTCGAGGAGGGCTAGCCACTGGAAAAGGCATGACGTATGCATGCCTTCGACTAATGAAGGCAAGCAGATTTTATTAGGCAAGCCCACAAACCAATCAAAAACACTGACCTGACGTCGACAGGGCTCCGAGCCCTTTTCTAAACACTAAAGCATCTCGCTGCGATACTCATGGGCGAGCGCATGCAACGCAGGCTCGACCCTAAAAAGAGAAACTTATCTTGCAGCTAAGTACAGTAACATGCTTGGGGCACTATGCTGGGGATGGAAAAGGTTTGCCATTTTTCATTTAAGGTTGCTACCTTTCTAGAAAAACACCAGCTTTCTGTGCACTTTGTGGTGGTGGAAAGACCCTGAAGTGGTACTCATACAGCGGGTTATGTAAAATCCTCTCATTTCCTTTTTAACAAAAAACTCTGACTCTATTTACTTTAAAACAATTTTCGAACAGTTTAGACAACATTCAAATCCTTCTGATTTTTTTGCCCTCTAAATTTGCTGATTTAAGTTTATAATGCAAACGTGAAGACATATCAGAATTTACTGATTTTCCAAATATTTTTATTGGTCGTGGTATAAAAATAAGAACAGGGAGGTAAAATTCTGGTCAGTGGCAATCCTAAACAATATTTGGCAATTTGCAGCACCTAAATGGTTATGACACAATGCAGTGAATCGCAGTGGCGTGCAATAAAGGTCTGAAGCAGCTAATTCTGATGCAAAGCCTCTAAGGCCACATGTACAAAAGGTTTTAGTGGTCGCAAACGGAGAATTGGGCCATTTGCGACCTCTGAATAGCCTTTTGACATATACTAACCCTATTTTGCGATTCGGTAACTTATTACTGAATTGTTAAATAGGTTTGCGAGTCAGTATTAGGAAGGGGCGTTAAGGGTGTCCATTCCTAATAGCGAGTCACAGGGGGATGTATGAATGTTTTGTGACTGGAAGGCAGGCGCAAAACATTTGCAGTTTACTTCAGGTTGGTGGTAACCCATTCGCAGATGGGAAGGGGGCCCCAAGGGACCCCTTCCCCTTTGCAAATGTGAGCGTAAACATTTTTTAAGAGCAAAAAAACTTCATAAAAGTTTAAAAGAAAACTTCTCATTCTTGTTTTTTTAAATGCATTCCGTTTTCCTTTAAGGATAACAGGCTGCATTACAAACATAATTTGCTTTATTGAAAAAGCAATCACTGACATAGTGGTTTCCTGACCCCAGCAGGCCAACGTTCCTTTGATTTTGGCCATTCCCGATGGGTCGCAAATTGAGACCAGCCTCATGAATATTGATGAGACAGGTCCACTTGCAACCCACTGGGAAACGATATATGTGTCTGAGACATATTAGTACATCGTAGTTTGCGATTTCCTAATTACGATTTGCAAAAAGTCACAGTTAGGAAGTTGCAAAAACTGGCGATCATACATGTGGTCTTTAGTGATTAGTACAGCCGATAGTCGTAAATTGTAATTCTGAGCTAGCTACACAGGTGGGCAGTTCAGGCTTATCATCACATCCTTCTATCCCACCGATTTACCCGTTACGGGGGGATGCTGAGTGAGTAAGAAAACTGTGAACAGCACCCAAATTATATACATTTGACACTGTAAAGAATAAGAGCTTTGTCTAAATTACTTCCCTGTGTGCTGCAACAAGGCAATGTGATGAAGGCTATGGGCCTGATTGAGTCATTGAGTCGATTGTTACTACACTATGTGAAATTTTCACCTGTTGACACGTATTTTGTTACATGAAATGTCAAAAGTTACCTATGCAGGCAAGGATTTTGGTCTTGATTAGCGCCATTAATGAACCCTAGGAGCAGATTTACACTGTAATAATTCTTGCTAGAATCCCTTTGGAAAGCCTGACGGGCTTAGTTGACTGTCCATCTTGTAGTGTAAAATTAAAACAAAATAACATAAAAAAGTGTGCCAAAGCACATTTTTTTAAAGGACCGGACCAGGAACAAATTGCAGCTAAAGCGCTTTTTTTCTTTAAAGAACGCAATGGTGAGGGCTAGAGAGTGATGGGGAATCATGGTGAGGGGGAGCAGTTTACACCAGAGCAGAGGTGAAGTAGAGGAACAACATAGGACCTTAGCGTGGGGCAAGTTTAAAAAATAAATAAATGAAAGGGAGATTGGGAAAGGGAAAACTGGGGGGAGCAACGTGCAAGCAGAGGCGCATTCATGGGGAAAGCAGCACCCAGGGGAGAGAGAAGAAAACACACTCATTCCCATGGAGAGTTTAAATAAAAAGAAAAAAGTAGTTCCCTGAATGTAAGTACTGGATGGATACAAGTCATCCTATCAAAAGGATGTTAAAGAAGCTGTGGTCGTGGGTAGGGAGAAACACAATAAAAGAAAGGAAAGTTATAGAAAAAGGAGCAAGCAATTGAGATTGACAAGAAAGTCAACCAGTATTAAGAGAAGGGCTGACTCAAAGCCCACGATAACTATTGGTACTAGTCACAACAAAAAGTTATCTAAAAGCTGTCTGAAGGAGAAAACTAAAAACAGGCACAACCAATTATCATGATAAATAAATCAGTCATTTATGAATTCCATCGTCCTCTACTGTGGCTCACAGGTTTCTTTACTTTCCTCTTGGTGCTGCCGCTTTTGTTATTGTGTTTGGCAGTCTAATAGTTTTCATTGCAATCTCACAGTGCATCTGGCTATCCACAAAGTTCAGAACAAAGCATCAGCGGTTCCTTAACCCGTTCTGTGCCGAGGACGTAATGGTTAAGTCCGCCGGCACAGTGCTCCTGTTCCAAGGATGTAACCATTACGTCCTGGCACTTGAGCTCGGAGGGAGCTCCCTCTGTGGGCTTCCCTCCCACCCCCCCAGGGCAGGGATGGAAGGGGAAGCCCTTCCCCTTCCACCCCCATATCCTCCCCAGTGACGTCTGATGACCTCATCAGAGGCCACCTCCCATTGCGCTGGAAACTCAGCGTCCAGCGTGATCGGAAGAGAAATGCAAAGCTTTTTTCTTCCGATCATGTGATGGGGGCCTGAGAGGCTTCAGAGGGAAGGAAAGGAATTTCATTCCCTTTGAAGTCTCTCAGAGCATTTCAGCAGCCAGATCGTGAAGCAAAATGCCCACTAGACACCAGGGATTATTTTCAAAAAGAAATTGGCATAAGTGGAGCGACCCCTTGGGCAAGGGTCGCTCCCCAGGGGGGCAATTTTTTTCAAGGCTTTTGGGGGCAGATCGGCCTATTGTTATTAGGCCGATCTGCCCCCAGGGGATCTTTTTTTTTTTTTTTTTCTGTTTTTTTAGAGGTGGGAAGGGATCCCTTAGGCAAGGGTCGCGCCTAGGGGGCAAATTATGTTTAGGCCATTTCGGCCTATTTTTATTAGGCCAATCTGCCTCCAAGGGGGGCGGAAACCACTAGACACCAGTGAGCATTTTTTTTAAGACTAATTTCTCACAAGGGAAGTGACCCCTTAGGCAAGCGTCGCTCCTGAGAGGGGGCACATTTATTTTAGGCTATTTCTGCCCCCTTGGGTGCAGATCGGCCTATTTTAATTAGGCCATTCTGCCCCCAAGGGGGACAGAAACCATTATGCACCAGGGATTTTTTTTATTTTTGTTTTACAGATGGGGAGCGACCCCGTAGGCAAGGGTCACTCCCCTGGCGGGCAAATTGTATTTAGGTCATTTCTGCCCCATTTGGGGGAAGATTGGCCTATTTTTATTAGGCCAGTCTGCTGCAGAAACCACTACACACCTTGGATTTTTTTTTTTCATACTTGTGCATAAGTCGAGCGTCTTATTATAATTAGGCCGATCTGCCCCCTGGGGGGCAGAAACCCCTAGACACCAGGGATATATTTTCGTTTATGTTTACTTTTGTTTTTTTATATATGGGGAGCGACCCCTTAGGCAAGGGTCGCTCCCCCTGGGGGGGAAATTGTATTTAGACCAATTTTGCCCACGTGGGGGCAGATCGGCCTATTTTTGTTGGGCCAATCTTCCCCCAAGGGGGGGCAGAAACCACTAGACACCAGGGATCTTTATTTTTTTGCGTCAATTTCACGCAAGGGGAGCGACCCCTTAGGCAAGGGTCATTCCGCTGGGGAGGCAAGTTTATTCTAGGGCATTTCAGCCCCCCTTGGGAGCAGATCAGCCTATTTTTATTAGGCCGATCTTCCCCCAAGTGGGGCAGAAACCACTAGGCACCAGGGATTTTTTTTTTGCGCCAATTTTACGCAAGGGGAGCAACCCCTTAGGCAAGGGTCGCTACCCTGGGGGGAGCAGAAACCAGTTAGGCACCAGGGATTGGTATGTGTGTGTTTTGTTTAGGGGGAAAGCTCCCTGGGCAAGGGTCGCTCCCCATGGGGCCACATTACTGTTGACCATATATGCCCCCCCCAGAGATCAGCGAAGATTGTTTTTTCAAAATAAGAGGGTAGGGGTAGGGCCATACCCCCACCCCAAATAAATGGGGCCAAAGTTGTTCTGCCCACCAGTGGGCATATGGGGCAATTACCCCTGATCCAATCCCCAGGGGCAGAAAGTCTACTAGATGCCAGGGAATTTTAAAAAAGCAAAAAATAGTGGCGTGGTGGCTACCAACCTGTATGGGCCTGGTTATGCCCCCACCCCAACTGAAGGGGATAACAGTCTTTCAGCTCTCCCCCCGCACACTAAAACATCTTATCCCAAGGCAAGCAAGAGGACATTTGATTATTTGGGGTTTTGGTTTTACATTTGGGCCAAGAGAGCTTGGCTAACTCTCAAAATTGTCCCACTTGGAATGGTGAGGGCTGCACTTTATGGACTCTGGGACGCTGCCATGTAGAAAAATCCACAAGACCTAGACACATCTGAAAACTAAACATCTAGGTGATTCCAGGGTGGTGTGCTTCACATGCACCCGCACCATTTTCTTACCCACAATGCCCTGCAAACCTCCAACTTTGCAGGAAATCACACATTTTTCCCACATTTTTGTGATAGAACCTTCCAGAATCGGCAGGAATCCAAAAAATTCCTACCACGCAGCATTGTCTCATCTATACCGATAAAATTTTTGCTGCACTTGTCAGCCTAAAAATGTTTTTGTTTTAAACTGCCCTTTTGGACCCGATTTGTTTCCCCCTCAATTGCGACACAAGCTCTTGCCCACCTACACAAGTGAGGTATCATATTTACCGGGAGACTGAGGGGAATGTAGGGTGGTCCCGGTGTGGTGATCCCACACAGAAATGTGGGAACAATTAGATTTTTTAGCTAAATTTGAGGTTTGCTGAGGATTCTGGGTAAGAAAACATTGGGGGAACCACACAAGTCACACCTCCCTGAACTCCCTTGGGTGTCTAGTTTTCAGAAATGTCTGGGTTTGGTAGGTTTCCCTAAATGGCTGCTGAGCCCAGCACCAAAAACGCAGGTGCCCCCCCCGCAAAAACGGGTAGTTTTGTATTTGATAATTTTGATGTGTCCAGATGGTGTTTTGTGCCATTTCCTTTCACGGGCAGCAGGTTTACTCACAAAAGTGAGGTGCCATTTTTATCGAGTGGAAGGAAATTTGTGGCTCCTCTCAGATTCCAGAACTTTCTGTCACCAAAATGTGAGGAAAAAGTGTTTGTTAGGCAAATTTTTAGGTTTGCAAAGGATTCTGGGTAAAAGAACCAGGTCAGAGCCCCACAAGTCACCCCATCTTGGATTCCCCTAGGTGTCTAGTTTAAAAAAATGCGCAGGTTTGGAAGGTTTCCCTAGGTGCCGGCTAAGCTAGAGGCCAAAATCTACAGCTAGGCGTTTTGCAAGAAACACGTCAGATTTCAATGTAAAAATGTGATGTGTCCATGTTGCGTTTCCTGTGGTGAGCATTAGGCCTACCCACGTAAGCGAGTTACCATTTTGTGTCGGGAGACTTGGGGGAACACCGAATAGCAAAACAAGTGTTATTGCCCCTTTTTTTCTCTACATTTTTTCCTTCCAAATGTAAGACAGTGTGTAAAAAAGACATCTATTTGAGAAATGCCCTGTAATTCACATGCTAGTATGGGCACCACGGAATTCAGAGATGTGCAAATAGCCACTGCTTCTCAACACCTTATCTTGTGCCCATTTTGGAAATACAAAGGGTTTCTTAATACCTATTTCTCACGATTTTATATTTCACCAAATTAATTGCTGTATGCCCGGTTTACAATGAGAACCCATTGGAAGGTGCAGCTCCTTTATTGGCTCTGGGCACCTAGGGTTCTTGATGAACCTACAGGCCCTATATATCCCCGCAACCAGAAGTGTCTAGCAGACATAACGGTATATTGCTTTTGAAAATACGACATTGCAGGAAAAAGTAACAGAGTAAGACGTGGAGAAAAATAGCTGTTTTTTTCACCTCAGTTTCAATATTTTTTTAATTTCAGCTGTTAGTTTCTTTAGGAAACCCTTGTAGGATCTACACAAATTGCCCCTGTTTCCGAAAGCTGGGAAGATGGTGATTTTAGCACTGCAAACCCTTTGTTGATGCCATTTTAAGGGGAAAAACCACAAGCCTTCTTCTGCAGCCCTTTTTTTCCCATTTTTGTGAAAAAAAAGAAATGTTTGCTGTATTTTAGCTAATTTCTTGGTCTCCATCAGAGGAACCCACAAACTCTGGGTACTCCTAGAATCCATAGGATGTTGGGAAAAAAGGACGCACATTTTGTGTGGATAGTTTATGTGGACAAAAATTTATGAGGGCATAAGCGCAAACTGCCCCAAGTAGCCAAAAAGAGGCTCGGCACAGGAGGGGAAAAGGCCTGGCATCGAAGGGGTTAATGAGGATAAAAGGGCTAGACCCACCCTCTCTCAGCCCTGCGTTGACATTAAACAGTGCAGAGGCCAGTGGCGGCCGGAAATTGTAGGAGGGATGGGGCGGGTGGGACGCACAGGCACACACACACACACTCATTCATTCACACATGCGCACATCCATTCACAACACTCATTATCAAACATTCAAACATACACGCATGCACCATTCATTTAAAAACACACACACTTACCTTCAGCACAGTCTCTAAGGTCCCAGGAGGGTTGGGACTGCTGCCTTCCCTCATTAGCTGACCTTATGTCAGCCAATGAGGGAAGGCAGCAGTCCCAACTTTGTCACAGAGAGGGATGGGGTCAGTGTGACTGCTGACCCCAACCCACTCTGTGACAAGGTGTCACTGATTGACACTCACCCTGGGCGCTTCAGGGCTTAAACCTGAAGCGCCCAGGTCAGAGTCAATGGGTGACGCTTCCCCTCGTCACCAAGGGGGAGGGCCTCGAGGCACCTTTGCTGAGCCGAGGAGGTCACGCCCATATGAGCTGTGACCTCTTCAGCCCAGCAAAGTTTACCTCAGGCAGCCAGGAGCCTGGGCAATTCGCGCATGTCTAGCTCCTGGCTGCCTGATCTGAAAATGAAGAGTGTCTGTCAGGCTGACCTTTGCTCACCCTAACAGGCAGTCTTCATGAGGGGCAAAATGTGAGGTGGCGTTGCCCCTCAGCCCCAAAGGTCGGGCCGCAGCTGGCAGAGGCTGATAATAGAATGTCAGTTGTCTGTACTGTTTAATGGTAACTTGCCAGTGCAGCAGATCTGATCTACTCCACTGCGCATGCGTAATTTTTGGTAGGGATGAAACTTGCTCAGCCTTCCGATCCCTAATGCAAGGCACTAGTGCAAGCAGCACAAAATCACAGCATTTTAAGACCCCTCTGGGCAGAGGGCTAGTAAGCCGGGTCAGACTGTAGGAGGGACGAGGGTCCAAACCTGCCTGTCACTTCACCCTTTACAGGGAGTGCAGAATTATTAGGCAAGTTGTATTTTTGAGGATTAATTTTATTATTGAACAACAACCATGTTCTCAATGAACCCAAAAAACTCATTAATATCAAAACTGAATATTTTTGGAAGTAGTTTTTAGTTTGTTTTTAGTTTTAGCTACGTTAGGGGGATATCTGTGTGTGCAGGTGACTATCACTGTGCATAATTATTAGGCAACTTAACAAAAAAAAAGATATACCCATTTCAATTATTTTTAATTACCAGTGAAACCAATATAACATCTCAACATTCACAAATATACATTTCTGACATTCAAAAACAAAACAAAAACAAATCAGTAACCAATATAGCCACCTTTCTTTGCAAGGACACTCAAAAGCCTGCCATCCATGGATTCTGTCAGTGTTTTGATCTGTTCACCATCAACATTGCGTGCAGCAGCAACCACAGCCTCCCAGACACTGTTCAGAGAGGTGTACTGTTTTCCCTCCTTGTAAATCTCACATTTGATGATGGACCACAGGTTCTCAATGGGGTTCAGATCAGGTGAACAAGGAGGCCATGTCATTAGATTTCCTTCTTTTATACCCTTTCTTGCCAGCCACGCTGTGGAGTACTTGGACGCGTGTGATGGAGCATTGTCTTGCATGAAAATCATGTTTTTCTTGAAGGATGCAGACTTCTTCCTGTACCACTGCTTGAAGAAGGTGTCTTCCAGGAACTGGCAGTAGGACTGGGAGTTGAGCTTGACTCCATCCTCAACCCGAAAAGGCCCCACAAGCTCATCTTTGATGATACCAGCCCAAACCAGTACTCCACCTCCACCTTGCTGGCGTCTGAGTCGGACTGGAGCTCTCTGCCCTTTACCAATCCAGCCACGGGCCCATCCATCTGGCCCATCAAGACTCACTCTCATTTCATCAGTCCATAAAACCTTAGAAAAATCAGTCTTGAGATATTTCTTGGCCCAGTCTTGACGTTTCAGCTTGTGTGTCTTGTTCAGTGGTGGTCGTCTTTCAGCCTTTCTTACCTTGGCCATGTCTCTGAGTATTGCACACCTTGTGCTTTTGGGCACTCCAGTGATGTTGCAGCTCTGAAATATGGCCAAACTGGTGGCAAGGGGCATCGTGGCAGCTGCATGCTTGACTTTTCTCAGTTCATGGGCAGTTATTTTGCGCCTTGGTTTTTCCACACGCTTCTTGCGACCCTGTTGACTATTTTGAATGAAACGCTTGATTGTTCGATGATCACGCTTCAGAAGCTTTGCAATGTTAAGAGTGCTGCATCCCTCTGCAAGATATCTCACTATTTTTGACTTTTCTGAGCCTGTCAAGTCCTTCTTTTGACCCATTTTGCCAAAGGAAAGGAAGTTGCCTAATAATTATGCACACCTGATATAGGGTGTTGATGTCATTAGACCACACCCCTTCTCATTACAGAGATGCACATCACCTAATATGCTTAATTGGTAGTAGGCTTTCGAGCCTATACAGCTTGGAGTAAGACAACATGCATAAAGAGGATGATGTGGTCAAAATACTCATTTGCCTAATAATTCTGCACTCCCTGTATTCTTATGTCACAGGCTGGGTGGGGTAAGATTTCAATGGTCCCACCCACAGCCTTTCCAATCTTTTAACTAAATGAGGATGGAGCTAGTGAATCTGACACCACCCTGCCTGTGACAAATGGAGAAAGTGGGAGGGGGAGAAAGGCAATTCCAGTGTTGCCATTGGTCTTGTCCTCTGCCAACTGCCAGAGAATTAGATCAATCACAGCACGTTGGAGGCAGGTTGATAAATTGCATCATCAAGCTGCTGCACGCTTGCTGCTCTGCGCTCCAAGTATGCAACAACGTCCGAGGGCTCCTGTCCTAGGTCATCATGGCATGAAGCGGAAGCAATTAAGCAGGCGGTGCACAGGTTTTGCCATGTTCCAGCAACCTTATGTTTGTTTGTAGAAGTCAGTCCAGATTCCTGGTGAACGACTTGGGTGGGAACAGAGGTGATGGAGGCAATACATAACAAACTCAAAAAGTTGCTAGGGTGGAATATTTGTCTATTATATGAAAGAATACACCCCTTTCATGGGCCCCGGTTTATTGCCTCCATGAATTATAAAGAGCCTAGCTGCGTTTTACTTTATACTGCTGGCAAAGGAAAGTAGTGCAAACCAAAATAAAACCCTGCCCTGTGCTTCCCTTCTACTCATCTCTCCAGCTAGGAATAGCAACTCCTGGACTTGACCCCCAACCTCAGAGCATGAGCGTGGAGGATGAGCAAATCTAGATAGAGGGGAAGTGCATTAATTACAGAGGCAAGACTAGAGATAAACTGTTGTAAGAGAGAAAGGATAGATAGAGAGAAGGTCTTGGAGGGCAAATTAGATTAACAGGAATACTTGACAGGGAGGAGTGTGATAAATGGAAATAGAACATAAGAAACAAAAGAAAAAAAGAGGACGTAAGGGATTGCAATTAAGGGATAGGAAACTGGAGAATAACGTTGAGAGGCAGATGATGTGAGTGAGGAACCAAGAATGTGAGTGTAAAACAGCAGGAGTGAGTTAAAGTGCTAGAAGCCATAGGGTTGAGAGTTTGTGAGGGACCGTGAGAAAACAAACAAAGGAAAATGGGCATGAGAAAAAATGATAGGGAAATAGCAAGATTTGGAGACTAAAAGAAACAAAGAAAGAAATTGGGGAGACACTGATGGTGAGATGGAGAGAGCAAGAGTCGGGGGGGAGACAGGAGAGAGAACTAGATAGGAGCAAGAAGCAGTGAAGACAGGGAGAAACAAGGGAAAAAGAGGCAGATGGTGATAGAAATCAAGAGGGAAATGGAGAGAGAAAGGATCCAGAAAGAGACATGTGAGAAAGGGTGTAAGAAAGACTCAAGATGGCAACACAGAGCAAGACCTTATGAAATATGACAGTGAAACTGAAAGGCAGACATAGATGAACAGTGGGAGACAGAGAAGGAAGGGTGGAGTGAGTGTGAGAGAAATACACTTAGCAAGAGAGAGGCAGGCAGAAGCAGACAAAAGAGCCAATTTGTTTTTTTTAATGTTAATTCAAACGTTTCTTTGAGGAAAAAACGAAAGGCCCTCCTTGCAGAAATAATGCTTGTTCATTCTGTGATTCTGGTCACCTATTTGCACCTCTTCAGTTTCAGAGATCACCAGCCGCCACTGGAACAAAGGAGGAGATAGATTTGCTTTGTTCCTTCATGGTGTGAGCACATTATGGTCTTTAATCTGAGTGTCACTGAGGGAAAATCACTCTGGGGAAATGTTGTGGTGCATATTGGTTTCACACGGTGCGATTTCCCTGCCCTAATCTGAGTTTGACTCATCAGAATGGGAAATAACCCGCTGTTGATGGTTTGCTGTACTTGAAATCTGCCATTTCCCCATTAGCAACCGTGATCCCCTGCGCGTTCCTCTAGGTTATACTAGTAGGAATTTCTCTTTGGTAATGCCTTAATTTCAGAAGAATAAAATCGGGTTGCATCCATCTTTGGGTTTCCTCGGACACTGAGACGCCTCGGACTCTGAGAATGAGTGCCTGTGTGTTTTTTTTTGTTTGTTTTCCTTCATCAGTTTTCCACCTTCCAGGAATGTAGTTCAATGGTGGCCTGTCCCCCTCCATTGGCTTTTAAGCTACAAGGCAGATTTATCTGAAGAGCATGTTGTCACCAGTCTGCTGTGCTCCCTTGTTACATTTTTGATGTGCATGGCTGGAATTCCATAATTTCTTCCTTTGGGTATTTTGAAATCTCGCCATTTTTGGAAGATACAATCTCCATGAACATGGCACAACTTTTTTTGATCTGCTTTTAAGGTATCTAATGACTGCTGGCAACAACTTAAATAGTCAATGTAAGAACAGTGATTAAAATCTTCGCCCCAGAGCCGGAGTGGTGCAGCACAGTGTCAACAATCCTGTTTCCACGAGCGACATGCAAGTCGTGTTAAGAAAGTCATGAAGCTTAGTGTGAAATTATAACAACAATTTAGGGCCATATGTACAAACACATTTTCCAATAGACAAAGAATGGGCAAAACTGCTTGCTACATCTGGCCCTTAATTATTAGTCTGAAGCTTCCTTTTATGGACAAAGTGCAGAATCCTGGATTCACTGTACATTGAATCATCAAATGAAGTTGTCCTATTGCTGCAGCTATCAAACCTGCCATTTTCTGGTGGTTGCACAATTTTTAATTTCCTTCTGTGTTTTACAACACAACACCCCTGCATCAGCTTCAGCCATGTTCGATTGCAAACGCTGTTATGGTAAGCATCCATATGTCTTTTCAAGTGTCATCACATTTTGTTCTGCCCACCATAGCACACAGTTTAGAGTAAGTAGTCTGCCCTCTTCTGCCATTGGCGTTCTTGTCTAAAAAGAAGTGTGCTTTAGTGCCAGGGTTGGTGTGCCAGCACATAACTTTACCAGTGTTTTTTTTTTCTTCCGATTCTTTATCCTTTTATGTTTTTAGTCGTCCTTTAATGTTTAAACTACGTTTTCACATTATTGGAATTCAAAGCCACTAATGATTTTTGTCTGCCCCAAAAAGAATAAGATTTTTGTGTGACGTACTTTAGAAATAAAGAGGTTTTCTATACCTATTCGAAGAACACCTGCCTGCTGGAAACACCTGTACTAAACTTACATGGAATAATTACTTTGTTTGAAATGTAAAATGTTATTGAAAGAATATTGCTGACACATTTAGGAGGTGGTGCATTTTCTTTTTTTCTTCTTTTTTTTTTTTTTTAGGGGGGGGGCATGCTCGCCATTAAAAAAAAAAAAATAGAAATAATAATTACACCATCTTGCCAAGGGCAAAGATATTGGGATTGCCAAGGATTATCAGGCAAAGACATCACCAGCTGAGTGTGTGCATTTAGAAGAGTGGCCCAAAGGGACTCCAACCTATGTTTTTCTTTTATCTGGCTCAGTGACTTCCCAAAATGTTGAGAGAATTCACTATCGAGTGATACTTCTCCTCTTTCCCAAAGAACACTAGTAAATTTGTAAGAACAGAAGATACCTGTCTTAGTTATATCACTTAGGATGTGAGAGTATGTGGGAAAATTCTTCATACTGATCAATGTTGTTAAATCTCCAGGTGGGTGTGCGGGATGATTTGTATTTTCTTTAGTATTCTACCGGACATTGTATTTAACTAGTATATTTTTATGAATGACATCAGCATTTTCAAAATCTTATTGAGGTGAGGAGCACTTAACCCATGAGAACAAATGATGTTTGCAAAATAGGGAGGGGTAGTTGTGGCTATTGGGCTAATAATTTAAAATAATTTGGGGTGAGTTTTTAAGATAAAGGCTTGTCTCTCAAAGATTTAGGATGAGGTCCTCTTGGCTCTCCATTCTCTCTCCATTGGTAACTATGCCACATTAAATCTTAATAGGAAAAAAGGACTAAGATTGAGAAGATAAAGACCACATAGTAAAGAATATGGAAGAATGCAGAGGGATAAAGGAACTATAACATGGTTCTGTAGACTAGATAAACCAATTGCCAAACTTATTTTTGTAATGGGGAGCCACAGTGGAATACTGAATAGATGAGGGGTGTTTTGAGTGAGAATGTAGTGAACTTGTATACGGTTTGTACTTCTTTTCAGAGATTACCCTGTGCTGATAAAATAATAAATATGTAGTTTTCTGGGTTATGTTTTGCTATTTTTTCTTCTCAGTTTTTTCCAGCTGTGATTTTGATTCCTTTTAAGGATCACTGACATAGCTTTTTATTGCATGCTCATCAGAGTAATTTGAGTTATTTTCATGCACATAAGGTGCATCATTTGGCATTACAAACTGAATATAGCCAGGTCTATTTCTCAGTTGGCTTTAGAAAAATGATTTGGTCTTGTGTGAAAAGAACGATTTTGATTATATGTAACATCTCTGATCTTATCAATATTGATAAAATACATTTGAGCAGGCAATAATGGGGCCATAGAAAATGGGAAGTACTAGCGGCAATGGAGTATGAAACTTTAGAAACCTAAACTAAACTCAGCAGAAAACAACCCATTCCCTTTTGTATGTTTTGATCATAACAAAAATCTGTTGTAAAGTAAACACTTTGGCAGTACCTACAGTTTTGAGTCTGCGCCTACAATATATATCCCCTACATTAAAGCATATATTTTGAGTTCTTTGTTTAGTAAATGGGCTTGAAGCGAAGGTCTTATAGAAATGCCAAAGATTTTATGGAATCTAAAATTGGTGAACTTCCTTGGTCCTCATAAGCATTCATGCCTCCGTCTCACATGTTATTTTGCAGAGCCTCCTGACAGAATATGACCACCGCTTACTTTCAGCAGCAGAAGCATGCAAACTGGCAGCAACCTATAGTGCCTACAGCCCCCTCTTTGTTCTGACAAATGTGGTAAGTAATATTTTTGTGTTGAAAGAAAGTAGGGATTTTGTTGATGTGTAGCTAAAATGGGTGATGAAAGTTAACAATTAAGGTTAGTGATAAAGTAAATGAAAGACAAAGATTGTTGTAGGAGATTTGATTATTTAGTAATGTCCAAGATTCACCTACATCTTAGACAAGGGATGTCCAGGAGGGGAAGCTCCATGCCAAATTTGTCAGATTCCTACTTAAAATACATTGACAAAACGTAATCTCAGTGGGACGCAATTACATATTAATTATTCTGGAAATCTCTCATGGATTTTGCCCTCATGGCTGTGCAATCAATACCTCTTGTTCAGAATGGCGGGGGACACTACCTCAGGAGGCTGAGAACAGTTCAGGACAAAATTCTGTAAAGGAGCAATATAATCCACAGTCCCGAATGGTTCAGAGCTCCCAGTATCTCTCACAGATTGACCCCTTATTGGGTTAGAGAGCTGTAGTAGTGACCAGAGAATACATGTTTTCTGAAAGTGGAACACAGTCAAGTACAGAGCACTGCAGAGTGAGGGTTGATGACAGGAGAAGGCAGGGAAAGACCTGAGCAGAGCGTGAAGAGCAGGAAGAGTTTTGACAGGGATAAACTCTACATTCTATTGGAGGTGCCTCATCTAGAACAGAGAAATTGTTTTGACAAAAATGCTCAGAAAATTCCAGAAAATGCAAAAATATGTAGGTCTAGATTCAGGATAAAGTATCCGTTGGCCCTCAAGTTGACTTTTACTACCCCTTTATCATCATCACACATGGTCTTGGCAGGTGCATGATGGGACCACGACACAGTGTATCATCTGGTGGATGTACATTCCGAGACAGTATTTAAAAAATGAAATGACCTATAACCTGTGATGCTGAATATGTAAAATAAAAGCAGAGTCACAAAGATCTAGGTATAATCCATTGTTCTTTTCGCCCACCACGCCACCCCAGTTTGGACCCAGCCATTTGCAGATCAGTCTTGATCCTGTTCCCCGTGTTTCCGGGCCCGGAGGACCTGGCCTGGCTGTTCGGGCTGGACTGTTCACATGGGGAACATGGTCAAGCCTGATTTGCATATGGTTGGGTCCAAAATGGGGTGGCGTGGTAGGCAAAAAAACAATGGATTAAACCCAGATCTCTGTGACTGGGGTGGATGTTTGCATTGTTCAGCATTCTATCCATCATCTGTTCTTCTTTCTTGAGTATGTAAAATAACCACAATAATATCTTATCTCTACACCAACAACTCTCTTAATGCATGGATAAGACACACCAGTAGCCAGTCACCTATTGTGACTATTCCATGAATCACGCACAAACCCACATACGTTCCCTGTGCATTAGCTGGCAGCTGATGTAACAAGCCCTAGCATATGCTATACACCTCCTTGAACCACTAGCGAGGTTGGTGCTTCAGTAAGCTGAGGTTTGCTACCAAGGGGTGTAGTTAGATTACTACAGAAGGCCTAAAAATTGTCTTCTTCACTATTAGAGAACGCACAATACTATTTAGCATTGAGTGTTGAAAACCTTCGCTTCATGCCTGGTTACTGGCACAGCAGGTCTGTCAGCCTCATTCACAGCAAGTGTAGTCATTGAATGCTAACATATTTCTGCAGTTTGCAAGACCCCATTTTGCAGTACACCCTAATTTATGCTTACACAGATGAAAAAGCTGATGAGTCTACCCTAGATGATGATGGAAAATAGGAAGTAATTATCCTCATACATCACATCATCTCGCTTCTCAGCACTCACATCCAGACCCAATCCAGTAGAAGAATATGAAGAATTTCTTCAAGCAGCTCGCAATGCTTCTCCGTCTAGGGGTCCAACAATGACTGGTGTCCATCATGTCCAGAGCAAAGGTTTCTCTTCAAAGGCTTAATTCAGGTCACTACAGTGCTAATGACTGTAGCTGCTACAGCAACAACTTCATGGCCTTCCTGTTATTGGTAGGAGGTGACCTAAGCACAATACTCAAAGTGACATTGCCCAACTTGCAAGAACCTTTCTAGCACGTCTCTGATGGCGATGACAGGCAGCTGCAGCCATGTATGGATGAGCTAACAGGGTAATTGAGGATCCTTCTTACCACTAGGTTTAATAGCTATGACCAGACTCATGCCGCAACACAAATCATAAATGCCAGCATCATCCTCAGCCGACCTAATGAGACATTGCAGGAGGAGGTAATGCTTTGTAAGACATACTTTGCCAGGAAGTATGTGCAGATCTGAGCAGCCATCACCCAGGGCAGGTCAACAATGGAAGTGAGGACAGAGAGATGAATCATCCCTGCACAAATCGCTGCTGCATGTGATTATTTACTCAATCTTTCTGACAAGTTACTGTTATTTTTCATTACTTTGTTACTTTTCTACATCACTCAAAGCCTATATCACTGTGTCCTTCCCCATTTTTTCACCTATACCTATACGTCAAAGGAAATTATAGAATTGCAAGTTATAGCACTGAAATATGTGTTGGAATATTGTGTTCATGTCATGATTTGCTACACTTAGAAATACCTTTGAGCTACTCTGTTCCTCCAAGCCCTTTGTTTCATGTCTGTGTCATCATGATCATCATCATGTGCATGCCTGGATAAACATTGCCGTCTTCATCTGTGGCATCTGTGGTGTCTTCCTCCACCTTTACCTTTAGATCCCCACAGCAGACAGTGTCAAGCAGCATTGCACTTCTTGTGATCCTTCAGTAGTGCACCACGGGAGCATGCCACAGGGCTTCACTACATTTGTGAAGGAACCTGAACCTGAATCTGGATATTAGGCTGAATGTTGAGTCTAGTGGCGAAGCCGGAGTGCCATGGGCCCTAATTAAAATTAGGAAAGTAAGTCTTCCTGACGCAGCTGTATAGTAAAAGATAGTAATAATTACTCTTCAGTGGGCCCTGGTGCCACAGCGGCATCTTCACAAGTGATAGCTGCATCCCTGGTCCGCTGCCTCACAGGTATTATCATAAGAAGACAGTATTTTATTTCTGCTGTGTGGCTGTTCTGTTTTTCAGTTTGGAGGACAGCATCCACCCATGTATGCCCTATGCAGCCAACTCTTTAGGCATTACAGTGGTGTTTAGATAAATGCAGCTGTTTCCCCAGCACAACGTCCTGTGACTTTGCAAAGTTGTCAGTCACCCAACTCACTGTTGACCAGTGTATGTACAGTGATATTTTTAAACATGTCTGCACCGGTTGTGCTCCCAGGGTACCCTGCTATTGTCTGGTATGATGCTATTTGCTTCCAGCATTATCTATACATTGAGTGAATGATGAGTATGAGCATGAGCATTTCCCTGGGGAAATGAATGAACTTTGGAAATGATAAAGGCCTTTGTGGCCCATTAGCTCACAGAGGACAGAAGAATCAGTGAAGCACATCGTCACTATGAAGAGCCCAGGCATGGTAGGTATTTCAGCTGTATTCTGCCATGTCCTTTGCACTTGGCCTCTTGATGTCATCTGCTTTAGATTTTTTGTAGTGCATGATTTTAGATCATGATTTTGCATCAGTTCCTCAAAGTGTGAACAGTGTATTCAAGTTAATGAATCCGTACAGAAAGCCCTAAGGATTGCACATTTCTTCCTGAAGTCTGTGGATTTTCCATTGCCACTCAGCTCTAATGCAGGCCCATTGCCCCTATGTGTCACATGTTTACAGTGTATGAAATTTCCTTTGGAAATGATTCCCATTCTTCAATAAATGCAGTACAGTTCTTACAGAGTGGTAGAACTAAAAAGATGTGCATTATATATTAGGAACAACATATTTTGCCTACAAGAGAAGCTCCCTTTGCCCTGTTGTTGGATGGTCAACAGTTTTAAACATGTTAAAGGAACAAGTATATACCTTTGTTTAGCTCTAAATGGAGACCTCTATAACTGAGAAATAGTTTCACTTAAATATTGTAACCTTCCACTGCCTACTCCGAAAGTCCATAAAAAAATCCTCTTATTCAGTTACAGTGTCGTGAAATGCATGCCTTTCCCGTTTCTCCTGCCTCAAACGTGACTAGAGGTAATCTGGTTCATAAATTGGTAAAGGCTCAACGTAATGCTTTGTCCAACTACGTGGTAGCGGTTGTAGTGAACTATTGGATGGGGAACCTTCTACAGACTCTCCCACGTGATAATATATTACTGGGAAGATTCGTTCCGGTTGTCCGATTGGCTTCATGTCTGTCCCTTCCTACATGAACCACACTACAAAAAGACGCTCAACCCTGGTCAACAAACGGGGTAAACACTTATCCTACCACGCAGGTGACTTCGGATCACAACAGTGACATGAAGGGCTAAACAAATGCTTCTTTGCTATGCAGTTCAACTTGCAATTCTCGTGATGCAGTGAAAATAAATTATTCTGGTTGTATATCAGAATAGCGAGGACAGAAATATCATCATTCAAAAATATTGTATCCTAAATATTGAGATCCAAACTGTTGTGGAAACATATCAAATGTATTGATTTGGAGTTAAGCATATTAACCATGGTAAATGTTTATGTATATTTACCTTCATGATATTTTGTTACTGTATTTTTTAAAACAATAATTTTGTATGACGATATTTCATTCACAGTTATTCTGTTAGTATACCAATATTCTACGATGTCTTACCCTTCTCTATTTTGTTATTCTTTTAATACTCACAGAACATCCGAGGGATGTGTTTGCTGTCCTACAGCTTTTCCAGTGACTGCTTGGAAGAGCGGAGAAAATATTATCTTTCTGAAGCTAAGGAGGCTTTTGAAGTTGGACTCCTCACCAAGAAGGACACTGATTCAGTCTCAAGCAAACAGCAGCTACACAATTTGGTTAAGGCAGCATATTGTCTTGCAACGGTCCATAAATGGCACAGTGGAGAGACCGAAGAGCTTTGCAGCGTGCGGCAATTGTGCGGCGAAGCTGTTGAAAAACTGTGTGTGTACAGTAGCTTGCCCGAAAAGCAGGACAAAAGTGCCCTTGCTAAAGAGATCACGTCCCTGATCTCCACTGTTACAGAACTTTTGAAAGTGCAAAGCTTTACAAATTCAGATGAGAGATCATATGTTCCAGAAAGTTACAAAGATTGTGCAGAGAAATCAATTCTCCACGGAAGAGTGAGTTTTAAGGAAATCATTGAAATGCATTCTCAGCATCACACTTCAGTGTGCAAAGTGTTCGCCAACATAGGTAAGAACCATAAAACAAAGGAAGAACCATCAGCCAACGGCATCTGTATCACAGCTTTGGAAACTGCAACTAGAAATCCTGACACTGTTGCTATGGAAGAGCATGGCCACCGGATGAAGGGAGCCTCCAGGCACCCACCTTTGCAGAAATACAATAGGAAACATCAGAATACTGTGAACAAAGGTAAAAGGCCTTTGACTCGCTCTGATCCAGTGACTGAAGATGCAGAAACAGAGAGTGAGTCAGTGCCCAGTGGCAAAAGTGATAGCAACAGAAGGTCAGATCAACCACCTATCAGGCACCAAAGTTCGAGCTCATCACATTCTTGGAGCAATCTGTCAAGATCCTCCTTTAGTTGGGAAGAAGTTGATTGTGTGGACAAAAGTGGTGTCTGGAAACCAGATAAAAAAGTCACAACTGATATAGATGGGGAATGTTCTACAGCTGCTTCAGAAGAGGAAGATAACAGTGTCCCGGGACACAGCCTTAGTGCCCTGTCCAAGAAAACACAGAACCTCTCTCTTGAGGAGGGCCAGGGTCACCCTTTGAATCACTCTTCATTTGATCTGACAAGACCAGTGGCCGGGAAAGAGAAAAGGAACACACATTCGCAAGTAGAACCAGGGCCTTCCCTGGATGATGCGATTGCCTCTCAAGCATCCATGGTGCCTCATCCCAGCCAGTCTGGTGGAGCAGTTGATGCAACTTCACAGTCCTCACAGTCGGAATCCTTTGAAATGATTGATCCTTCCGCAGAAACTGAGTCAGTTACTGACTGCAACAGAGGTCTGGATGTTGTTTACCCACAGCGTATGATGCAGGGAGAAGATGATGGAAAAGGCTTAGGAATGTTGGTATCTGACAAAGCAACATATTTTGAAGTGGATCCAGAAGGAGAAACTGTAGATGGTACAGATGAAATTCCCCGTTCTAATGATGCCGCTGAGAATATAGTAGTTCTTCCTAAACAAACAAGCCAGGACACTAAAATGTGTTTGGATGACATTGACCCTGGAGCAGAAACAGCAGATGGATGGGAAGTTGTAGAAAGCAATGGTGTTTCAGCCACAAAACATCCTTCTCATACAGACGCCGCACATCGTCAGAAGAGCACAACAACGGGGAACTCCTCGACCTCTGCTCTAGAACGGATGTCTTCAGCAGGGAGCAGTTTCGATCCATGCGACAGCACAGAGACTGGTGACGATGATTATCTAAACTGTGTTTTGAGCAGCAGTCACAGCTCTATATCTTCCTTTAAATCGGGGGGTCGATCGTCACGTTCTTTAAGCAGTATGTCTGACCAGGGGAGTTTGAATTCCAGCACAAGTTCTTTTGTTATGGTGAAGGGAAAGACCAGAGAAGAGATTTTGGAAGCTCGAACTTTGGAAGAAGCTGATTATCAAAAGCTCCTATCAGGCGTGGGTCACGATTGGCTATTACAAAGGCTTAATGGCACTGGGATATTTAAGCCTAATCGTCTCCATAAGGCTTACAGTAAGTGCTTTAATGTGATATATTTGTTCATTTGTTTTACCTTATCAGTTTTTGATGCAGTTATTATTATAATGTTTATTGAATTACCTGTAGTCTTTCTGTGAAGAGTGAGATATCCCATCATTGATGTGATGGGTACATCACTATAACCAAGGTAGACTGTGGTGTATAACCAATTTGCTTTTGTTTGTTCCCCATCCATTATTCTAAATCTTTATTGTCGTTTTCTCTTGCACAGTCAAAAACAAGCATATAATTTTCAAAAAGTAGGGTTCCTCTTAAGGATCAAATATTTTTATTGATGTTTTTGAATACATGCATCTGCCACCCCCCCCCACCCGAATATCCGGAGGCCAGCAGAGAACGTGTGTTATCAAGATACACCAGTCACAGCTCATTTGATACAACACAGAGAAATTCAAACTTTCCATCCACCTATACCTTTCACTCAGTAATTCTATTAAGCACAAACTAGGTGTGGGCTTCTGTTTGAAATAGCAAGTTCAGATGTTGTACATGTAATCATGTATGTTTCCTTGTACTCCTTACCGATACTCAAGGCATTTGTGATATTGATGGGATGATTCATTGCACTCTTGAGTATTAGGGACATGTAAGTGCTCTGAAATCCGATGGGAGATAGGATAAGAAGGATGCCTAAAGGGTTCCAAAATCCTCTCCTTTCTTTTCTGGTGCCAAAAACAACCTTTCCATTACTAGAAGTAGCAGCTGACAAGTACCAGTACTAATCACTCCACTCTGGGTCTTTAATGCAGTAATTACTTCTGAGGCTGCACATAGTGTGAATGTGATTTGTTTCTCAATGAGAAAATAAAGTGGGAAGGTCCTTCTAACTGGGAGACCGGACAGAGTGTAAGAAGGAAATCTGGGGGAACTTGTTTGTCAGTAGCGTCTAGCACACCTGTCCTATACGCTTGGTGTTTAAGGAGTCCCACATAATGTTTGCAAGTGTCCCTGTTCCCCATACCCTCTCCAGAGCTTATCTTAGCACTAAGTGTCCCACTGATGCAATTTCACCCAGGTGTGGCACTAGTATACTGTAAGTTCTGACAGGGCCTCCCTTACAACTATGCCTTTAGGTGCTGTGAATTCCTCCTTGGTCAGTTCAGATCCTAATTCTTCCACTATTTTTGAAACAAAGATTTATCCACCTGATAGGTATGTAAGAGATGCCTGCATATATCTGAAACAATCATTTTCTCTCTGCTTTTGGTAAGTACCCATCTCATTGATTTCTTCATGTCTGATTGTGGGCAGTTTACTAGATGCGTGTATTACCCAGTGTTGAATCTGGTAATATCGGGACCTTTCGGCCTCAGCTTTGCTCTACTGCCTTTTTGTGTGTTCGGTGTGTGGAAAGATTTGACTCCTTCCTCGTCCAATGACTCTCTCATCAGGACACAGCCTCTCACTCTCCATCCATTAACGGAGTGTTCCTCTACACCTGGAGCCAAATCTGAGTTACCCAGGCCCAAGCACCAGTGTTCTTTCACTTAAAATTGTACCATTGTTCCACAATTGGCACATCCCTGGCACACAGATAGGTCCCTTGTAAAAGGTACCAGTGGTACCAAGGGCCCTGTGACCAGGAAAGGTTGCAGCATGTCTTGTGCCACCCTAAGGGACCCCTCACCTAACACATTCACACTGCCATTGCAGATTGTGTGAGGTGATGGAGAGAAAAAGGCAAAGTCGACTTGGCATCCCCCTCAGAATGCCATGCACACAAAATACTGCCAGTGGCATAGGTAAGTCACCCCTCTAGCAGGCCTTACAGCCCTAAGGCAGGGTGTACTAAACCACAGGTGAGGGCATAGCTGCGTGAGCAATATGCCCCTACAGTGTCTAAGTCTATTCTTAGACATTGTAAGTACAGTGTGGCCACATAAAGTATATGGTATGGGAGTTTGTCAAAACGAACTCCACAGCTCCAGCAATGGCTACACTGAATACCGGGAAGTTTGGTATCAAACTTCTCAGAATAATAAACCCACACTGATGCCAGTGTTGGATGTATTACAAAATGCACACAGAGGGCATCTTAGAAGAGGCCCCCTGTATTTTACCCAATCCTCCAGTGCAGGACTGTCTAGTCTGTGCCAGCCTGTCACTGAGACAAGTTTCTGACCCCCTGGGATGAGAGCCTTTGTGCTCTCTGAGGCCAGAAACAAAGCCTGCACTTGGTGGAGGTGCTCCACACCTCCCCCCTGCAAGAACTGTAACACCTAGCAGCGAGCCTCAAAGGCTCAGGCTTCGTGTTACAATGCCCCAGGGCACTCCAGCTAGTGGAAATGCCCACCCCCTGGACACAGCCCCCACTTTTGGCGGCAAGTCCAGAGGAGATAATGAGAAAAACAAGGAGGAGTCACCTACCAGCCAGGACAACCCCTAAGGTGCACTGAGCTGAGGTGACCCCTGTCTTTAGAAATCCTCCATCTTGGTTTTGGAGGATTCCCCTAATAGGATAAGGGATTTGCCCCCTCCCCTCAGGGAGGAGGCGCAAGGAGGGTGTAGCCACCCCCAAGTACAGTACCCATTGGCTACTGACCCCCCAGACCTAAACACACCCCTAAATTCAGTGTTTAGGGGTGACCCTGAACCCAGGAAATCAGATTCCCGCAACCTGAAGAATGAAGAAGGACTGCTGACCTGAAAGCCCCGCAGAGACGATGGAGACGGCAACTGACTTGGCCCCAGCCCTACCGGCCTGTCTCCAGACTCAAAGAACCTGCACAGCGATGCATCTCACAGACAGGGACCAGTGACCTCTGAGGACTCATAGGACTGCCCTGAACCCGAAGGACCAAGAAACTGCAGAGAGCAGTGGCACTGTTCAAAAACAGCAGCATCTTTTTAGCAACTTTGAAAGAACTCTCCCTTCCCGCCAGAAGCGTGAGACTTCTCACTCTGTACCCGACGGCCCCGGCTCAAGCTCCAGAGAACAAACACTGCAGAGAGGACACCCAGGCGACTGCGTGAGTAACCTGGATCGACCCCCTGGCACACCCACAGCGACGCCCGCAGAGAGGATCCAGAGGCTCCCCTTGACTGAGAGTGCCTGGTAACAAGGAACCAGACGCCTGGACCAAGCACTGCTCCCGCAGCCCCCAGGACCGAGAGGAACCAACTTCTAGTGCAGGAGTGACCAGCAGGCAGCCTTCTTCCTAGCCCAGTCATTGGCTGGCCCAAGAAGCCCCCCCCTGTGCCCTGCCTGCATTGCCTAAGTGACCCCCGGGTCCCTCCTTTTCTTCCTATAGCAAACCTGACACCAACTTTGCACACTGCACCCTGCCGCCCCTGTGCCGCTGAGGATGTGTTCTGTGTGCCTGTTTGTGTGTCCCCCAGTGCTCTAAAAAAACAAAAAACTGGTCTGCTCCCGGACAGCAGACAGGAACCGGAGCACCCCTATTCTCCATAGGCGCCTATGTGTTTTGGGCCCTCCTTTGACCTCTGCACCTGACTGGCCCTGTGTTGCTGGTGCGGTGACTTTGGGGTTGCCCTGAACCCCCAACAGTGGGCTGCCTATGCCCAGGAGACTGACTGTGTAAGTGCTTTACTTACCTGAGAAACTTAACAAAACTTACTTCCCCCAGGAACTGTTGATGTTTGCCCTGTGTCCACCTTTAACATAGCTAATTGCCATTTTTACCTATACTGTGTGTACTACTGCTTTAATTCAAAGTTCCATACTTACCTGTGTGACGTACCTTGCATTTTATGTACTTACCTCAAATCTTGAATCGTGTGATTCTAAGATGAATTATGAAAAGATATTTTTCTAAATAAAACTATTGGCCTGGAGTTAAGTCTTTGAGTGTGTGTTCCTCATTTATTGACTGTGTGTGTACATCAAATGCTTAACACTACCCTCTGATAAGCCTACTGCTCGACCACACTACCACAAAATAGAGCATTATTATGATCTAATTTTGCCACTATAAACCTCTAAGGGGAACCCTTGGACTCTGTGCACACTATCTCTCACTTTGAGATAGTATATACAGAGCCAACTTCCTACACCAATGATAAATGATAGAATTGATGACCTGAGGATGCCTTAGAGTACTGACAGATAATTTACTGCAAAAAGCTAGTGAAGCCTTTCATTCATAGAATGGCTGTTGGTAAGGCTCCAGGCTCTTACTTAGATTTCAACTAGTCTACTCTTTTAAATTATTTTTGTCAAGGACCACCCTTTGTACATCTTGTAAAGAGTGTTGGAGCTTACCCAGTTATAAAACAAAAACCTACAAAAGAAGTACGATTTTACAGACCCATTATCTTGGTGGACATTAGTTGTAAGATTTATGTATTGACATGGTATTGTATAATGCAAACCTGTGCAAAATGCAGTGGAGTACTTACAGGGTCAAAGGCAAGAATATAGTGCATAAATGATGGGAGGGAAGAGTAGACGTGGACTACTTCTTTGTCATGATGTTGCATTGTGCACTTTGAAGATATGTCTTCTGCTCTTTCATAAATTGGAGGAGGGTTTGGGGAGGTTATAATAAATACAGGAATGTCACTTCTTGGTGCATAAACAGAGATGCCTTGCTGCCTTGTTAGACCTGGTTTCTTGGGCATCATGGCACTCAGGGTTTACTACACTCCAATCGCATCAACTGGAGTGTTCCCCAGTGGTGTCCTGGGGCCTCAGTACTCGTGGACCCAAAACTGGACAACCAAGTACTTCTCTCCAGTACTTGACTCTCTCAGGGGAGTGAGACAGAGCAGTCCAAGGCTTACTCAAGGAGGTGAGGTGGGTTTAAACAGTCAGAATACAGTGCACACCGTACAATCAGCTAACAAGATCAATGTAAAATCAGTGCTTTACTTTAAAAAAAAAGTACTTTAATACACATAAGAGAAATATATTAAACATAAAACTAGGATAAACAGTAAACAATAGACATCTCAGCAACCCTCTGGGCCAGAGCTCTGACCCCAAACAGTATTATAGTGCCTAGATGCTAAGCACTATAAAAACACAGTTAGTGTGTAGACACACAATTAGCATTGCATATTACAGACCATGCTTCACAGGGTTTCTCTCATTTGCTAGAACCATGATACCAACCCTTGTATTGCAATGGTTAAGTTTCAGCATATGATGTGAAGTCAAATGTTCCAGATCAGCCCCAGAACCCACCACCCAAACAACAGAAGTGCCCCCCCAGTCCTTAGCAAGAACACCGCTTTGGTGGCGTCAGTGATCTGATCACAGGTGCCTGATGTCTTGCCATAGTTTACCGGAGTCCCTCTAGTCCAGCAGCCCCTGGCTAGCTGTAGGAGGGTAGCCAGCTGGCCGAGTGCCAGTATGCCCTAGTACCCTCATGTGTCACGAAGAGAAAGATAGGGGGTCTGTACCACAGGACACCATTCCTCAGCAACAGATGGTAACTGGAAGTATCACACAGGCTCCAACAGCAAGGGGGAGGGGTCTGGGCAAAGTGATCTTGCCTTCAAGAATTGGAATCAAGCTTCCCTGTCTCCCTCTGTCTGTGTTGATGTGCTGCAAGCTTCCTTATCTTGAGCAGCTGTTTGCAATTTACTTGTCCCTTAAGCGAATGCTCGACAAGCCTCAAACCACAGCTGGGCCTCTGCATTCAGGCTGCTGACTGATGCCTTTGCTCCTTCACAGCTGGCAAATTTCTTCACAGCAGAACCCCTCCACCACAGAGAAAACTCTCTCAAGTTCAGACACGGTGAGCAAGCATCCTTGCCTTTTCACCATGGGCCCACTGCTGGCTTCTGTAGATGCTTGTTACAACCAAAGACCAGTCTTGAACAACCACTTACCACTCAGGCCAGACTTTTATCACTTCTGATTAATAGGCTGATCCAATCAGATGTTCTGCTACTTCTGAATCCTGGGTACCCCTCCAATCCGGAGGCACATGTATGTCATGCTCACTGCATGTGCAAGGCATACAAGAATGAGTTACTGTCCTTCAAGACAGGCTTTTGGAAGCAGCCCGGGCTATTCCCCTGGTAGGAATTTTAATTAACTCCAGACCTGGAGGCACTGACTATCACCAAAGAGAAAGGGGGAGGCCCCCTACCAGCAGAGTTAGGGCAGCTAAACCCAGATAAGAGCAAGTGTCCACCTCTAGCCCACCAGGCTTCTCCAAGGAATAGGGTGGGGCACAGGGAGCTGGAATGTCAAGCAGAACTGCTCAGCTCATGTGAAACACAATGGGTCACCTCACCATTCTCCCCTAGGGATCCTACTGGCTCTCAAACACACATCCCAGGTAGGCAAAGGCAACAGGGCCACAGGTAAAGAAGACTGCACAGACTTGATCAGGAGGGTGGCTAGTAGCCCCCCACCAAGGGTACAGGGATACATGTATCCCTGACTATAGATTTATTGCTGCCACCACTGTCAGTCTACCACTGCCTTGGTAGAGAGGACACTAGCCACTCTGTGTAATAGGGGTGCACCATGCATGTCCCCCTTGACCTCTGAGCTAAGCTCTAGGGTCTCAGTCCATGTAAACAGGGAGATCCTCAGTGGATGTTCACGTTCACCAAGGTAGGGATCTAAAAACCAAATAGTAACTTTTAAGTGACTTGCCTGTAGATCACCTGAAGGCAGGGGAAACTCCCTCTCCAGAGAGATGCAGAAGACTTACCGTCCCAAAACTTGTTTTTTTCCTTTTTTTCAATTCCCAATATGATGGTCCACAGGCTACTGGTGTGGTGAGGTCCCCTTGAGGTAGTGAGTCTGTCAGCCAAATAGACAGAGATGCCGGTTATAATGACTCTGCAGATGAAGAAGTCCTTCTCAAGAAACTGCAAGCATGAGTGGGTCATCAAGGGAATTTGCAGTGTTTGATTGCTTGTTGTTTTGTGAGGTGTTTCCCTTCCATTATAGAAAAGGCCACACGAACAGCCAACTTTATCAGGTTTGTGAATAGATTTGACAACAATATTGCATATCAAATAACCCAAATAACCCAAATAATGCAGTCAGTTGTGGGTAGAATTCTCTCTTATAATGCTGAAAGTCAGGCTTTGACAATGCAACCAAATCACTCATAGTATTTTAGAAGAGAACCTGGAAAACGTCTCACTCTTGTTGGATGGTTGCACTGTGAATGCAATGAAAAGGATCAAAGGTTTTCAGCCCATGGCCATGATCATGCGAAAAGGCATCACTTAACATAAAGTTAGGAGGAAAATTCAAACATCAACTGACAAGTGATATGACATTGAAAACGTATAAAAGGAATAAATGAGGAATCACCACTGCCCTCTTAGTGCATCTAGGGCAAAAGAGAATGAGCTCAGTTTAGCTACCACTTCAGATGATGACATGAATCACCAGATTAAATGTTGCTAAACCCAAAAGAAAGCACTTAAACTATGACTGGTTGTGGAGATCCCATGGTGTGACACCTTTACTGTCAACAAACACACTCAGTCCATTTAAAATAGGAAATTCCTTGCTCTTGCAAAGGCAGATGTTTTAATGTTGAATGGTAAACTGGTGCAAAAACATAGAACCGTCTGTGTCAAGGACATGATGTCACATCATAGGATTTAAGACATTTGATGTTCCTCTCCCAAGACTGTTGTCACTTAAGGAAAAGAAGACTTGTGGCCATTGTTCAAAAAGATGGAATTTGATACTGAAAGGTTTATATGCTAATCCTTCTTGAGAACCATTGCAGTAGACATGATCATTGAAAGAAAGGGAAAACCTAATATGAGATTAGCTTGCATATGGTTTCACCATTTCTTCATCAGTCCTAGTATTCATGTGAAATTATTTGACCCATTTGCTTGATGGTATACAAAAAAGAGATTTTCCTACCACCATCTGAATAGTTGAACATTGTTTTTGGCACTCTAACTTCTATTATCTAATCTATTTTTGGATAACTTCTTTTTGTACTAATGCATTTGTGCCTTTTTCTAATGTTTGCAATAGTATAAATGAAGTTTTATTCTGTTTTAGCTATTTTTCATGAATAGTCTGGTCAAAAGACTCACAATGTCAGAAGTGCAAATATAATCATCCACTCATTTGTTCATTCTCATGGAGCCAATGTATTTGTATCTGAAAACCTCTGTAAATAGCTACTGTAGTAGGCCTAAATAAATTCTGCAGCTGTAATAAATACTAAAGCAACTGGTAGCATAACGATGGGAGTGAAGCTGCATGTGAAGCACTTGTTATAATATCTGTTAGAAATGGGGTCTTTGGTTGGCAGTCAGTTGCACTCTGTCCAACCAGGGACCCTCACTATATTCAGGGCAATGGAGAAACACACTTAGATAACCTCTACGTATCCCCTTGTTAGCTTAGCACAAGCAGTCAGACTTTTCTCAGAAGCCATGTGTAAAGTGTTTGTACAAAAACACAAACAGTAATACAGTGTAAACACTACAAAATGGACACCACACCAGTTTAGAAGAATAGGTAATATTTATCTAAATCAAACTAAACAAAAACAACAAAAATCCAACATACACAAGTCAAGATATGAATTTTCAAAAGAATAAAAGTCTTACTCCATATAAAACAATGGAAACATTGATTTTACACAAAGTACCTGATTAGCGTAAAAAATAAAGCTGCAGGGACGGGTGTGCACCGGAAAAGTCCACAATGTCTCGATTTCTAACACGCAAGTGAGGCTGTGTGTCATTTCCTTCTCCGGTCAGGTCGGCGATGCATCATTTTCAACCCTTGCAAGAGAGCGTTGCGTCGATTTCTGAACTGGGCACCTCAGATCCGCGAAGGGTTGGGATGACTTTGACGCCCGAGCTGCGGGGGCTTTGCGTCGATATCAGCAGCTGTAAGCGGGTGTTGCGAGGCGTTTCTCCAGCCACGATGCGTCGATCTTAGAGCTGCGATGCAGGTGGAGCTTCGATTTCAGCCACAAAGCCGGCGGTGTGTGGTTTATCAGCCGTGTTGCAGATAGTGCATTGAAAATTTCCCTGCATGGCGTTTTGTGTGTGGATTTCAGTCCTTGTTCTGCCAACTTCACCTTTCAAGGGACCAGAGACTGGATAGGGCATCACTTGGCAGGGCAGGAGTCTCAGCAGAGAGCACAGGTGCTGGCAGAGGAAGTCTTTGATGGCCCTGAGACTTCAAAACGGTAGGCAAGCTCAGTTCAAGCCCTGGGAGATTCTTCTCAAACATGAATGCACAACAAAGTCCAGCCTTTGTCCCCTTTCACATGCAGAAACAGCAACTGCAGGATAGCCCAACAAAGCACAGTCACAGGCAGGGGCAGCACTTCTCCTCAGCTCTTCTCCTCTGCAGAGGTTCTGCTTGTATCCAGAAGTGATCTAAATCTCAGGGGTTTTGGATCCAGTACTTATACCCCTTTCTCTCTTTGAAGCTGGCAAACGTCAAAGGGAAGTCTCTCTTGTTTGCAAGATCCTGCCTTGCCCAGGCTGGGCCGTAGACACACACCAGGGGGATGGAGACTGCATTGTGAGAGGGCAGGCACATCCCATTCAGGTGCAAGTGACCACTCCTCCCTCTACTTTGGCACAGATGGCCCATCAGGATATGCAGGCTACACCCCGGCTCCCTTTGTCTCACTGTCTAGAGGGGATTCACAAACAGCCCAACTGTCAAACTGACCCAGACAGGAAATCCACAAACAACAAGAGTCACAGAATGGTTTAGGCAAAATGCCTACTTTCTACAAGTGGCATTTTCAACTAACAATCTAAAAACCAACTTTACTGAAATATGTATTTTTAAATTGTGAGTTCAGCGACCCCAAACTCCATGTTTCAATCTGCTCTCAAAGAAAATCTAGACTTTAATCATATTTAAAGGCAGCCCCCATGTTAACCTATGATAGAGATAGGCCTTGCACAATGAAAAACAGAATTTGGCAGTTTCACTGTTAGGGAATGTAAAACCCATCAGTGCATGTCCCACCTTTAACATACACTGCACCCTGCCCATGGGGCTACCTAGGGCCTACCTTAGGAGTGCCTCACATGTACAGAAAGGGAAGCTTTGGGCCGGGCAAGTGGGTACACTTGCCAAGTCGAATTGGCAGTTTAAAACTGCACACACAGACACTGCAGTGGCAGGTCTGAGCCATGTTTACAGGGCCACTATTGTGGGTGGCACAATCAGTACTGCAGGCCCACTAGTAGCATTTGGTTTACAGGCACTAGGCACCTCTAGTGCACTTTACTAGGGGCTTACTAGTAAATCAAATGTGCCAATGTCCTGCTATTTGATGGAGTTTTGTTTTGACCAATGACTTTGTGTTTCACCACTGCGCATATTAGTTGCTCAATGTTCACCAGTAGCACATGGTATGTTTTGTTCAGTTTAGCCGCCTATGGGCTTTGACATTGCATTAGTCATTACATTCTGTATTGTGCCTATTGGCTTTGACATGGCATTAGCCATTACTTTCTGTATTCAGTTGAGCCGCCTATGGGCTTTGACATTGCATTAGCCATTACATTCTGTATTCTGCCTATTGGCTTTGACATGCTGTATCCAGTCTAGCCGCCTATTGGCTTTGACATTGCATGCCTATTGACTTTGACATGATGTATTCAGTTTAGCTGCCTATTGACTTTGACATGCTATTAGATATTCTGCCTATTGGCTTTGACATGATATCATATATTACATTTTGTATTCAGCTCCGCTGCCTATTGGCTTTGACATGATATCATATATTACACTTTGTATTCAGCTTAACTGCCTATTGGCTTTGACATGATATTCAGCTCCGCTGCCTATTGGCTTTGACATGATATTATACATTACACTTTGTATTCAGCTCCGCTGCCTATTGGCTTTGACATGATATTATACATTGCATTTTATATTCAGCTCAGCTGCCTATGGGCTTTGACATGATATAAGACATTGCATTTTGTATTCAGCTTAGATGCCTATTGGCTTTGACATGACACTAGACATTGCATTTGATATTTAGGTTAGCTGCCTATTGCCTTTAACATGACATTGCATTTGATATTTAGGTTAGCTGCCCATTGCCTTTAACGTGGAGTTAGACATGGCAGTTGAGAATCTAAGCTGTATTTTTCCAAGCTGTGTTTTTGCACCAGAGAACCAAGATGTTTTGCTCTCACAGTAGACTAGACCTGATAAGAGAGAGTACATGGGCGTCGTTTCTCTTCCCTTGAGCTTGGGAACAGGAGTAGTCTTGGAGACCTGGCCAGTCTCCAAAAGGCTTGCTCAGTTTCCCAGGTCTGAGAGGAGGGGGCACACCTTTGTAACGAATGTAACAGGCTGCAGAGAGTCAGATTCGAATCTGCCGGACCTCGTGCTGGAGCTTGGCGCAGGCTGCCAGCAATCCCGTGTGGGTAGATGAATCTCTCTTTCTCGCGGCTGACAGGGGTCCTCAGCTTGCAGACCTTAGAAAGATGAAGCTGTGAATAGTTCCCACACGGTGAAGTATTTGTTTTGCTTTGCATTCAATATTTTATAAATATAACCTGCTGTGTATATTGCAAACTGATATATTTTGTTTGATTAACGCGGACTGGAAAGCTACTAATTCGTCATTCATTCATAAACATTGTGGTTGGGGAAGAATAAAATAACAATAAAAGTCTTCTTTGACCTCAGAAGTGCATTTCTGTTGTGTTATGTTAGTGCTTAGAGACTAAATAAGAGGAAAGCACTACAGCCAATCATGGAAAAGCCAATTACACATGCATTTCACATAGGAGCACTTGCACTTTAGCACTCCTTAGCAGTGGTAAAGTGCCCAGAGTAGCAAAAACAGAGTCCAGCACACATCAACAACCTGGGAAGCAGAGGCAAAAAGTTAGGGAAGACCACACCAAGGATGCCACATTGAGCAATATCCAAAGTTGATAAAGTCATCACTTTGATATTGCTTCAATTTGAGCAGAGAACAAAAGATTCTCATTGTATAGGTCCCAAGTTTTTTACTGTATTGTCAAGGTGTGGATACAGCCCCAGGATTTCAGTCCATGCATCAAAACTGAAGCCTATACATACTGGTTTTAGAAAGCTTTAGAAAGTTGGGCTACATCCAAGGATGGACGTTAGTGAGGGGGCTGTCTTTGGGGCATCGATCTTAGAAAGTTCTTGGTGTAGGCCTATAAGAAGATTGCAGCCCAAGATTAGAGTGCGTGTAATGGGGGTGCAGATGATTATTAAACAATGCTGGGGTGCCAAAATGGCCACAGGATGAACTACTGATGTAAAAGGGATCATACCCACAAACTATTAGTGGTTAGGTAGAGTAGGACCCCCATGAAGCACAGTCCATTCCAATCCTCATTTCCGCCAGGCATCCAATAAGATGTCATAAGAAGATATGCCAAAAGCCTCTAGCAAGTCTAATAGTGTGATAGTACTGATGTCATACATATGAGAAGGTTATCCTTCAGTGCTATGACTACTGAATCTGTATGATTCCCCAGTCTTAACCTCTACTGGAAAGGATCTACTAAACAAAAAAATCATGTCCGGCTTGTGGTGAATCCATTTTAGTTTCCCACTGAGCACAGGAGTTAGCTTAGCCTTTTGCTTGCAGGGCTGTTGCCCTCGTCATTTAGTGACATTTTACCTATTTAGCATGCTCTGTTTTATTTCATTTATTGTATTATTTCTTTTAGCTTTTGACTGCTGTTAACATTTTATTAAAAATTTTTTTGCTGTAGCTTATCGGTGCCATCATGAGAAGGCATCATTATCAGTGATGTACGTAGTTCTCTTCCAGGGGATCCTCATCAATAGTCATACACATTGAATATTCCCGCCCTTGTGCGGGACCCCGGAGCATATATAAAATACACACATATTATACATGTGTAACAAACAGTCATGCAGGCTATCATGTTAAAAACAGGCTAAAATGCTTTATTTCTATGAAGTTATTTTTTTTATATTCTAAAAACTACAATAGAGCATAAATATCTACCCAAGCTCCTAAAACTAGGCTTAGGGAAGTAAGCAGCAGCAAATTCTAGAGAAAAAATAGAAAAAACTGCATTGAAAAACAATGAAGCATTCTTAGCCAATAGGCTGCATGCAGGTTAACACAGGAGAACCATAAAAACTTTGCCACCGTGCCTTTAAGACCCTGAGCACCTCCAGTATCCCACCATGCCTCAGGGGTGAAGGAAAGGTGACAGTTGGTTCACAGTTAGGTCAGTTCTTTTTTCCGGCTTCTTCTGAGAGGATCCTGGAGCATTGAGCTCTCAGTTTTTCTGAGTTTTTCTCAGAAAAATTATTTTAAAAAGCGTTTTTTCACTTTTTGTCAAATGCCCTGCTTGTGGGAAGAAGAAGGCCCAGTCAGATCCCCACTCTCTGTGTATAGTGTGCCTGCCTCAGAGTCACTGCCCTGACACTTGTAAGTACTGCAAGAACATGTCTAAGAGGACTCTGAAAGACAGAGAGAAGATCCGGCTACATGGGCTTCAGGAGAGGCAAAGAACCTCGTCCTCCTCACTTCCCAGACAACCAGAAGGCCATTCTCAGGAGAGAATGGCTCGGTCGATGTCAGCAGGTAGGAAAGTACCTGTTTGTTCACCGTCGACGTCGTCGCTACCACCGTCTCACCGGCATAGATCGCCGTCGACGGCGACACACCCGACGTCGAAGGAAACGGTGTCGAGGGAACATCATCGCAGAGGCAGGTCTCCGTCGACGGCAGCCCGCCGATCGACGTCGAGCCATCGCCGGCGTGCCCGGTCGCCGCCAAAGGCTGTGCGCCCCCCGACGTCAGGACACACGACGTCGAAATCACCACGACAGCATGAGAGACATCCGCCGTCGACCTCCCACCGCTCCACGTCGAGGCACACGACGGCGAGCAGGTCGAGGTCCAAGGATCGCCGTTCGACGTCAAGGCAGAACATCGCCCCACGCCAGACAAGGCCGCGCCATCTCCAGTGGTCTCCATACCGAGCGACTCTTCTTGGTCAAGAGCGGCATCATCTGGGCATGTCTCGCCCATCAATCTATCTCCGAGATGGCTGGAGAGCCTTAACAGACCAGCGGCCTCCCCAGATTCGCAATATTCGCGAATGTATTCGCCTACTGCCTCCCTGCCAAGAACACCATCACCGACAGCCAGGGCAGAACGGGCTCGTTCTGCTCCTCGCCAACCGGCCGCGAGGCCTAGGCGCTCTGCTACAGCGTCTCGCAGCAGGTCTCGTTCTCAACGAAGATCCAGGTCTCGTTCAAGAAGATCACCCTCTTGGTCTTCATCAGGTTCATCTGTGGGGCGTTACTCACCCACCCTAACAGATTCACCACCTGCTAGAGTCTCACTGGTGGATGACATTGCCACGTTTAACGAGGTGCTGCTAAGAGGAGCGCAGAAACTCAACATAGAGGTTCCAGAGCCATCTACCTCCTCATCAGTCATCTTTGAGACTCTACAACAGAGATCAGCATCAAAAAAGCTGCTGCCTCTAGTGCCTGGTTTGTTGCAGCCAACCATGGACACTTTTCTGGCCCCTGCCTCGCTTAAATCTGCCCCGGCTAGGATTCTCAAAAAATACAAGGCTCCCGAACAGGACCCTTTGTTCCTCAGGAAGCATCCGCCACCGGACTCGGTTATAATAGCTGCCGCCCGAAAAACCCACTCGGTGGCATCTTCATCCATGGTACCCCCAGATAAAGAGAGCAGGCATCTAGACTCTCTGGGGAGAAAGATATGCGGGACGGCGGCTTCGGCAATGAAAGTCTCCAGTGCGTCTGCGCTCGTGGGCAGGTATGATCGTTCTCTGTGGGACTCGCTCAGTAGATTCACAGAAAAATTGCCCAGAGAGGACAGACAAGATTTTCAGAAGATACTGCAAGAAGGATGCCTGGTATCCAACCAGGTTATCAGCGCGGCAGCAGATGGGGCGGATTTAGCTGCTCATGGGTACGCACATGGAATCTGTGCAAGGAGATCTTCCTGGCTGAGACTCACTGGTTTGAAACAGGAAGCACAACAACGCATCCTGAATCTCCCATTCGCCGGGAACTCTCTATTCGGTGCCAATGCAGACGAAGAAATGGCCCGCATGAAGACCGAGGTGGATACCATGAGGGCAGTGGGCCTGGAAAGAAAGAAAGATTTCAGGCGGAGGTACAGGCCGTATGACAGGCGCCCTTTCCAGCAGAGGGTTCAAACCCCTCATTGGTCGCAAAGGTCACAGCAACGACAGGGACGCCCCCTTTTTCAACTGAGAAACACAAGGGAGCGAGGGTCAAGTAGACCTCAACAGTCCACTCCGAAAGCACCCACCAAGCAATGTAATCTCGCTTCCCTCGACACTATACACCACTCCAGTGGGGGGAAGTATTACAGCTTATCTTCGCGAGTGGCACTCTATCACAAGAGACAAATGGGTGCTCAATATTGTCGAACATGGCTATTCTCTTCTTTTCAAACAGCCTCCACCACACTTGCCACCAACCAAAGACAATCCATCTCATCTCAGCTTGCTACGCAAGGAGGCTCTCGCCCTCCTAAAAAAGAATGCCATAGAAAAGGTTCCACCTGCACACAGAGGACAGGGGGTCTACTCCCGTTACTTTCTGGTGGCGAAGAAGGGTCGAGAGGGTGTTTTCAGGCCAATTCTGGACCTACGGCTGCTGAACAAATACATAAGGAAGCAGAAGTTCAGGATGCTAGCACTTCACCAGATTTTCCCTCAACTACATCAGGGAGACTGGATGTGCTCCATCGACCTGCAGGATGCGTACTTTCACATCCCAATAGCTCCCAAACATCGAAAATTCCTGCGCTTCAGAGTAGCGTTACAGCAATACCAGTTCAGAGTTCTACCCTTTGGCCTGAAATCTGCCTCAAGAGTTTTCTCGAAATGTATGGCAGTGGTGGCGGCGCATCTTCGAAAACAAAGGATATACATATATCCATACCTAGACGACTGGCTACTGAAGGCTTCTTCTCCGGAGCAGGCGAGAAGCCATCGGGACATTGTACTCGGAGTTTGCGAAGCTCTAGGTCTTCAGGTCAATTACCAAAAGTCAACCTTGATTCCAACACAGAATCTTCACTACCTGGGAGCTATCATAAACACAGAACTCCAAAAAGTGTATCCTTCGGAGGAACGACTATCCTCAATAGGCAGGAAGTGTCAGGACCTGTTGAGAGCCAACGCACCTACGGCACGTCAGGTGACATCGCTGCTGGGCTCCATGGCATCATGCATTTTTATTGTCCCAAATGCCAGACTCCACATGAGACCCCTCCAAGAGGCATTGGAGACCAACTGGAGCCAAAGAACAGGTCGCTGGGAGGACACGGTGCAGCTACCGGCGGTAGCACTTCAGTCATTGAGATGGTGGATGCACAGACCTCACCTGTCAGTGGGTGCTCCGTTTCACCAGGTGCTTCCATCCGACACCCTAGTAACGGATGCGTCTCTTCAGGGATGGGGGGCTCATCTGGGTCCCTTTCAAGCGCAAGGTCTGTGGTCAGACAAGGAAAAGAAGTACCACATCAATCTGCTAGAACTCAGAGCGGTCCATCTGGCTCTCAAGTCTTTCATACCACTAATTCAGGGGAAAACGCTCTTAATACAGACGGACAATACAACCACAATGTATTACTTGAACAAACAAGGGGGAACGAGATTCCTACCCCTATTGCGAGAGTCCCAAGCGATATGGCATTGGCTCCTGGCCAGAGGAATGTCAATTACAGCGGTTCACCTGCCAGGTCAGCAGAACGTGGAAGCAGATTTTCTGAGCAGACACCTAGAGGACGCTCACGATTGGGTCCTACACGGCGAAGTCGCAGAATACATCTTCGCGCAATGGGGTCGGCCTCAACTGGATCTCTTCGCAGACGAAGTAAACAAGAAATGCCCAGACTTCGCATCCAGGTTCTACCGTCCGGGATCTCGAGGGAATGCCCTGTTGATCGACTGGTCAGGGATATTTCTCTACGCTTTTCCGCCGATTCCCCTCATTCCGGCAGTGATCAGCAAACTTTACAGATCCAGGACCAGAATGATTCTTATAGCGCCACAATGGCCCTGTCAATTCTGGTACACAGATCTCCTCAACCTGTCGGAAAAACCTCACAGGAGGCTGCCGTGCAGACCGGATCTTCTGAGCAGAATGGAGGGCAGAATTCTACATCCCAACCTACCCTCTCTGAGCTTAACAGCATGGCTCCTGAATTCCTGCAGTATGGGCACCTAGGACTCTCACAGGAGTGCATGAACATCTTGAAAGAGTCCAAACGGCCTTCCACGCGACGTTCTTACGCTTTTAAGTGGAAGAGATTCTACATATGGTGCTGTCAGCAAGGTCATAATCCCATACGGGCGCAGGAGGATGTCATACTGTCCTATTTGCTTCATCTAGCGAAGTCCGGTCTGCAGGTATCGTCTATTAAGGTACATTTGTCTGCTATTACAGCTTATCGCAAGTCACCTTCTCAGGAATCCTTCTTTACGAAACCTGTAGTCAAGGATTTCTTAGAAGGTTTGAAGAAAGTTTTTCCGCCCATTCGGAGACCTTCTCCTCCATGGGAACTGAACATAGTCTTGGCAAAACTTATGGGCCTTTCCTTTTGAGCCTATACATAAGGCCTCTTTACAACACCTTACGTGGAAGATGGCTTTTCTAGTGGCCATTACTTCAGCGAGGAGGGTCAGTGAAATCCAGGCCTTGTCTTCCAAAGAACCGTACACGGTTTTTCATGACAATAGAGTGGTTCTACGAACTCACCCATCTTTCCTTCCGAAGGTGGTGTCAGAATTCCATATCATCAGACCATATCTTTACCGACTATCTTTCCCAATCCGGAGACTCCGGCAGAGAAAGCATTGCACTCCTTAGACTTGAAAAGAGTGCTGAAATTTTATCTGGATAAGACAAAATCGATTAGACATTCTAACCGCTTGTTTGTAAACTATGGTCATTTGAGGACAGGAGAGGCAGCATCTAAACGAACAATATCAAGATGGATAGTTTCTTGTATTGTTAATACTTACCAGCTAGCTAATAAACAATTACTAGCGCGGCCTAGAGCGCATTCCACAAGGGGAAAAGCGGCTACTGCTGCCCTCCTTAACAATGTTCCGATATCTGAGATTTGTAAGGCTGCTACATGGAAGTCTGTCCATACGTTTACGAGACATTACTGTTTAGACTCAGATGCAAGAGCGGATGCCCAAGTGGGGCAGGCCTCTCTAAGAAATCTATTTGCGTAATACCTATCTATTCCTGCACTTCTATCGGACAGTCCGCTGGATTTAGGGATGGGCTTGCTAATCTATTCAATGTTTATGACTATTGATGAGGATCCCCTGGAAGAGAAGGATAAGTTACTTACCTGTAAATCCTAGTTCTTTTCCAGGGGTATCCTCATCAAAGTCATAAACAACCCAACCTCCTCCCCGGACGCACGTCTCCTAGAAGTGCAGAACAGACTGTATTTTGAATCTGTTATACAAATTGTCACCGTAAAAAGAACTGACCTAACTGTGAACCAACTGTCACCTTTCCTTCACCCCTGAGGCATGGTGGGATACTGGAGGTGCTCAGGGTCTTAAAGGCACGGTGCCAAAGTTTTTATGGTTCTCCTGTGTTAACCTGCATGCAGCCTATTGGCTAAGAATGCTTCATTGTTTTTCAATGCAGTTTTTTCTATTTTTTCGCTAGAATTTGCTGCTGCTTACTTCCCTAAGCCTAGTTTTAGGAGCTTGGGTAGATATTTATGCTCTATTGTAGTTTTTAGAATATAAAAAAAAAGAAAAAAAAAAAAACTTCATAGAAATAAAGCATTTTAGCCTGTTTTTAACATGATAGCCTGCATGACTGTTTGTTACACATGTATAATATGTGTGTATTTTGTATATGCTCCGGGGTCCCCGCACAAGGGCGGGAATATTCAATGTTTATGACTTTGATGAGGATACCCCTGGAAAAGAACTAGGATTTACAGGTAAGTAACTTATCCGTATTGTCATTATGACCCTTTCTCACTTACGTGTGACAGGAACATAATGCACACTTGTTGGGGATTTTTTTATGTAGTTGCCGACACAAGTCTTCATCCATTATCACTTGTTTAAGAACAAACCTGCAGCAGGAATCCTACATGAGCTGTATTAATACACCTCACACAGACAAGGTCATTAGAGGGGGTCCTTCTAGCTGCCATCTATGCTGCACGTCACCGTACTATAGAATTCAGCCTTTGTATCTCCACAGAGTCTGACCTAGAGACCTCATTCCAAGGTAACAAGGGTTGGGGGGCGCTTCTTATGGACAAGGTACTGGCAGATTAGAGTTTATCACACCCAGCTCACTTTAGGGTAGAGATTAGGCTCTCTTGCTAGGAACTGCATATCTTGTGTTATTGCAGAATGGTAGGGGTTTTTATATTCACAACTCTCATCTTCACAATATTGCTTTTATTATTGTTCATTATCCTAATCATTGTGGCCTATGCATTTTATCGTAGATTGCAGTCTTTTCAATAAATCGATTGAAAACTCTCCTGCATCTCCTTCATTGCCTGTGTGTGACTGAGACTTGTTGCTAATGAGAGAAAAGGGTAACTTCTGTTCCACCATGACTCCCCTGAGAAGTTGCACCTAGAGTCCATGCGTAAGGGTATCAGAAACCACCTTTTACTGTTTGGGTTTTTGGTGAGGTACTGCTTGTGAGCCGGGAGGGTTTGGCTGGCAGTTGTGACTTGTTGTAGGATTGACTAAGTTGTTTACAAACAAAAGTGCTGTCACCCCTAAACCAGCAGTTTAGCTAGGAGTGAGATTCCAACTACGACAAGCTCTCATGTATGTACATTTGAAAAGTTTAGCAGCGTGCATCCATTTATAAATCAAGGAAAAATGTACATTTCATTTGTGTTCAGTAAACATTTTTCAAAGATGCCTTACAACAGTGCCTTTCTTGCAGACATCAGTGACACGACTAGACTCAGCCCATGTCAATACATGAGCCTTACCTGTAACTATCAGCGATTGGCCCTTGGGGAGAAGGAAACTACTTTTGGCAGGCAATAAATGATCAGTGCTTTTTACATAAAATTACTGTATCACTACTGGACGCATTATCCAGTAGTGAATTCTCCTGATTTACATGTAGGTCAGCTAAACAGAAATATAGGTTGCCATCATATTCCACTTCAGGTTCAGCCATCTCAGTGGAATGACACTTGGACCTGTGCTCCATAGATCCACTCTTGTTCATTCTCATACTCATACGGTGCCAGTCATGTCGCCTAAGCTGACATTAGCAACTGGTTACATGGTTCAACAATGAATGAAAAACAAAAGCCTAAGTAAAAACTCTTTTGAATTTTTTAAGAAAGGCATAAAATCCTAATCAATTGTTTTGACAAATATTGATGCAGAAATAGTGTACCGTAGGGACTACGGGCCAGATGTACAAAAGGTTTTTACCCATTCTGTGTCTATGGGAACATCCTTTTGTACATCTGGCCCTACCTTTCTCAAAGGGTCGGCAGTTGCTAATTTTAATTTTTTTAAGGTAAGAAGGTAATCTTCAGCGTTTTGTACATTCTGTTCATTTTACTCCAAAAGATACCCACTTTCAGAAGGGGCTTAAAACATTCCTATTCACAAAAACATTGAAACTAAAAGCTACTTCACATCTCTGTTGCTTTTAAACCTGAATGTTTACTAATCTCATGGTTTTGCACCATATAATAAACCCCATATACCCTACCAACCAGCACTCCTTCCCTTCATCCCTGTTACTGTTATACGATGAGAATGGTGTGCCCCGCTGAGTATCAAAGACAGAATATGGTGGTATGGAACTATCAAGGACAAAATATCGAAAATGACATATCGAAAGGTAAGTATAGCGAACTGCAAACGTACCTTGGAAAAATATATTTGTTTTCAAAGAACATAGATGTGGACTTAGGAATAGTAAATCTATACTTTCTTTATATGTACTTATCTTTCGATGACTTAATCTTCGATATTTTGTCCATCATATTCTTATATGACAATATTTCTGTCTTCAATATTCAGTAGTCCAATAGTTAAGAAAACAAAAATATCTTCGTGTACGGTTGTTAAATTTGGAAAGCACACTTATACCGGAAGTGCAGCTGTGTTATCTAAAATTGTTGAATAAATAAATGTGACATCTGTTATTCATAGCTGCGCTCCTCCTGAAATATTCCAAGAAGTCTGGCCTGTGGACAGCCCAGGAAACAATTGTGCATATTGGAGACAGGCTCAGGGTGGACAAGCCAGGCAAACAGAGGAACGCATTTTGGATCCACTGTTTGCACCAAGATGAAACTCTCGGGAGGTAAAGTATTCAGAAACTTATATTATATAATAATTACTATCCGTTGATTGCATAGTCTGTTGACCATAGGGTCTGTGCTCTATTCATAGACACCATTAATGTTGCAACATCTATTCCAGGTGTCACTACTAATTGATTAATACATACAGCGATTAGAAACCATTTCAACCAAACTTTCAGACTACTTAGTTGAATAGTTACCTTTTCCTGGCAAACTCAAAACAGAGCTTGGTGTGTGAATATTGCTACACTAAAATGTGGTGTGACTGTTATACAAGATAACGTTTCCAAATAAGAGCTGAAACAGAACTCTAATGATTGTGGATGTTTTTGGTGTTATATAACTAATCTTTAAGATTTACTCAGGTATCTAAGGAAACAGATCTCCAGCTACCTGATCTCCGATTGTCATCATGGAAACCCCGGTAGAAGTGGTACCCGAAAACGTGTAGAGAATGCAATAAAGAACAATTCCGGGCTGTAAAGGAAAAGAAAAAACAGAGAATATCAATATAAAGCACCAACATAAACAACGCGCTCGTCAAACAAACAAACCACTGATTAGGACAAGCAGGATTATCTAGATGAAATTTCACCAGTTTGCAGAAATTCCAATCCTCTCAACCTCTCACCATCAAAGGCAGTCATGGGAATCATAAACCCAGACATGTATCCACAGGGAGGCAACCAAATGCAAAAGAACATTCCATGCAGACTGAAGTCAAAGGTATAAATGTAGAAAGTGCAATCAGAGAAGGTGATTAAACCAGATTGCGAGCAACACCAAAATTGTCATAAACAGTACAGTGGGCAACTCAGGCAGATTTGTACTGCATTCCTAGATCAAGAGCAAGAAAACAAGTACATGGAATACTATGAGCTGCACAGAGTAAACATGTTTGGGCGTCATCATAGTCTGCTAGTGAATGCGTTTTATGGATTGCATTGCAAACATGGCCAACTTACATGCACCACAGCATCTGTTATGTTCTGGGGATTGTAGAACTACTGGGTCTCACTTTGTGCATTGTAGCTCCTGCGTTTGCTTGCTGTGGAATCTTGAGTAGAATACTTAACTAGTATTTTTATATCAAGACCAATGAAAACAATTTCACACATAAAACAAATAAAACAGGAAAAATCACTTTGAAAAGTATTTCATACTTGTTTGAACTATCCCTAGATAATTACCAAGGCAAACAGAGGCAGAGTTGCAGTGGTATAAAAGAAAAATATGTGATGTTTCTACCTTACTTTCTTACTTATGTACCAACTCCTTGCTTTCCAGGATCTCAAAACATACATAGGTGGGCAGTGTTTTCCTCTGGGATGTTAAGAGGATGACAACTGAACATCTAGCAAAGACCACTCTACCCCTGCAGTCAACACTGCAATTCTGAGCCTAGACATCCATTAAACGACATCATGGATGAGACTGAGCATAAACCTTCTGGACCTTGACAACTTGGACTATGTAGAGGACAATACCATGGAACAGAAACAGCAGAGTGGGAAAGACAAATCCAGTGAGAGAAACCATTCAGAGCACAGCACAAGGTCTGCATCACCCCTGTGTCTTAGGAACATCAATCAGGATAATAGATACGTTAGCCACTTAAGTATGAAGTGTTTTTTCTTTTTTTAACTTTTACTTGGAAAAGGTAGCCAGGCCTCAGAACAGGTAGAGTAAGGGTAGAGGAACACATGGATGTATTTTTAATTCACTAATAATGTCATGCAAAATAACAATGCAGGGCATTTAAATGAAAGTGGATGCAAGGCATCTTTCAAAAATATTAGATGGCAGACCTTGTAATATGCCTTATACTGGTACTGATTCGGGATTGGCTGTCTTTGGTGGGCTTGCCACAGTTCTGGGGCTGCAGCAACCTCCTTCGGCTCACTGTTAAAAGCTATGCTCAGTTAGGCAGATAGGTAAATATGATTAAAAAACAGAGAAATTCACTAAAAAAACAGAGGTTAGGTTGAATTATAATTATGTATAGTAATAAGATCTTACTCAATGTTTCAAAAACCCCTCAAAGTTCACTGAAAGAACCACAGGTTAAAGTGACATTACAGTTAGGGATGATAGTTTTCTTACTTTATGATTAAAAAGTCTTAGAAATTCACTAAAAAATCCCTAAGTTTAAAATTATGTACCAAGATTCTAGATTACACTACAAAAAAAAAAAAAAAAAACATTGATTGAAAAAAACCCTAACGTTAATGTGCTGTTATAGTTAGGCCTTCTCATAATATAAAAACTATTGTTTAAAAACGAAAAAATTAAATTTATTAGTTATGGTTTACTGTGCTAACTATAAATAACTTGTTCTCCTTCCATGCACTGCTTATGGCCTCACATATTACATCACTCATGCCATGTTAAATGACATCGTTGATGACATCTGAAATGACATCAATTCTAACATCACTGATGACCTCATACTGATGACATCATGTTATTGTGGAGCGTTGAGGAACCCCATATAATACTGCTCGGTCTGAGGATACAAATGTTTGAGTTTAAGAATTTGTTTGTGTTCAGGTACCTGATGGCCATCGTCCGTCGCTCCCTCCCTCCTGCGTGACCACTGCCACTGCTGCTGCTGCTGCTGCTGCTGTCTGACAGAACCTACTGGCTCTGTGTGCGAGTCCCACCTCCACCTGCTGGCCCCCTCCTGTTCCTCATCCCTGGTGGTCTACTGGCCATCGGTGTCTGTCTGTTTTCTGCCTTTCCTCTTTTTCCTGTTTTTTTCAGTTTTTTTACTCCTTTTCTGTTTCTCTGTTTTGCATTTTTCACCTGTTTTGCGCTTTGCCTTTACCGATCCCGCGCTTCCCTCCCTGCCGCTGCTAGCCTCACCCTCGAAGCACTGTCCCACCCTCCCGCCTCACAGTTCACCAATCCTCCCCACACTTCCCCTTATTAAGGGTGGCTGCTGTGAGGCTGCAGTGTGTCAGGTGCCACAGACCCTGGCTCTTGCACCATCCACCGATACAATGCCGAAACCCTCTGCGCACTGAACCCTGGATCTTCAACCGCTGCCACCTCGCTTCCCCAAAAGGCACACATGGACCTTTCACCTGCCACAACTGCTATTGCACGCTCTCCGCACTGCAAACGCCAGACCGCCAGCCGCAGAACCATCAAAAACCCCTACAGGCCGCCTCAAGTGCATCCTCCTCAACATCAGCTCCCTTCACAAGCATGCCATGGAACTTTTGGACCTGATAGACTCCATCCGCCCAGACATCGCTTTTCTTACAGAGACATGGACAAACACAGCATCTGAACCGGACATCACCATCACATTACCCAGCGGCTACAAACTGCTCCACAAGTACCGACCTTCCAGACCAGGCGGTGGACTAGCCCATAAGACCACCCTCTGCCTATCAATCAACACACAGAAACACTCCCCCCTCATGGAGTACCTCCACTTCCAAGTGCACGTCACCCCAAAGACCACCATCCATGGCACACTCATATACAGACCACACAGCCCACACCCAGCCTTTAGCGACTCCATCATCGACGTCCTAGCCCCCCATGCTCTCACCTCCACCAACTACATTCTCCTCGGAGACCTGAACTTCCACATCGATGACCACACCAACCATAACACCTCATTGCTACTCGAGAACCTTGACACAATCGGTCTCAAGCAGTTGGTCACCTTACCAACACACATCGCCTGACACCTTACCAACACACATCGCCCGACACACACTCGACCCCATCTTTTCCGCCAGCAGCAACGTCACCATCGACGACTCAACACCACTACACTTGACTGACCACTACGGCATCCATTTTTCCATCACCACATCTACAGCTAATGTGTACACAGCCCGCCCTCCCGGCACGGAAAATGGAACCAGATCTCAGAGGAGCAACTCATCAACACCCTCAGCAGTTCACCACCCCGACACAACAGATGCCAATACCTCAGCACGCAACCACGGACCTCAGGGAAACACACCAATACAAAAGCCAGCTGGTTTATCCCCGCACTCCAGGAATCGAAGTACACCTGCAGGAAACTGGAGAAAAAATGGAGGAACAGCAAATCTCTGGGGGACCTTGCAACCTTCAAAGCCACCAAAAGATCCCACCATGGCCTCAACAGATTCACCAGAAAAACCTCCCTGCAGGACCACATCAAAGAACCTTTTGCTGTCTTCAAGGAAATCACCAAACCATAAGCTGAGGCCACTAACACTCCTCCATCCTAGGACCTCTGTGACAGACTAGATGCCTTCTTCCATCGGAAAACCAAGGATATCTATGACAGCTTCGGACCTCAAGACTCTCTGAACTCACCAACAACGCCCCAATCCAGATCCACCAAACCCCCACTGTTTCTGCACGCCTGGACCCCCATCACGACAGATGAGACTCGCTCCATCATGAGCAGCATCCACTCCGGAGCCCCCACCGACCCTCGCACCCACTACATCTTCAACAAGGCCAGAGCCTTGATCACACCCTAGCTTCGCTAGACCATCAACTGCTCCCTAGAGTCGGCCACCTTTCCCGAGGACTGTAAGCATGCTGAGATCTGCCCGCTCTTAAAGAAACCCACAACCAACCCAATGGATCTCAAGAATTACTACCCCATATCCCTGCTGCCTTTCCCAGCCAAAGTCACCAAAAAGCAATCAGCGCCCAGCTCCGCCAACACATCGAGGACAACAACACCATGGACATCTCCCATTCAGGATTCAGAACTAATCACAGCACGAGACCGCTCTGCTCGCTGCCACAGACGACATCTTCTCTCTCCTTGACTGCCGCCAAAAAGCAGCCCTCATCCTACTAGACCTATTGGCCACCTTCGATATAGTGTCCCACTGCACCTTATCCGCCAGACTCCACACAGCAGGCATACTTAGCAAGGCCCTTCAATGGATACACTTCTTCCTGACAGGCAGAACACAGACAGTCAGACTCCCTCCACACCTGTCAGAACCTATAGAGATCAGCTGTGGAGTACCCCAAGCGTCCTCGTTGAATCAATCAATCAATACATTTGTAGAGCGCACTACCCACCCGTGAGGGTCTCAAGGCGCTGAAGGGGGGGTGCTGCTACTGCTTGAATAGCCAGGTTTTGAGGCGATTCCTGAAAGTCAGCAGGCCTTTGGTCTGTCGTAGGAGCAATGGAAGGGTGTTCCAGGTCTTGGCGGCGAGGTGGGAGAAGGATCTGCCTCCGGTCCCATGCTGTTCAACATCTACATGGCCCCTCTCGCCCCAATCATCAGAAACTATGGACTGAACATCGTCTCCTATGCTGATGACTCCCAGCTGATCATCGCCCTGACTGAAAACCCGACCTTGGCCAAGAAGAACTTCAAAGACAGGATGGAAGCAGTTGCTGTCTGGATGAAGGAGAGCTGCCTTAAGCTAAACTCCGATAAGATCCTTATCCTGGGACCCTCCTTCTCAGCCTGGGATGACTCCTTGTGGCCCTCAACTCCCCTATAGACAACTTATGCAACCTCCGCGTCATCCTCGGCTCAGCGCTCAGCATGACAAGGCAGGTCAACCCCGTCACCTCCATCTGTTTCCACACCCTTCAACTCCTAGGGAAGATCTTCAGATGGTTTCCAAGTGACTGAAGCAAAACCATGACACACCCTAATCACAAGCAGACTTGACTACAGCAACACCCTCTATTTGGGAACCACCATGATAAACCTGAGAAAACTAGAACAAATCCAGACCACCTCCTCAAGACTTGTCCTGAACATCCCCCGCTGCGAACACATCAAAGAACACCTGAGAGATCCCCACTGGCTCCCCGTCAAGAAGAGGATCAACTTCAAGCTCCTAGTACATGCCTACAGGGCCCTGCACAACCCTGGACCCAGCTACCACAACCACCACATCACCTTTTACTCCCCTGCCAGACCTTTCCGCTACTCCCAGCTGTCGCTCGCCACCGAACCCCGCATAAAGAAGTCCTCGGTTGGAGGGAGATTGTTCACCTACCTTGCTGCAAAATGTTGGAATACCTTACCTTGTCCACCTCAGACAGTAGCTATCGCTACCTCAGTTCAGGAAGGACCTCAAGATCGACTGAACCCTGAGAACATACCCCACAGCGCCCTGAGAACATACAGGTGAGTTGTGAGCTCTAATAAAGTTTAACTGATTGATTCACGTAAAAAAGAAGTAAGGCAAGGTAAGACTTTGTCTTCGACTCTGATCTCCACTAATCTGCTCTGCAGTATGGAATGGACCACAGTGTCGAAGCCAACTGAAAGATCCAAAAGGATCAAGGCTGCAGAACTGTCATCAGAAGCATTTAGAGCTCATTTTGGATCAAGTTAAGTGCGACTTCTGTGTTATGAGACACTCTCAACAAGTTTGAGCAGGATTAAGCATCTTCGTGTATATAATATAGGCCAAGATTTGTGAATTAACATATTTGCCAGCAATTTTAGCAACAAAGGATAAGAGACAAATGGTCTGGTAGTTATTTAGAATATGGAGACCAACCGAGGGGTTCTTTAGAAGCGGGTGACTATGAAGTGCTGTCAATAGCTTGGTACAGAAGCACCTAGAAAGGATTGACTGTCTATTTCATCTTTTACTGGGATGAAAATGGAAACTGCGAGATATGAACACTTTTCTGGACAAGAATCGAGTGGTGATCCTGATTTAACTAAGTAGGTCAATTTGGAGACAGATTCCACAAATATTAGACTAAACTTTTGTACCCTCTGTTAAGCAGAGAGGATCACAGCGGAGGAATCGGGGAAGAGGGAATCTACACAAATTAATTTTGTGTTGTAGTTATTTTATCAATAAATGAGACTAGACTCTGACATAATTTTAAGAGATTGGTATAGTCAATGTAAATACCTTTGGTTTGGAAAATTTATCAACAAATTTAAAGACTTCTCTTGGTAACTTCTGTGATTTTGGTAATTTGTTAGAAACTATATACTGAGGGGGTCATTCCGACCCCGGCGGGCGGCGGGCACCGCCCGCCGGGCGGAGACCGCCAAAAGACCGTACAGCGGTCAAATGACCGCGGCGGTCATTCAGACTTTCCCGCTGGGCGGGCGGGCGACCGCCAAAAGGCCGCCCGCCCGCCCAGCGGGAAAGCCCCAGCAACGATGAAGCCGGCCCGAATGGAGCCTTCAGTGTCTGCTTTGGGCCCCACGACACCCGTTCCCGCCAGCCTCTTCCTGGCGGTGGAACACCGCCAGGAACAGGCTGGTGGGAAGGGGGTTGGAATATAACATAAACACTGCTTGCAGCGCCGCCGTGGAGGATTCCCTGGGGCAGGGGAAAACCGGCGGGAAACCACTGGTTTCCCTTTTCTGACCGCGGCTTTACCGCCGCGGTCAGAATTGCCCCTGAAGCACCGCCTGCCTGTTGGCGGTGCTTCCTCCGTCCCCGGCCCTGGCGGTCCATGACCGCCAGGGTCGGAATGACCCCCTGAGTGAGCAAGAAGAATAACGAGCTTTGGAGTTTGCAGAATAAATTCAGCATCACTTCCACTTTAGTTCTTTCCATGTTTTTTCAGTCTCAAAGAATCGAAATAGCAGTGAATTGATGAATGAGTACTATCCAGAGTAATATTAGAACACACCCATCTCCCAGGAGAGGGAGATAAAAAGGTTACTGTTTCAGCAATCCCTTCCATCATGACTTAACTCAGTTTCATTGAAAACACAAAATTCTCAGTCAAGTGCAATCTTTTAAAAAATGTGTATGGGTCCGAGTGAGTCTGCATGAATGGGTCCTCCTTTTTATCTTCTCGGTGCGTAGAGTTGACTGTTCTCACATATTCTGTAAATATTATGCTGCTGTGCCATGCTCTAACTAATTCTGTAAACATTATGTAGCTTGTGCCATGCTCTAACTTTTTCTGTAAATACTATGTAGCTTGTGCCATGCGCTATTCTATAAATATGTACCTTGTGCCATACTCTAATTTATTCTGTAAATATTATGTAGCGTGCACCATGCTCTAACTAAAAACTGTGTAGCTTGTGCCATGTTCTAACTTATTCTGTAAATATTATGTAGCGTGCACCATGCTCTAACTAATAATTGTGTAGCTTGTGCCATGCTCTAACCTATTATGTAATTGTAGCTTGTGCCATGTTCTAACCTATTCGGTAAATATGAAGGAGCTTGTGCCATGCTCTAACTTATTCTGTAAACATACAGCTGTATTCTAAATGTCATAACTCAATGCCTGTGTTCGCATCCTTCTTGTAGGTATGTTGGGAAGGAGTATAAGGAAGAGAAGGAGCTCTTTTACCACATCAACGATGTAGAACGACAAATGACAGCCCAGTATTACGTGACAGAATTTAACAGGAGGCTGTTTGAGCTGAGGATTCCCACCCAGATATTCTACCTCCCCTCTGCAGTTCTCATGGTTAGTTCATTTCGAGTGCAGTGTACTCCTGTACGTTTTCACTGTATAAAATGATTAACATTCTGAAATTCACTTCACTGTTTCTTTCCACAATCGTTTTGAACATTAAAATGATCTGCTTTCCAGAATACGTTTCTGTAAGAGCTCAGTACAAGGTACTCTAAAGAAAACATGTTTCATTCATGCTAACTGCAACTTGACCGAAGAGAAACAAAAAAATTGACATAATTTTGGGTGAAATTGTGCAATTAATGACAGACACAATTTGCCCTTTTTAAAGTGTGATGTGCAGCCTGCTACTTTCCCCATGTTGCCAGATACGCCACCTCTCTTTTTGTTTTGCAGAAACAAACTCTCATTATTGGAATGTATTAGACAAAACGAAAACAGTGTATTTGATGTGCAGGGAGTTTTATTCCCTGGACCCAGGGCCGTAAGGTAACTATAACTCGTCCCCCACCATGCACAGTTTTTTAATGAATATTTTTACAGCAAATGTTGCAGTGATACTATCAATGATGTTATATAATGTCATGAGTGCTGTAAGAGCTGGGGTAATTAGCAGTGCATGAAGAGGGCACAAGTTATAGTTACCTTAGGGCACAAGTTATAGTTACTTGAAATAACTATAACTACAACAGATGCATTTCTATGGTTTTGTACATTTAAAATGTGAGCCTCACTATAATATCCCTGTAACTTTTTTTTTTTTTAAGTGAATTTCTATGTTTTTTAAATTCTATTTCCTAGCTATAACATTCCTGTAACCTTTGTTTCTTTCAGTGAATTTCTATGTTTTTTTTTAACATAAAGTGATTTTAATTTCTATACATTAATCCTACCACCTCCGCGCATGGCCTTCAGAGCCGTGCTGTTTGTGGCAGGGGTTGGCCTCAGGGCCTGCGTTCAACCCCCCCATAACCACCCAACCCCACGCCACTTATAGAAATGTTCTGACAAATTAAAAAAACATGTGTTTGAGAAGTACAAATAGCGAGATCACCTTCCTGTACGTAGCCTAAATATTTGAAGTTGAAAATAATTTAAAGTTGAGAAATAACTACTGACACACCTAGACTGGAACCCTCAACCTTCTGTGTGAGTGTCTGAGACCTTAAACACTAGGCTGCAAGTGACTTCTCACTGTGTAGAGTCCGGACATCCCTATGACATTCAATCCAAAAATGGTGTGGGGAAAAAGACGTAAATGTTCCATCACAAGGAATGTTTAACATTCAAAACACAAGTAAATAAACAGACACACTGCTATGAGATGCCAGGATTTGAACCTTCTATCTACTGAGTGGCAGTCCAAGAGCTTTACCAGTAGGCCAAAGGTGACTCTGATCTGCTGTGCTTCAAAATGTAACTATAACAAACATCTTGCTAGTGTGATGCTTTTAAGTCATTTTATGGAGAACAATCTCTCTGTCTGTCCCTTCCATCCCATTATGGATGGAAGAGAGAGAGAGTGGCAAGACCGTGGGGGGAGCCTCAAGGCCCCTGCGATCCCAGCTGGCTCCCATCTCCTGCAGAAGCCGGCATTGCTCCCGCAGGCAGAGAGCTGCTTTAAAAAGCAGTTCCCCTGCTAGTGGGAGCAATGTTTTAATCTCTTTTCCTGGGCACATGTTAGCATGCAGGAAAAGATAGGAAAACTCTGCTCTCAGCTCCTGTTTGCTGAAAGCAGAGTTATGTTTGCTTTTGCTTGGCAGGAGCTATTACGTCCCACTGAGGAAAAGCAAACTGCTACCACCCAAGGGTAGGCACCAAGGGAGGTAGCAGCGTGGCAGTCCCTAGGGCCATGTATGGCTTCTCAAGGGGGGCCGGGCAGCCCCCTTCTTTCATTCAATATTGCCCCAGGGTTGGTGGTCCCCAGGGCTGGGGCAGCGGGGGATGCACAAGCCCCCCTGCATATATTAAACAGAACTTTGCCTTGGGGAGGTGGTGGTTTCTGGGGCAGTGGGGGGGTGCAGGCCCCCCACATACATTAAACAATGCTTTGCCCTGGGGGAGTGTAGGAAGTTGGCTCTGTATATACTATCTCAAAGTGAGAGATAGTGTGTACCGAGTCCAAGGGTTCCCCTTAGAGGTTGATAGTGGCAAAATTAGATAATACCAATGCTGTATTTTGTGGTAGTGGGGTCGAGCAGTAGGCTTATCAGAGGGTAGTGTTAATCATTTGTTGTACACACACAGGCAGTAAATGAGGAACACACACTCAAAGACTTAACTCCAGGCCAATCGTTTTTATATAGAAACATATATTTTCTTAATTTGTTTTAGAATTACAAGATTCAAGATTTGAAGTAAGTACATACATTGCAAGGTACTTCACACAGGTAAGTATAGAACTTTGATTTAAAACAGTAGTACACATAGTTTAGGTTAAAATGGCAATAAGCTATTTTAAGTGGACACAGTGGAAAAAAACAACAGTTCCTGGGGGAGGTGAGCTTGGTTAGGTTTCCCCGTTAAGTAAAGCACTTACACAGTCGCTCTCCTGGGCATAGGCAGCCCACTGTTGGGGGGTTCAAGGCAACCCCAAAGCCACAGCACCAGAAACACAGGGCCGGTCAGATGCAGAGGTCAAAGGAGGGCCAAAAACACATAGGTGCCTATGGAGAACAGGTGTGCTCCGGTTCCAGTATGCTAGCAGGTAAGACCTGCGTCCTCGGGGAGCAGAACAGGGGTTTTTTGTAAAGCACTGGGGAGGGACACAAACAAGCCCACAAAACACACCCTCAGCAGCAGAGGGGCGGCCAGGTGCAGTAGGCAAAGTAGGCATCAGGTTTGCTATTGAAAGCAATGGAGGGACCCGGGGGTCACATAGGCGATGCAGGCAGGGCACAGGGGGGCTTCTTGGGCCAGCCACCAGCTGGGCTAAGATGAGGGCTGCCAGCTGGTCACTCCTGCACTGGTAGGTGGTTCCTCTCGGTCCTGGGGACTGCGGGTGCAGTGCTTGGTCCAGGCGTCGGTTCCTTTGTTACCAGGCAGTCGCGGTCAGGGGGTGCCTCTGGATCCTCTCTGCAGGCATCGCTGTGGGGGTGCAGGGAGGTCGACACAGGGTACCCACGTCATTGTAGTCACATGGGAGTCCTCTCTGCGGTGTTGGTTCTCCTGAACTCGAGACGGGGCGTCGGGTGCAGAGTGTGAAGTCTTACGCATCTGGCGTGAAGAGAGACTTCTTCAAAAGTTGTTTCTTTGTTGCAAAGTTGTTGCAGGTTTTGAGCAGTGCTGCTGTTCTTGGTAGTTTCTTGGTCCTTTAGGTTCAGGGCAGTACTCTGAGTCCTCAGAGGTCGCTGGTCCCTGTCGGATGCGTCGCTGTGCAGGTTCTTTGAGCCTGGAGACAGGCCAGTAGGGCTGAGGCCAAGTCAGTTGTTGTCTCTGTCGTCTCTGCTGGGCTTTCAGGTCAGCAGTCCTTGTTGTTGTAGGTTGCAGGAACCTGATTTCCTGGGTTCAGGGTCGCCCCTAAATACTAAATTTAGGGGGGTGTTTAGGTCTGGGGGGCAGTAGCCAATGGCTACTGTCCTTGAGGATGGCTACACCATCCTTGTGCCTCCTCCCTGAGGGGAGGGGGGCACATCCCTATTCCTATTGGGGAAATCCTCCAATCTCAAGATGGAGGATTTCTAAAGGCAGGGGTCACCTCAACTCAGGGCACCTTTAGGACTGTCCTGACTGGTGGGTGACTCCTCCTTGTTATCCTCATTATCTCCTCCAGCCTTGCCACCAAAAGTGGGGGCAGTGGCTGGAGGGGCGGGCATCTCCACTGGCTGGGATGCCCTGGGGTGCGGTAACAAAAGGCATGAGCCTTTGAGGCTCAGCGCCAGGTGTGACAGTTCCTGCAGGGGGAGTTGAGAAGCACCTCCACCCAGTACAGCCTCTGTTCCTGGCCACAGAGTGACAAAGGCACTTGCCTGATGTGGCCAGAAACTCGTCTGGTTGTGGCAGGCTGGCAGAAATTGATCAGCCTAGCACTAGGAGTCAGACTGATATTCAGGGGGCATCTCTAAGATGCCCTCTGGGTGTATTTTACAATAAATCCCACACTGGCATCGGTGTGCATTTATTGTGCTGAGAAGTTTGATACCAAACTTCCTAGATTTCAGTGTAGCCATTATGGAACTGTGGAGTTCGTAATTGACAGACTCCCTGACCATATACTCTTTATGGCTACCCTGCACTTACAATGTCTAAGGTTTTGCTTAGACACTGTAGGGGCATATTGCTCATGCACTTATGCCCTCACCTGTGGTATAGTGCACCCTGCCTTAGGGCTGTAAGGCCTGCTAGAGGGATGACTTACCTATGCCACAGGCAGTGAGAGGTGGACATGGCACCCTGAGGGGAGTGCCATGTCGATTTAGTTGTTTTCTCCCCATCAGCACACACAAGCTGTGAGGCAAGGTGCATGTGCTGAGTGAGGGGTCCTCAGGGTGGCACAAGACATGCTGCAGCCCTTAGAGACCTTCACTGGCCACAGGTCCCTTGGTACCAGGGGTAGGCCCTTGTTACCAGAGGTACCATTTACAAGGGACTTATCGGTGTGCCAGGGCTGTGCCAATTGTGGGAACAAAGGTACAGTTTAGGGAAAGAACACTGGTGCTGGGGCCTGGTTAGCAGGGTCCCAGCACACTTTCAATAATAACTGGCATCAACAAAAGGCAAAAAGTCATGGGGTTAACCATGCCAAGGAAGGCATTTCCTTACACAACCCCCACCCCCAAACGAAAGAGGATGAGGCTAACCTTTCCCAAGAGAGTCTTCATTGTCTAAGTGGAAGAACCTGGAAAGGCCATCTGCATTGGCATGGGCAGTCCCAGGTCTGTGTTCCACTACAAAGTCCATTCCCTGTAGGGATATGGACCACCTTTTCTCCTTTCATTTGCATCAGCCATCTGAGAGGTCTGTGGTCAGTTTGAACTGTGAAGTGAGTACCAAAAAGGTATGGTCTCAACTTCTTCAGGGACCAAACCACAGCAAAGACCTCCCTCTCAATGGCACTCCAACACTGCTCCCTGGGGAGTAACCTCCTGCTAATAAACGCAACAGGCTGGTCAAGGCCATCATCATTTCTTTGGGACAGGACTGCCCCCATCCCATGCTCAGAGGCATCAGTCTGCACAATGAACTGCTTAGAATAATCTGGAGCTTTCAAAACTGGTGCTGTACACATAGCTTGCTTCAGGGTGTCAAAGGCCTTTTGACAGTCCAAGGTCCAGTTAACTTTCTTGGGCATTTTCTTGGAGATCAGTTCTGTGAGGGGTGTCACTATTGATCTGTATCTCTTCACAAACCTCCTATAGTACCCAGTCAAGCCAAGGAATGTCCTTACTTGAGTCTGGGGTTTTGGAGCTACCAAGTCCAGAATAGTCTGGATCTTGGTTTGGAGTGGCTGAACTTGGCCTCCACCTACAAGGTGTCCCAAGTAAACCAAAGTTCCCTGCCTTATCTGACATTTAGATGCCTTGATAAAGAGGCCTGCTGCTTGCAGGGCCTGTAAAACCTTCTTCAGGTGGACCAGGTGATCCTTCCAGTTGGCGCTAAAGGCAACAATATCATCAAGATAAGCTGCACTAAAGGACTCGAAACCAGCAAGGACTTGATTCACCAACCTTTGGAAGGTGGCAGGGGAATTCTTTAAGCCAAAGGGCATCACAGTAAACTGGTAGTGCCCATCAGGTGTACAGAATGCTGTGTTCTCTTTTGCTCCAGATACCCTGCTGTCAAGTCAAAGGTACTTAAGTATTTGGCTGCACCTAATTTGTCTATGAGCTCATCTGCCCTTGGGATGGGGTGAGCATCTGTCTTGGTGACAGAGTTGAGCCCTCTGTAGTCCACACAAGACCTCATCTCGTTCTTGCCATCTTTGGTGTGAGGTTTGGGGACCAAGATCACTGGGCTAGCCCAGCGACTGTCAGGGTGCTCAATCACTCCCAACTGTCTCCTGTGTCCATATCATGGGTACACAGGTGTGTCTGACTAGGGGTCAAGGAAAAGAGCTCAGCAAACTGCTGGAGGCCTTGCCTGCAGTCAGCCTGCTGTTGGCCAGAGAGGTTGTCTGAATAGATCACTCCATCTACTGAGCCATCCTTAGGGTCAGTGGAGAGGAGATCAGGGAGAGGTTCACTCTCTGCTTCCTGGTCCTCATCTGTAACCAGTAACATGTTTACATCTGCCCTGTCATGAAAGAGTTTAAGGCGATTAACATGGATCACCCTCTTGGGGGTCCTGCTAGTGCCCAGGTCCACCAGGTAGGTGACCTGACTCTATTTCTCTGGCACTGGGTAAGGGCCACTCCATTTGTCCTGAAATGCCCTGGGAGCCACAGGCTCCAGAACCCAGACTTTCTGCCCTGGCTGAAACTGAACCATAGCAGCCTTTTGATCATACCACATCTTCTGGAGTTGTTGGCTGGCCTCAAGGTTTTTGCTTGCCTTTTCCATGTACTCTGCCATCCTTGAAAGTAGGCCTAGTACGTAGTCCACCACATCTTGTTTAGGCTCATGGAGAGGTCTCTCCCAGCCTTCTTTTACAAGTGCCAGTGGTCCCCTAAATGGATGGCCAAACAGAAGCTCAAAGGGGGAAAACCCTACTCCCGTCTGTGGCACCTCTCTGTAGGCGAAAAGCAGGCATGGCAAGAGGACATCCCATCTCCTTTTGAGTTTTTCAGGGAGCCCCATGATCATGCCTTTCAATGTCTTATTAAACCTTTCAACAAGACCATTGGTTTGTGGATGGTATGGTGTGGTGAATTTGTAAGTCACCCCACACTCATTCCACATGTGCTTTAGGTAAGCTGACATGAAGTTGGTACCTCTGTCAGAAACCACCTTCTTAGGAACTCCCACTCTGGTAAAAATACCTATGAATGCTTTACCTACTGCAGGAGCAGTGGTGGACCTAAGGGGAATTGCTTCAAGGTACTTGGTAGCATGATCCACTACTACCTGAATATATGGTTTCCTGATGCTGCGTGAGGTTCCAGTGAACCCACTATGTCCACTCCCACTCTTTCAAAGGGGACCCCCACCACTGGAAGTGGAATGAGGGGGGCCTTTGGATGGCCACCTGTCTTGCCACTGGCTTGACAGGTGACACAGGAGGTGCAAAACTCCTTCACCTTCTGGGACATATTGGGTCAATAGAAATGGTTGACTAATCTCTCCCAAGTCTTGGTTTGTCCCAATTGCCCAGCAATGGGAATGTCATGGGCTAAGGTCAGAATGAACTCCCTAAACTCCTGAGGCACTACCACTCTCCTAGTGGCACCAGGTTTGGGATCTCTTGCCTCAGTGTAAAGGAGTCCATCTTCCTAATAGACCCTGTGGGTTCCACTGACAGTTCCTTTTTCTTGCTCAGCTGCTTGCTGTCTTGGGCCTTCAAGAGAGGGACAAGTATTTTGCCCCTTACACAGCTGTTCCCTTGAGGGTCCCCGTGGGCCCAAGAGCTTAACCTGGTAAGGCTCCAGCTTCATGGAATAAGTTCCCTCAGGTGATAGAACATCTCCCTGGGAAGAGAGGTTCTGTTTCTTTTGCTGTGTTGAAGCTGGTTCCCCAGTCTTCTTTCCTTTCCTCTTGGAAGGTTGGGCCATTATTCCAGACTCCAACACTTCTTTTTCACCCTGAGCCCTGCTTTGTGCCCTTGACAAACACCAGTTCAGGGATACCCAGCATGGCTGCATGGGTCTTGAGCTCTACCTCAGCCCATGCTGAGGACTCCAGATCATTCCATAGCAGACATTCTACTGGAATTGCAGAGGAGACTACCACCTGTTTCAGGCCAGCGACCCCTCCCCATTCTAACGTTACCATTGCCATGGGATGGACTTTAGTTTGATTGTCAGCATTAGTGACTGGATATGTCTGTCCAACCAGGTACTGTCCTGGGGGAAACCAGTTTGTCTGTCACCATAGTAACACTGGCACCTGTATCCCCCAGGGCTTCTACTCTAGTCCCATTGATTAAGAGCTGCTGCCTGTATTTTTGCATGTTAGGCGGCCAGGTAGCAAGTGTGGCTAAATCCACCTCAGAGACTAATTTAGCTTTAGTGTGAACCCTGATTTGCTCTGGGCACACTGCTGATCCCACCTGGAGACTGGCTATTCCAGAACTAACTGGAGTAGTATTTGTTGTGGGACTTTTCTTTGGACAGGCCTTGTCTCCAGTTTGGTGTCCATGCTGACTACAGTTTCGACACCAGGCCTTCTTGGGATCAAAGATTTTACCCTTATACCCATTTGTGAACTGTGAAGAGGCTCTGTGCCCACCCTCCAGAGCAGGTTTTTGGGGCCGTGTAGAAGACTCTTTACTTTTACCCTTGGATGTCTCACCACTCTTCCCCTGGGGAGGCTTTGTGACCCCTTTCTTTTGGTCACCCCCTGTGGAAGTCTTGGTCACCCTTGTCTTGACCCAGTGGTCTGCCTTCTTTCCCAATTCTTGGGGAGAAATTGGACCTAGGTCTACCAGATGTTGGTGCAGTTTGTCATTGAAACAATTACTTAACAGATGTTCTTTCATAAACAGGCTATACAGCCTATCATAATCATTTACACCACTGCCAGTTATCCAACCATCTAATGTTTTGACTGAGAAGTCAACAAAATAAACCCAGGTCTGGCTTGTGGATTTTTGAGCCCCCTTGAACCTAATTCTGTACTCCTCAGTTGAGAATCCAAAGCCCTCAATCAGGGTAGCCTTCATAAGATTCTTCGTCTTTACCAGAGAGTGTGAGGAGTTCATCCTTACACTTTCCAGTGAACATTTCCCAAAGAAGAGCTCCCCAGTGAGATCTGCTTACTTTTCTGGCTGCACAAGCCCTCTCAAAAGCTGTGAACCATTTGGTGATGTCATCACCATCTTCATTGTTTGTTAAAATTCCTTTGGGGATTTTTACGATGTCAGTATTCTCCCTGACCCTATTTATGTTGGTGCCACCCTGTGGAAGAAATAGACTCTCTGACTATGATTTGAGGAGTCAGAGGGTGTCGGGGGCTGTGTGGGACCCCGCATACATTTTACAGTACTTTGCCCCTGGGAGGTGGCTGTCCCCAAGGCAGCAGGGGTGCACGCTGCCCCCAGCACACTTAATAACCATAGCCCCAAGGAGGTGGTGGCCCCTGGGGCATGGGGTGACTGTGCACCCCCCACATATTTATTAAGAATAGCTTTGGGGCAGTGGTGGTCCCCCCTGTGTGCCACCCTCCTATTCTAACCCAGGGGCTAAACACTTTTTAAACGCGTAAACTGTGTTTTTTCTTTCTTTTAACACCGCGAAATCCCAGATCAAGCTGCAGATTTTGACATGATTTTTTTTTAAATGGTGTTTAGCCCTGGCGGAGCCCCTGGGAGACCCCTGGACAAAGGCTAGGGGCTCAGGGTATCCCTACCCTGCCCCCTTTTCTTTTGTTTTTGATGCTGAAGCTGAGTCTCAAAATGGTTGCCATCACTTCCCTGTTAAAGTATTGGCGGACAATCAGATATCAGCATGGGGGACAGTTGGATCCGTATCGGATCCACGTCCCTAGATATGTATATTTTGTCCCCCTTAATATCTCAGAAACTACTGAACGGATTTAGACCAAATCACAAAAAGCACAATCTGTGCACCGGGATCTAGCTTCCTGATAAATTTGGTGTAATTCCGTTCAGCCGTTCAGGCTGTAGGCAAGTCTAAAGACCATGGGGGGAAATTAATGGGGAAAATGCATTTTGGGATGCCCCTTTTTCTCGGCTCCCGCTTGACGGATCATCCCGAAACTTTTAAGACAGCAGTCAAACTGACTGATGTATTAGTTTTGAAAAATGTGTGAAGATTCCTCAAACAGCGTATGTGTGTGTGGGGAGGTGTGTGGAGAGAAAGCATTCCCTTTCTCACTCTTTCTTGCACACTCCCTCACATGCTTTATCTCTCTCTCTCTCTATCATGTCATAGATGCCCACAATATGCCGCTAATTACCACTATGATGCTGGGGCTCAACAGTTTCTCAAGGGTGAGCATTTTCATGACATGCATCCCCATGAGAGGCCAGAATTACTTGGGTACCATTATGCCACCCCCACCCACAGTAGTCCAAAAATAATCACCATTATACCAGGGCTGGCATTAGGGTGGGTACCATCATGCAGAAGCAGCCCTCAGTTGGCCAAGAATTGTCATCAGTATGTCATGGCCAGCATTTTGGCAGGGATGACCATGATCATGTCATGGATGCCTGCAATGTATGCCAGGAGTCAGCACCAACATGCCAGGGCCAGCATTTTGCTGAGTGTGGATACCATTGTGCCATGGGTTACACCAAAATGCCAAAAAGCACTGCCAGTATGCAAGAATCAGGTGCCAGCACACCCAAGTGCACACACATACATATATATGGGAAAACATATAGGACAAAAACTTTATGCCCGAAACTGGAACCAGGGTCTAACGCATAACAAGAAAAAATGAAATACAGGTCTAGCAAGTGTACAATAAAAGTATGAACACATTTATGTATAGACAAAAGGGATGTCTCCTTTTGTTGATCACACGTCAAATTTTAATATTTGTTCCTTGTGTTTGAAATCAATCTACTTTAGACAGTGCCTTCAACAGTGTTGACATTTTGACCCACACTCTGATTCCAGTGGGTCTCCTATAGACAAGAAATGAGCACTGCACAGTCTGCACCATTATATATTATAACACTAACCAAAGGGATAGAAATGATTATATATTTTTTCTTTTTGACTGCGCTTGTTTCTGTTCTTGAAGAATACATTACTCATCAGCATCCACTGATCTGCTCATACCTGTATTGATATTGAAATAATACCCACTGAACCTTTGTTCTAGATCCACACAAACATAATGCCATGTGCACACACAGGCACCTGCACACATTCACATGCGTGCAAATTAGCAGATGCCAAAAAACACTGGCAGATAATCCTGCTGATGCTTGCTTCATTTCAAACAGAGCACTGCCTATCAACAGTCTAACCATACCAAGTGCTCCTATCACTTGGCTTACTCACCTAGCAGACATGAACAGATTGTATTTTATTTTTCTGCTGGTATCCCGAAGATCTGAAGCTGTGTTGTACATCTTCAGACAACAGTTATATTCTCATATGCATGCATTCATAAATCCTCAAACCATCCATGCCCACAGTTTCTGGAACTTACCAACCTAGTCGGTGCCATGGTGCCAATGACTGATCACTGTTCCATCATTGTAATGCTGCCTCCTCCTTTTCTCCTGGCACCACCTTTGGTGGGGAGCTCAGGCAAGAAGGAACTGAGTATCAGGTGCATCATCCTCCCTGTGAAAGGTGTTGGCGCTCCCCCATGCACTGTGACTGACAGCACCGGTCTGTACTACATTGGTCTGTCACCACAACTGAAATGAAGAAGTTGGTGAGGGAATCATGCCAGAAAAATGCTCTGGTCATTTTCATGAAACCTCAATTCAAAGCCATGCTTTTACATGAGATGGTAACTTTAGACCTGATTTAGAGTTTGGTGGACAGGTTTCTCCCTCACAAACGTGACAAATATCCCGTCTGATATATTATGATTTCCATAGGATAAAATGGAATCGTAATACGGCAGACAGGATTTCTGTCATGTTTGTGACAGAGTAACCCCATCCACCTAACTCTAAATCATGCCCTTTGTCTTAAAGTATGCCCTTGTCATGGCCTCAATTTTGGTGGCCCATACATAAATATAAAATTATGCATGGTTAACTGTCAGTGCATTTTCCACATCAGGGCAGCAAGTGACATCATAGACAACTTGAGCTTCCCTCGGTTTGTTTTTCTGATACCTCCTGCAACTCCTGGGTCGAAAAAACAATATTATTTACAGCTACCCACCTGTAATTCTGTATTCCTCCTGCCATAGTCGTTGTGAAAACCATTATAGACCTGCTTCAGTGTTAATGGCCGAAGCTGCGCTTGAAGTCCAATTTCAAAATAGAGGGAGTCAAAAGTCTGTTTAGCCTTTTATGCTACCTTTATAGCTAGATAAAGATTCTTTCAGGGATTTCAAGATTTTGCTAATTGCACAGCTGCTAAAATACATCTGCCAGATTTCAGAGGAAGAAGAGAAGGAGGGGTTTCTCTGATCAAGGCTTTCACCACGCTAGATTCACGAAGGTGGCAATGGAACGGCCGATTTCAGCCGTTGTTGCTCTTCACTGGGGTAATGAGGGCCATAGTGTCAAATTACTTACGATCAGGCAACATCTTCTCCAGGCACTTATGGGGCATGGTCCATGTTGGAAATGGGGTCTCTAGTTGGCAGTCGGTTTGCACCCTGTCCAAGTAGGGACCCTAACTCTAGTCAGGATAAGGGAGATACCCGCTCAGATAATCCCTGCTCCCCCCCTTGGTAGCTTGGCACGAGAAATCAGGCTTATCTCAGAAGCAATGTGTAAAGCATTTGCACATAAAATACAGTAATAAGTAAAAACACTAAAAAAGGACACCACACCAGTTTTAGAACAATAGCCAATATTTATCTGTGCAAAACAAGACCAAAATGAAAAAAATTCAACCTACAGTATTAAAGATATGAATTTTGCAAGATTTACTCAAAAATACAGTTCCTTGAAATCGATAGCTCTACCTGGGGCTATCACGGCGTGTGATTAACAAAACCAACAGTTCAGGCCAGCCGTGGTGTTGCGGGCCAGCTACGATGTCGGGAAGACCCGCAAAACAGTACTTTTGGAATTGCAAGACGTCGTGATCCTCTCGGTGAGCTCCGGAGAGCGGCGTCGCTGGCGTCGCGGAGTCGGTTCCGGAGTCAGTGCAGGAGTCGTCGGGCCCTTAAAGTCACTCACGTACGGATTGATCTCCGGGCTGATGAAGTCAGGAGCGCAGGCGTGGATGGCGTCGGGGCTGCGGTGTGAAGCAGGATGATGCGACGTGCGTTGCCCGCAGGTCAAGGTACATGCAGCGGCTCGGTGACAGTGTCTAGCGGTGAAGTGAAACCAGGGTTGTGGTGTGAAGCGGGGTGGGGCGACGTGTGGTGTCACCAGGTCACGGTGCAGGCAGCGGAGTCATCACTGCTGAAGCACTGTGGTCAGGAGGCCCAAGCCAGCGGTGCGGGACGGTGGTTTGTCACCCTCACGAGCGGTGTCCACAGGCCATGGTGCAGGCAGGATGCCTGGTGATGACACTGGAGTCTATGATGCTGGCATCAGTGGACCGGGGCTGTAGTGTGGGATGGGATGGTGCTTCGTGTACCTCACTAGTGGTGTCCACAGGCCACGGTACAGGCAGCGGCACCGGTGTCAGCAGGAGCGGCGGTATAGGTGAGGCCCAGGCTGCAGTGTGCGCAGGCAATGCCGGAGTGTGGGGCCCACAGGTCGCGGTGTGAACAGCGGCTCGGTGAAGTTGTCCGATGACCGCATATGACGGCATCAGTGAGACCAGGGTCACGGTGCGAAGCAGGGCAATGCGCCATTGTACAGCGTTGGCAGGTCACGGTGTAGGCCAGCAGTGTCGTTGGTGGCATCACAGTGGTTTCTCTTCTTGAGCAGCACAGAACACACAGTTCCCAGTGCTGCAGGTCGAGGAAACTGAAGTCTGTGGTGTCCCTGAGACTTCCAACAGGAGGCAAACTCTACTACAAGCCCTTGGAGAACTTTCTCAAGCAGGACACACAGCAAAGTTCACCCTTTGCATTCTTTTCAGGCAGAAGCAGCAACTGCAGGCCAGTCCAGCAAAGCAACACAGCAAAGCAACAGTACTCCTCCTCCAGATCTTCAGCTCTTCTCCTTGGCAGAGGTTCCTCTTGAGTCCAGAAAGATTCTAAAAGTCTGGGGTTTTAGGTCTTCTTCTTTATACCCCGTTCTGCCTTTGAAGTTGGCAAACTTCAAAGCAAAGTCTACAGTGTTTGCAAGATTCTTCCTTGTCCAGGCCAGGCCCCAGACGCACACCAGGGGATTGGAGACTGTATTGTGTGAGGGCAGGCACAGTCCTTTCAGGTGTAAGTGACCACTCCTGCCTCCACTCTAGTTCCAATGGCTCATCAGGATGTGCAGGCTACAACCCAGCTCCCTTTTTGTGTCACTGTCTAGAGGAGAGGTGTGAACAGCCCAACTGTCAAACTGACCCAGACTGGGGATCCACAAACAGGCAGTGTCACAGAATGGTTTAAGGAAGAAAAAGCCTACTTTCTAAAAGTGGCATTTTCAAACTCACAATCTAAAAACCAACTTCACTAAAAGATGTATTTTTAAAGAGTGAGTTCAGAGACCCCAAACTCCATATTTCTATCTGCCCTCAAAAGGAATGTGCGCTTTAAAGTTATTTAAAGGCAGCCCCTATGTTAACCTATGAGAGATATAGGCCTTGCACAGTGAAAAACGAATTTGGCAGTATTTCACTGTTAGGACATCTAAAACACACTAGTATATGTCCTACCTTAAACATACACTGCACCCTGCCACTGGGGCTACCTAGGGCCTACCTTAGGGGTGCCTGACATGTAGTAAAAGGAAAGGTTTAGGCCTGGCAAGAGGGTACACTTTTCAAGTCGAATTGGCAGTTTAAAACTGCACTCACAGACACTGCAGTGGCAGGTCTGAGCCATGTTTACAGGGCTACTAATGTGGGTAGCACAACCAGTGCTACAGGCCCACTAGTAGCATTTGATGTACAGGCTCTTGGCACCTCTGGTGAACTTTACCAGGGACTTACCAGTAAATCAAATATGCCAATTATGGATATACAAATCAACAGTACAATTTACACGGAGCGCATATGCCCTTAACACTGTTTAGCAGTGGTAAAGTGCCCAGAGTCCTAAAGCCAACAGAAACTGGTCAGACAAATTAGGAGGAAGGAGGCAAAAAGGGCCAGGTGCAACCGTCCAAGACTGGGTAGAAAAGCTACGCACAGTGACATGAAGTGCAGTGATTAGTTTCAATGCAAATTGCTTGCAGCTCTGTCGTTCCATTAAATGCACAACCTCTGGGTACATAACATCGAGTGACAGCTCGCCGTTATGGGCATTGGAACGCCACCCTTCTTGATTTCTGTCTCTATTGTGGTACACCAGTAGTAAATGTTAGTCTTCCATTCATCACTGGTATGTTAAACAAGACGCTGACCCACGTGGTGAGGGGGACGCAGGAGCGTCAAGCATGCAGTGAATCTGTCTCTGAGCACGCGCATGTACGTGCCTTCACCAGCTGTCAGAGTATCTAGTGTTGGCATGCCGTCTTTGCCTCAGGGGGTTGCCATGCCTCAGTGCCACCACATTAGTGACGTGTGCTACAGCATCACATATACATATTGCCCCAGGTGCCATCTACAAACTCTTCACCCCACCCTGTGATAAGAGGTGAGGTGAAAAAGTAAAAAGTTAAAAATTGCACAGTGAATTGTATGCAATGTGCCTGCCGGAAGCTGAGGAACTGAAAGAGACCAGCAGAGGCAGCGGAAGCCAGGTAAATGACAAGAAATCTGTTAAATGTGGTGTGTTTGCATGGCCGTGGGTATGTGTGTGTGAGGGAGTGTTTGTGTGAGCATGTACGAGTCTGAGTGAGTGGGAATAAGTGAGGGAGACTGAACTTGAGTTGAGAGAAGAGTTTACCACAAGTGAGCAAGAGGGAGGGAGAGTAAATGAGTGTGAAACGTGTGAAGGAGCGAGTGGTTATGAGTGAATGAATATTATTGAATCTTGATGAGAGTATGTATGACTAAAAGTGAGTGGAAGTGAGTGAGAATGAGTGAGTAAATGAAACTGAGTCAGAATGAGTGAGTCAGAGTGAATGTGAATAGGTGACAATAGGACTGTAAGACTGAGAGTGAGTGACAGCGAAAGGTAGAATGAGTGAGTGTGAGGTAATTAGTGGGAGTGAGTGAATATGAGCATGTGTGGGAGTGTGTGTAGGAGTGAGTGACAGGAAAGAGAGAAAGAATGAATGAGAGTGGGTGAAACTGAATGACAATGAGTGAGTCAGAGAGAGTGAAAATAAGGCATACTAAGTGCGAAAGTGGTACTGTAAAACTGATGGTGAGTTGAGAGTGAGTGAGAATGACAGTGGGAGTGAGAGAGAATTAGTGAGAAAATGAGTGTGAGTAAGTAAATGTATGTGTGACAGTGTGTTAGACTTGCAAGTTTGCTACTGTCCCCTGCATACTGGAGGTGATTATGGTGGCACCCACAGTAAAATGCTAGAGTTGACACATCAGAGGTAATTCTTGGCATAAGTGGGGGTATCCATGGCAAAAGTCTGGCACTTGTGCACTAGAGGTTATTCTTGGTAAATAGGACACTAGAAACCAGTGCAAAATGCTGAAGCAGGCATATTGGAGATACTTCTTGGCACATGGGATAGCCATGACAAAATTCTGGAGCTGGCATATTGGAAGTCATTCTTGGCATATGAGGCGCCCATGATAAAATGCTAATGCTGGCATGCTGGAGGTTGGCATAAGGAAGGATACACGTGACATATGGGGGAGAGGGCAGGCAATCACCACTAAAATGCTTGTTTAAACATTATAGAGATCATTCTTGACACATGGGTAACCCATGATATATGGACGGCATCAATGGCCAAATTGTGGCCCTGGCATATTGTATGTGATTCTTGGCATAAGGGGAACCCAGTGGCGTGACAATAACCCCTGCAGCCCCCATGCAGTGGGGAGCCCCTGAGCTCCTGAGGACCCTTCCAGGTCAGTGCACAGGCCCCTGGCCTGAGGGCTCCTGACTGGGTCCGGAGTGTGGGGGCAGGGCCAGCTTCACGGCACTATGACCGGTGCACTGACTTTGATGCTGGTGCTGTGTTAAAAGATAACTTATGCATTTAGAAGCAGTAAACTTGCTGGTGCATCCAGCAGTTTTCAGGCAACAATAAAAATGTCAATATAACTCTGGTGATTGTTACTGCTGGTGAGAGATCCAAATTTTGTCTAGTGGCATTTTTTACTCATCAGAAAGTAGCGCAGAGGGATAATGTGCTTGCTGCAAAAACTGTGTACCACGCAGATCACAAAACTGTGAGTGAACTATGAGTAGCGCTTCAAGAAAGAAAAATAAATGGTGTATCAGAGAGGGGCTATGAAGAGTGAGGGTCACATTTGGAGAGTGTCAGAGAGGGAAATGGTGGGGAAGGAGGTCACGGAGTGGACACCAAAAAAGAGTGATGCACCAGGCGCTACCAGCATTAAAGCCAGCCCTGCTTGGGAGGGGGAGAGCTTCATGTATTTTGCAGGGCAGGCTCCTCAAGTTTCATTACGCCACTGGGGGACTCCCTCATTAAATGCTAGACCTGGCACAATGGAAGTTAGCACACAAATGCCTTTTGAGCCTAATTGTCTGAAAATTGTACTTTAAAATGCATTATTTGTTCTCATTGTTTTCAAATTTCTCTTTGAGCGGAAAACTGGTGTTGTGTGAGAGAGGCCGATACTCCAGCCCATGCAAGGTTTCATCATGGGACGGAGGAAAGGAGCCCTCTGAAGAAGGGACATAACCCCAAAATGCATTTGGGCTCCCAGTAACTCAGTGTCAGCTGTAATAAGCTGACCTGCACTAATTAATAAAGCGTTGCTTTATCTGTTAAGTACTTGTGCACAACGTTTATGGGAGAAGTGATGTGTAAATTGGCTTAGAGGATTGAATACCCTCTGGAGAAACACTTCACTTTGGACCCGTGCCTTATTAAACATGTTTAAAGTGTGCAGCACAAATACTAAGGCCCTCATTATGAGTGGCCCAGAATAATACCCATTATTACCCTGCCAGATTTACGAGGACCTCTAGGGATGGGAATGAGAAATAATGGGGATTACAAGATTTTAGGGAATAACGTGTGGGAATTGGTGTTTCCTTCAGCAGCAGAAATCTGCATGTGAAGTAGCACACACACAATCCTGGAGGGCCTGGTAACTGCTATTTCTGGCACTTAGCGGGCCCATTGGAATAAATGGGGCTCTCGTAATTAGGGCCTATGCAGGTTATTTTGATACTTTTTTAAATCAATTACAAATCTGAGATTTCCTCTTACAGCCACTTGACAGCATGCAGCCAAGCCTCACAGTTATATTGAGAAGTAGCTGCTTAGCACCTGACACTGAATATTCAGCATGTGCATTTTGAACATTAAGGTGTGGGGTCTGTGTGCTGTCTTAGATTATTTATATGTATATATTGTATGCTTACCATGTTTTCATTGCCTTTTAGATTTTGGAAGGCCGATCAATAAAGGGATGTGTAAGCGTTGAGCCATACATTCTTGGAGATTTTGTTAAGTTATCGAACAACAAGGATGTTGTACGATCGCAGTACAAAGCAACCGAGTATGGTTTGGCATTTGGACACTTCACCTACGAGTTCACCAACAAATCAGACATTGTTGTGGATCTGCAGGGTATGTATTCTTAGACATGCAATTTTTCCTGTTTTTAAATCACTGTGGAAATGGCAGCAAAATAAACCCAAGGCTTAAAGCTGAGAAAACCAAGATTCTGTTTTTTCTTGCTTCGTTTGTCGTAATTACCCCTTACCTTATTCACTTTTCTTCAACTCTTATGCCTTCCTCACCCTCAGCAAGGAATCTTGGCATCATCTTTGACTCTCTTCTTTCTGAACAGCTCTCACCTGTGGCCAAGAAATATCACTTTCTTCCCCTGTTCAAGTGCCATAAGTACAAAACTTTTCACTGAGTCATTAAATCAGAGGGTTTGCAGCCATTAAAAAAATCATTTTCTTAATTACTAAACCCATTTTACAAGTCTAAAAAGAATTTCCGACTCGTGAAATAGGTTTAGAAATTATTACAACTTTGGTATTTGGAAGCAGTGTGTTATGGGTGTCTCTTCCAAATATCAAATTTGGTACTTTGTATGTCAATGGTTTGGGACTATAATTCCTGTTGAAAACTACTGATAAATTGCTGACTCCCAAGTTGGAGTTTTAAATTGTTCACCAAAGGATCCTCTGAATTGCGGTCGCATCTTCAGAGGGAGATGCGACTGCAGCTCTCACTGACTTTTTCTCCAAACTGAAAACTTCACTTTTTTAAAAGCAGCCCTGTTTTCTTTAAGAAAATTATGTCACTTTAAAACCAGATAAACATTTTCAGTTGTGAAATGCAAAGATAAACCTAGAGGTCTGCTGTCCCTTGCCTTTGCAGAGAATCAGAGGGAGTCACAATTTCCTAGCTGTTTATATTTATTAGGATAGTCATTCGACACCCATTTTGATTCAGTATTTTTCAAAGCAATCTATTAGAACATAGGTCAAGGTACAAAGTTTGATATTGGCAGCAAAATGTTGAGTCGCGAATTGAGACCACTTTTTGCGACCAGTATCTTTGTGTATCTGTCCCTACGTTCTGTAAAAATTAAATCATTTCTTCCTTTCTCTTCTCTCAAACTACTCTCGCAATGCTTGTTTTTTCTTGTACCAGCTATTGCTCCTCAAACTACCTTGACTTACCTAGGTATGTTAAAACCCTTGTATTTATCCCCCTCGACGATCAGACTCACATTTCACGATAAAGGGCTTGGCTGCCATTGACTGCAGTTACAAGTCAGCTTTGTATTGTTTTCCACGGTGTACCCTCACTCGATCCACCCTACCTTTATTCACTGATGTCTGCATACATGCCGTCTCTGTCTCTTTGCTTGGGTTTGCAATTCCTTCTCTCTGTTCCTCCAACTCCTTGTTCCCCTTTACACTTTCGTTCCTTCACATTTCTTGCAGCTTATCTCTAGAATAACCTCCGTTTCCATTTGCTCTGATTCTACCTTATTTGGATTTAAGAAACTCTTAAAAGAACTCCTGCTACCTGTAGCAAAGTACCGTATAATTTTACCTCTTGTGACTTGTATCACTCCTTTTTTGTACCATTATAGTATCTGTATGTGAAGAGCCTTAGATAAAGGCACGAGAACTTATCAATAAATGAAGGAGTGAAACCTAATGAATTCATTCTAGAGCTGTAAAAACATGAGGGGTACTTAGGCCTGTCAGTTCCATATGTACGGTTTTGATCACTAGCAAAAAGTTGTGCCAGCATAAGCCTAAAAGAGCGGAACCTATAGCAGATTGTCAGTATGTTTTTATATGAGTAATGAACATACAGTGATTCTAAACCTAAATGTTTGACATACTCATTGGTTATCCCAAAAACCTGGCATGGATCCATGACTTCAGGAACTACTTTGGCTGCTCCTGATGTAAACTACTCCTTTGGTCTGCCTTCTTCGGCCAAAGGAGACATTACAATCGCTTCCAGGTCTCCTGACTTTGGAATCAGTAAATAATTTGTGTATTATCTTGAGCTCTCCTTGTGACAAAAGCCTGCACAAAATTGTACTAAATACTTTTGAGAGGCTATAGTGTGATAGAAATACCATTCTTCCTATCACAACAACGGTAGTTATAATTCGGTTCACTGGATGTAGAAGTCCATTTAGGTGACTGCCTAACACACAAAGGGTTTCCCAAGAGTACCTTGTTGATTTTAAAAACCGCAGATGTAATTGAAAATGTTGGTTGGAAATGGAAAGATGAAAAAAGACAATGTCATTATATTCGCTTTTTAAAAGTTGAGTTGGAAACATTTTAAGGGTGTATTGCATTCTCTGTTAAGTTATTGAAACATTTCAAAGGGGTATTGCATTCTCCGTTAAGATATATGTGGCAAAAGCTACAAAACGCTGTGAACAACAGTCTGACGATCCAGTGTTCCCTAAAAAGTTCTGCAGATTTTTCATCTGAAAAATATTATATTCCCAAAATGAACACCATCCCATATCCAAAGAAGATGCAATGTTGATGTATAAATTGCTGGTAATAATTTGCACATTGACAAACTAAATGAACAATCAAGCATTGGTGTTAAAGTAATTTCTTAACATCTTTATATCGGATTGGCTGCAGAGGCGGAGCATAGTTTACAAATGGAGTAAACATATCTGTACACTCTCAGTGGCAAAGGGGCACAATTTAGACATTGTTGACTCTGTCAAGAGAGAAGCATAGAAGTAGGACCCCAATAGTCTTTTCCCCTTCAAGTGACACATCTTAAAACCTCTTCAGCTAACTCGCATTATTGGTTTAAATCTTCTAATTCAGAAGTTTCTGACAATGTGGTGTGCGTTCTCCCAACTTCATCAAACCTAGTTATCCTGTATCTAGCTCAGTTTTCTTGACTTATGCAATTTCTTTGGAATACTGCTTGACTATTGAGTAGAGTAACTGTACCCTACATAGAGATGGCTGTGATGTATAGTGAGTTGTGCAAACGTTCTTTCACTTTACAGCTGGTTGAGTGTGGGAAAGAAGTGAGATAGAGAATTACCAGTTTTTTAAGCAGATAATTCCATTACTCTAAAGAATGGATTCCATCTGCATGGAAATCATGATTCAAGGGCAACTAAATTAAGGAAAAGGTGTGCCAGAAGTCATGCATATAATATTTTGTGGATTCCCTTTTAAACTAAGAAGTCCATGTTAGTACCTTTAAAGGTTACTCCCCTGTAACTTTCATAGTGTGAATAATGTACAATTATTTGTGAGATGCATAAAGAATATTTTGGGCATTGTGTGTTACGTAAATGTTCTCAGTATTAGTAATAATTGTAGTATGAGGGTTTAAGTGGATATGTGGTTAAAAACCTGTTCTTCTGTTGCAGGGTGGGTTACAGGAAGTGAAAAGGGAGAAGCACTTATTTACCTCACGGATCCACAGATTCATTCTCTCAAGCTCAAGGCTGTCAAAAATAATTTCGGAAAAGAAGGTGAAAAATACTTTTTCGTCAACCAACATCAGGAGTGCAATGAAATCTGTTCTCGGCTTTCTTTGAAAAGACCCTCATTTCCTAATAATAAGTAGGGGTGTTTCTGTTTATTTTAGTATGGTGTATGGTGAATTCTAGCAGATTTCTAGCACATTATCATGATACCTCATGGTGCAGGATGCAGATGCTTACTAGTATGGCAACTACCTCACTTTTTCACTTTACGCCCACCCATGGTGACTTCCTGAAAGAAATGGATTTAAATGAGTTCAATCAAATCGCCACAGAACTGAAGGGAATATACTGGCTGTCACACAGGCCAGTGGCACCTTTAAGGCCAGTTGCATCACCTACAAGGACATGAGGTAACACACCTCTATCTGACTGGCCAAGAAACTAACCACCTCAGATGGAGAGGACCATAACAGGATTAAGGACATCAACACACTGAAAACGAAGATATGTAAGAAGGAAAAAATATACTGGTCCCCCATCCCACAAATCTCTTAATGACACTCTCAGTGTGTGCAGGGGTACCAGAAGTGTTTGGACTAGTGGGCTGTGGTTTAAGAAATAAAGAAAACTAAGTGGAAGTAGCTTTAATTGTTTCATATTTTAATCTTCAATTCCGTGAAAAAACTGGAGATTCACATTTTAGGGATCACACTGCACTTTATATTTTATAGATACTCCTGAAACTCTGTACAAGAGGAGGTAGATATAGTGTTGGCACCTTGCCTGGAAAGACAAAAATAAATCGTGACAATTATAATATTGATAGTAAGATAAAGTGACTTCTCAGGGCTCATCAATAATTCACAATTTAGAAAACAGCTAACATTGAACATACACCACAGTCTGCACCATTTTAAAGATAACCAGATAATGTTAACAAATTACAAATATTCAAAAGAAAAGTATTCCAAATGTACACAGAGTATTTTGGCATACCTGTAACTTATTGAAGAAAACCTAATTGCTTTTCTATCACACATAATCTGTAACTGTGGGGACAGAAAATTGTTTTCTGTCCCCGATGTGTATACGGATTGAAAAACACTTATTAGACTGTGAGACCAACCTGGAAGCGCTATACAAACCACATTGTGAGACATACATATTCACTCAAGACCTGGGTGTTGATGGAAGACCCCGGGAATGAAATGGCTTGTGGAGTTAGCAAATATAGCAGATTGTCAACGTTTAATTTATAAAATGAACGGCCAGATGGAACACTATGATAGGATGTGGGAACCCTTTCGGAGATTTGGGGTTAAGGTTTAGTGGGCTCTTGAGACCTAAGTAGTCCTGTGGGGGTTGGCTTCTTCACAAGGGTTTATAGCGCTTTATGGTGCTATGTTTGTGGGACTGTTGGGTCGGTGGTGTGAGAGCCCCATGCATCCTTGGTGTAGAAGACAAGGGACACGTGAGTGGCTTGGGGGGACTGTTTGCTGCATACACTACTGCACTAGAAATTGAGCAGTTGGTCATGATTGACCTGCAGACCGACAGTCTGGAATGTCTGTGGTTATTAGATAGATATCCCTGTTGATCCCAGCAGGCCGACTGACTGGAGGGGAGAGGTGGCAGGGGAGGATATTAATGGGGGATTTAAAGATTTTGATTAAAAAGGGAGTAGTGAACTGTTGTTTTATTTCCGCTGGGTGCCTATGTTTTTGGTAGGATGGAGTATGACTGATAAGTGGAGATCCTGGGTCATTACTTTGTACCTGGAACATGTGTTTAAGATAACATTCATGGTTGTACTCTGTGTCGGTTATGCCTTTTTTGGGCTCTAAAATTCAATAAAAATATCTTGCAAAACAACTGTGTAAGTAGATTTGTCAGAATAATTATTTGTTTTAAAGCTAAATGTTCAAGCCGGTAGCATATGATAGTCAGGAAAGCTATTATCACAATTAAGCGAGAAACTACTTGCACATTTCTTTAATTTTGGCATGTGCCCATAATACTTATTTTATTGAATTATGTTACATTACATAATGTCTCTGTTTCCTAGTATGCACATTTTAAAATCTGTCCGTTAATAAAAGTACATCATAGGGAAATTGTGTTTTATTTCACAGACTTGAGGCAGCAGAGTTCACTCTACAGAACATGTTAGCCACACATAACCATTCCCTAACAAGCCAGTAACAAAACATTATCCATGAAAACTTTTCCTGTTGTAAATCTGCACATATGTTTCAATGCACCTCACTCTGACTGTTGGCACTATGAGGATGTTTGCTATATTGCTAAATATAGACTGGACCAGTATTACAGACAGACAATAGTCACTAAGCACTATACAAGAGAGAGAGAGAGAGCTGACAGGTAATTATTTGCCGAGGTGGAGTCAGAGGATCTGAGGAGAATGCAAGGAACCTACTACTCTGCAGTCAAAACTCACCAGAAGTGTCCTCCTCCTGTTTAGGCGCAAGGTCACAACAAGCATAGCTGGTTATTTTGTGTAGTGTGCGCTGTTGAACTCAATTGCTACTTGGCTCAAAATCAAAAAGGCATCCTGGGCACAGTGTTAAAGCCTTTTCATTGTAATCCCAACCTTTGACAGAGGACATGAGATACAGATATGAGGATGTGGTTTTAGGGACAGACTGCTGACTTTGGAACTGGGGATTTCAGTCCGACTCCTGGTGTTGGCTCAACATCGTGTGATTCTGATCTGATCACTTAGGGCCTGATTACGGACCTGGCGGTCTCATGACCGTCCGGTTTGCGGTGGAAGTCGAACCACCGCCAATGCGGCGGTCTGAAGTGCGTCGACCGCAGTAGTTGCGCCACAGTCGGACCATCAGCACCGCCAGGATTAGTCATCCTACCGGTCGGGCGTTCGTGGTGGTCCTAATGCAAGCAGCACTGCCTTGGGGATTACGACTTAGTTCTCCGCCATGAAAAGGCATGCAGGGGCCCCCCTGGCCAGCAGCCTACAACCTACAGCATTGCCGCCAGCTCGATTACGAGCCAGAGACAATGCTGTAGGCCGTTTCCCGTTGGGCAAATGGGCAGAAACTGAGGTTTTAGCCTGCTTACCCAGCGGGAAACTCGTAATGGGCCCAGCAGGGAGGCAGCCACAGTGGTGGCAACCTCCCTGTCGGGATTTCAGTGGACGGGCTTTTTCGTCTGCCAAAATTATATTAAGGCCCTTAATCTCTCCATGTCTAAACAAATGAATGTGACCTTGTTTAATGTAACTGATGGTCATGTAAAGAGCTCCAGTACCTTCGAGTTGAGTTCTCGCTGTATATAACTGCCCAAAAAATACAGTGACAGGCATGGCAAGAGCTCCTGCAACACAGCTCATTGGCGATGTTTCATTGGTTAAGAGAGAAAAGCTTAGGTACATGATTGGTTGAGAAGCTACCTGTGGAGTTTATCATGACCTATGACAGAGACATGAGTGTCTAGTGTTGTCCTGGGAGGAGCGCATGTGGAGGGTTGAGGGTGGTATTAGTGTTTGACCTTGTCTTGGAGGTAAGTAAGAGCACAACTATACGGGAATTTGAAGGTGAGAATTTATAATTTGCAGTTTAAACTAGCATGTGCACAGAAGCAATGTACACTTTCAAGTTGGGCTGAGATGGCTGGTTTTTCTTTGAGGCCAAACAAGGATGCCTGATAGACTATTGTATTCTTTGTAGCCTTTTAGGCTGTCCTGCTAGTATGAGGGTGTGGAGCAGGTTTTGCTAGACAAGGTGTGGTATGTCAGAATATTTACTACAGAAATATTATGATCCCATAATGTCATTGCCAAAATATTCTTCACCAAAATATTGAAGAGTTAAGTATATATAGGTATGTGTAGATTGACTATACCTAACACCAAAACTATGTGATTTGATGATATATCGCTAGTGTCAAGTTCTAAAGATGTGGAGTTAAGAATGGTGCAATCTATATTTTCCTTTTTAGATATTTTGGTTGAAGGTATTTTGGCTCTATTTATGATTTCATGACATTTAGTGCTCGATATTCCAATTCCATAACTTGATAAAGGTTCAAATTTACTAGTGCATCCACCACCATGTTTTTTTGGTAGAGATGAAAGGCAGAGTTTTTTCTCAAAGACCTTTACTTGGAATGTTGCCCAGATGAAATCCCAGAATTAATTAGTATTGTTTCTCTGCAGGCGGGCGGTGGGGCATATTGTATTCATCTACTATGAAGAGGTCAGACGAGCCTTGTACTTTAATTTTGGTTTAGGCCAATTTACATTGATGCTATTTGCCTGGTTCCAACACACAATTGCCTCAAGGCCCTTCAAAACGTCAGGACATTGGTCCTGTTGATAGCAGCGGTGGCCGCAAATCTCAAGGAGTGGGGGGTGGGGGTGAGGATACCAAGATGGAGGGGGCAAAATAAATTTTAAAAAAACCTTACCTTACCGTCATCTCCATCTCCTGCCACCTCACGCTCCTCTTCCTTTCATGTAGTGTCCCAACATTCACTGGGACACCAGCACAGGCTCCCCACTAATTCTGGTACAGCTTACATACTTAACATAGCATATAAGCAGCATCAGGATTGGTCTGAGCAGCAGTGACTGCCGCTCAGACACAAGCCTGGGGTCTGTTTGTTTCTCCAACCTGGCTGTATACAGAGCCGGGCTGGAGAAACCTAAGTGCGGTTCGGCTGGCCGGCCAAAGACACATGCGCAATTAGTGCACTCTCCCCACTTTCCCCTCCCACCTCCTGTGGCCCAGCCCCGTCCCTCCCCAGCACTGCTGGCTGAGCCAGCAAATGAAAAATGAAACGATAGAAAACTTTTGTTTTCATTTTTCATCTCCTGGCTCTTGGCCAGGGGGGAGACGCTCCTTTGCCATAGCAAAGGGGACGTCCCTACCTGTTGACATATGACACATAAATGTATCAAGTCAATCGTTTTAAATGAAGGTGCTGGTGGTGATAGCAGAACAGGTACAGTGGGGACTGAGTGTGCCATACCGCTTGGGGAAACATAATTCCTCCAACTATGCGGCTAGACAGGAAGGATTTGAACTATCATACCACAGTTTACACTAGTGTCAGGCTTTTGCCACTGTCTGTTGACGATATCGAATGATATTGTGGTACATTCTTTTGTAGGTGGCAGGCAGGCCTAATAGAACTGCTATTAATAGCTGACCGTCGCATACCGAGACTTGAGTTGTTTCCGTTGTGTAATGTGGTGACAACCTTGATGAGTGGTTTTACAGGATTCAGACTTTGCATGAGTTTGCGCTTATGCGCTGCTTATCATTTCAATTATTTGAGGGTAGAAGGAGCTCAGTGGATTCCTCCATTTGAAGGCGTCATGACTGTGTTGCCGCTTTTCTATGACCCCAGGAAGACAAAGAACACCCCTTGGAGGCGCTAAACGGATGCAGCACTGATAAGACAATGAAGGCATCTTCCTCCCAGTTGACGGGGAACATACAGGACGTCAGCTGTTTGTGTGGGGTACCAGAGGAATTTTAGGTCTCGTTTAAGATTCTGTTGCGAGCCATATTGTTTGCTTAGAGCCTACCCACTGCTTACCATTGGTTGACTTGATTGTCACTCTCATTTGCTTATTCTGATTGTGCAGCAGTCAGGGAAGGGCGTTCTACAAAATCGCAGCCTTCACTTCAAAGACCGGGCAACAAGCTATTATCTTTTGCACTTTGGCATTCGCTTTCTAACAAGTGTAGAGGGTGGCACGCGTTGTCGTCGAATCGGTCTTTCAACGCCAGCTAAAAGACACTGATACGTGTGCTGCTTTTGTTTAATTAATCACTTCTCCATTTTACTGCATCTTTCTTTTCACTTTGGTCCAGGCTCTAGCATCTTCCTTAATAATCTGCTAGTGGTCCTCCAGCCTCATTGTTTGATTTCTGCTTTTTTATCTCTCCCACATCTGTGATATTTTCTCCTCTTTCTAGTGCGTAATTACTGAACTCCGGTTTCTTGTCAGACATAACACTAGGTGTCGCTGTTGCAGCAGGCTCCATGTGTCGCTCCATTTCCTTGAAGTCTTCAGAGTTGCGCCTTGGTTCAGGGCAGCGGATGATTCTTCAGTAGGCAAGTGCAGACCCGTAGTCGTAGGCAGTGAATTTTCAATGCTGAAGGTTGCCAGACATGATATGTGATGTAAGCACTCGGGTTCTTTATAGGGCTATTTGCATGACTACGGATCTGAAGCTGTGGGAGGAGGTTATGACATTCAGAAGTAGTTTATCAGTACTTTGCACTGCTGTAAATTGACGCAAACCAGCGCGGAGTCTTGGTACGGTATTTTCCAGCACAAAACCTCTGTTGTGCCAGAAAGCTGCCATAAAGTAGCGCAAATAGTGCATTGGACTGCTTTGAGGTACTTTGCATCAAAAGGGTGTCCTATGAGTAATACTTGGGCATTCCAGAAATCCACCTTATGTTTTTGACACAAAGCCAGATCTACAAAGATGATCAAACCTGGCTATACAACAAAAAGATAATGGGGGTCATTCTGACCCTGGCTGCCGGTGACCGCCAGGGTCACCGACCACGGGAGCACCGCCAACAGGCTGGCGGTGCTCCCTCGAGCATTCTGACCGCGGCGGTTCAGCCGCGGTCAGAAACGGAAAGTCGGCGGTCTCCCGCCGACTTTCCGCGGCGGTCTCCCGCCGACTTTCCGCGGCTCGGGTGAATCCTCCATGGCTGCGGAGCGCGCTCCGCAGCCATGGGGATTCTGACACCCCCTACCGCCATCCTGTTCCTGGCGGGTCTCCCGCCAGGAACAGGATAGCGGTACCGGGTGCCGCGGGGCCCCTGGGGGCCCCTGCAGTGCCCATGCCCATGGCATGGGCACTGCAGGGGCCCCCGTAAGAGGGCCCCACTGTGTATTTCAGTGTCTGCAAAGCAGACACTGAAATACGCGACGGGTGCAACTGCACCCGTGGCACCTTCCCACTACGCCGGCTCCATTTGGAGCCGGCGTCCTCGTGGGAAGGTAGATTTGCCCTGGGCTGGCGGGCGGCCTTTTGGCGGCCGCCCGCCAGCCCAGGGCAAATTTCAAAATACCCTCAGCGGTCTTGTGACCGCGGAGCGGTATTTTGACGGGGGAACATTGGCGGGCGGCCTCCGCCGCCCGCCAATGTTAGAATCACCCCCAATGTCTCTTTGAGGCAGGCGTTAAGAAGAAGAGATGTAGTTCTCCAAACATTTCACTCATCTCCTGTGTGCTGCCCAGTACAACACACGTGTGAACTGTAAATAAAAGTGTCTAAGCATAGAATTTTGTACGAAAAAATTATCCTTTCAGTACACAACCTATGCCAGACATCACGAACACACATAGGCTTTAGGAAGTATGTTTGTGCGCCAAGGCAGAGGAAAACAACAGCAGCAGGCCATAAATATGGCTGTACACTGCTTTCACCCCTTAGCGCAGTGCAGTACAGCGCAACACAGTGCAGCAACTTGATTGCTGCTCTGCATTGTATTATAATTTAGTAAATGTGCCACACAGGGCTTTGTACATCAGGTAAATAGTATTGAATGTGACTCTGGCTTTCACTTTTTCACTGGAAGCTTCCTGTAACCATCTAGTATCAGACGTGTAGATAATTCTGCCTACTATGTCTGGATGGCTTCGTGTTTGCTCATCTGGCAAATACAGGAAGCTAACGTAGAGTGAGCTGGAATAGACTAACTTAAGTTAGTCTGTGCTATGCTTATTGTTGGACCTGGTCCTTTTTGCAGGGTCACTTCCAGCTTTTTGCCATCTGTTGAAAAACCTGTTTTGTTGGTATTAGGACTCTGCACTTTGTTCCCTGCCTGTGATCTCTCCTCCATGTGTGTTAAAATTGGCCTACGCCTAATTGGCATATTTAATTTGCTTGTATGCCCTGAATAAATGGTACTACCCGTACCCATGGCCTGTATATTAAATACTACTTGTGGGCAGCAGTACCCATTGTACCACCCACTGAAGAAGCCCTTTAAAACTTGTTTCAGTCCTGCCACTGCAGCCTGTATTGCAGTTTTATTCTGCCATTTCGACCTGACAAAATAAACCTTTTGCCAGGCTTACACCTTCCATTTTAATACTTATCAGTCACCCCTAAGGGTAGGCACTAAAGGCTCACAGGGCATGGTGCAGTGTATTTAAAACGCTGTATGTGTACTTACGCCAGGGGTCTCCAACCTTTTCTGTAGTGAGAGCTACTTCTGATAAGTGAAAATCATTGTGAGCTACTGCAGGCTAAGCAAGTTGTGCATTGTTACCAGACTCCACCACGCCCAACTTAACTAACTTTAAACCTAATGTCCGTGGAGCAAGATACTATGGTTTGGACAAGATACTTTGACTAAGGGCACTATGACAAGGCTGTGTCAGTGAAAGCATGTTCTTTGGGGATGTATGAACATGTGTGCGTATGAAAATAATATATATGTACACATGACTGAGAGACTTTGTTGTATGTACTTGTGGCCCAGGACATACCTTTCACCATATGTGGCACTGTTACATGTATAACACAAATATACAGCCACTTTTTAAATGGGAGAAATTTAAAGCGCAGAAAAATGTTCTGCAAAAATGTTCAAAATATTTTTCTCCATTTTACATTTCTCCTACTTAAAACAGTGACTGTATTTTTTATGTATACATATGGCACTGCACTGAGAAAATTAATCTGAAGAATTAACTTTGTTTATATGCATTCCATAAAACTCATCATTTAAATTTTCTCCCATTTCCCAGTGTCTCATTTACAAACACCAGGCATCTTGCTCCCACTGGCCTGTCAACATGGTGCCATATTTATAACAGAAAATACATTTGTTTAAATGGAAGGAATTTTAAGTGAAGAAACATGCTCCATAAAACTCAAGAAAGATATTAAGAGTTATGTTTCATAGAAAAATATTTCTTAACTTTAAATTCCTCCCATTTAAAAAAATGACAATTTTTTAGTTATAAATATGGCACAGTACCTACTGGCCACTGGGAGCAAAAAGCCAGCTGCTTGTAAATCTGACACTTTGAAATGGAGGAAATTAAAATGAAGAGTTAATCATGAAGTTAACTTTTCATTTTAATTTTCTTCCATTGACAAACATTCAGACACATAGGCCCTCATTACGACCCTGGTGGAGGGTGATAAAGTGGCGGTAATACTGGCAACAGGCTGGCGGCAAATACTGCCAAATTATGACCATGGCGGTGATATCACCCATAGACAGCCAATGTACCACACCAACCGCGGAAACAACAGCCAACATGGAGGTAGCAGCCAACAGCCAGGTGGAAGACAAAGTACCAGCCACCATATTTCGACACAGGAAACTGCCACCTTTTCCGGGGCGGTACCAACGCCATCAAAAGCCTGGCAGAAACAGAGCTCAGAAGTGAAAGGGCTCACCATTGGAGACACAGGGAAGAACCACGCCGCCATGGAACCCGAACTGCAAGTCTTCCAGATGATCTTCTACGTTATGCTCCACCTGGAACACCAACACCGACGAAGACGACGACGGTGAGTACAGCCATCTAGCACACAAGGGAGGGAGGGAGGAAAACGAGAGTGACACACATGCACAACACACACCCGACACACACACACACCATACACACAATGAGCTGCACAAGAAAAACATTTTGTCCCCGAAAAATGGCAGAATAATGCAAGGACAACAGGAATTGACTAAAGTGATTGTAATCAGATCAACATCAAAATTAATCAATCAATTTGGCAATTAAACAGATATGTACAAATGTACAAAAAAGGGACACTGCCCATTCCAAAGTTCAAAGGGCCCACATGGCCACAGGGCACAGTCTAAGGCCCAACTCGAATCCTGAGCACATCCGGATAGAGCACTGCAGGGGCATCAGTTTGCAAATAGGCAAGCACCTCAGGGGGAGAAGGAGGGCACCTCAGACGGATGCGGGAACAATCCCACTGGTTCTGGAGGGGGCAACATGCCCATTGCTTTATCCTGGGGAGTAAAAGGCCACAGTCTCTGGAGTGGGTGTCTTTCACACTGGTTCTGGAGGGGACAACATGCCCATTGCTTTGTCCTGGGGAGTGCAAGGCCACAGTCTCTGGAGTGGGTGTCTTTCACACTGGTTCTGGCGGGGAGAGCCACAGTCTCTCAGGTAGGTGACTACCCCACTCGTTCTGGAAGAGGCAACATGCCCATTGATTTGTACGGGGGAGTGCAAGGCCACAGTTTCTGAAGTGGGTGTCTTTCCCACTGGTTTGGGAGGGGGCAACATGCCCATTGCTTTGTCCTGGGGAGTGCAAGGCCACAGTCTCTGGAGTGGGTGTCTTTCCCACTGGTTCTGGAGGGGGCAACATGCCCATTGCTTTATCCTGGCTAGTGCAAGGCCACAGTCTCTGGAGTGGGCGTCTTTCCCACCGGTTCTGGAGGGGGCAACATGCCCATTGTTTTGTCCTGGGGAGTGAAAGGCCACAGTCTCTCAGGTGGGTGACTACCCCACTGGTTCTGGAGGGGGCAACATGCCCATTGCTTTATCCTGGGCCATAGTCTCTGGAGTGGGTGTCTTGGCAACTGCTTCTGGAGGGGGCAGCCTGCACAGTAGCCCCTGGAGGGTGGACTACCTGGTGCCCTCTGGCGGTGATGGCTGCATGGTGGTGGTGGTTGGGGGAGGCTCCTGGGCAGCCCTTTCACTCAGTGATGGCTGCATTGTGGTGGTGGTTGGGGGAGGCTCCTGGGCAGCCCCTGCACTCCCTGATGGCTGCCCATCCACATCTGGCGGTGGGGGCCCTGTGACAGCTGGTGGTGGTGGTGGTGTTAGCCTGACCACTTCCGCTGGCGTAGCGTGCCTCTTCTCCTATTCATGGGTCAGGGAACCCTTACCCTTCCTGGCAGGGGTGGATGGGCTCTTCTCCTCTCTACCTGGTGGTGCAGGCTCCTTCCCCTTCCTCACAGCTGGTGCTGGCTCCTTTCCCTTCCGCACAGCTGGTGCAGGCCCCTTCCCCTTCCTCACAGCTGGTGCAGGACTCTTCCCTTTCATCCCTGGTGGTGCTGGCTCCTTCCCCTTCAGTGTCGTAGGTCCTGTATCCTTACCATCACGAGTAAGTGGTGCTACCACTGTCCCCGTGGACTGTTTGGCTGAGGTGCTGGGATTTGTCCTTGGTACCCTGCCCATACGTGCAGGGCAGGGGGGGAGGGGTAGGGAAGAGGTCAAGTTGGGCAAGGAAAAGCTTTTTAGGGACGTTGGGGCGGGAGGAGTTAGGGGTAATGTGAGTGGAGGATGAGGGAGTGGTTGTCGGAGGTGTATGTCTGCTGGATATGGGTGCAGGTGCATGGGCTGTATGCTGATGTGAGGTGGATGGCTGTTGGGTGTCTGAGTGCTTGCATTTGTGTCCTTTAGGGGGGGGCAGACACAGTGGGAGAGGCACGGGGGACGCATGCATCGATGTTGTGGAGATGTCTGCCAGTAAGGTGTGTGTTCTGCTTGGTGTAGTAATGCTGGTAGTGAATGTTGATGTAGCGCATGCAGGTGTGAGTGTGGACGTAACTGGGAGGGAAGTGGAGGAAGAGGAGGAGGAGGAGGAGGAGGAGGAGGAGGAGGAGAGACAGTGGAGGCTGTGGATGCTGTTGTGTCTGCAACAGTATGGTGTTTGTGTGATTGCCTGTGTGATGAAGTGTGGTGCTTGTGTTTGTCTGTGCCACTCTTGGGTGTTGCCTTGTGTGCATGCTCGTCTGTTTGTGTGCTTGGGATGGGTTGGGGTTGAGGAGAATGGGACTGGGAAGTGGGAGTTGGTGGGGGACGGTTGAAACAGGGACAATGGCTGCCATCAGAGAGGAGGCCAGAGCCTGAATCGATCTCTGTTGGGCCGCCAAACCACCATGAATGCCCTCTAGGAATGCAGTGCATTGCTGCATTCGGGATGCCAGCCCCTGGATGGCATTCACAAGGGTTGACTGCCCTACAGTGATGGATCTCGGGAGGTTAATAGCCTCCTCACTCAGGGCAGCCGGGCTGACTGGGGCATGGCCTGAGGTACCTGGGGCGAAGGAGATGCCCACCCTCCTAGGTGAGCGGGCACAGGCAACCCGCAGAGGGGCTACTGGGAGGGCAGTGCTGGTACAGGGGTGGCGACTCTACCTGCAGCTGGGGTGGTCACAGGGGTGTCCGCCACCCCCAGGGTGGTCCCATCGGAGGAGGTATCAGAGTCTGTGTTATCCCCTCCAGTCTCCACCGTGGTGCTCTTCTCGCCCTCTGTCCCACTGGGTCCCTTTGGCGTCTGTGGACTCTGCCTCCAGGGTCCTGTGGGATGCAGCTCCCTCCATCGCCGGTGTCTCTGCTCCTACGCCAGATGATGCTAATGCACATAAAGAGAGGATGACAAAACAAGAAAGGGGGGGGAGAGAGACAAAGGGATACACTGGGTCACTGACTGCACCAATACCACCGTTGGTGTACACAGCACCCTCACAGACAGGGAACAGGCCTAATCACTATGCATTGCACTACCAGTGATATGGCTAGTCACCAAGGCATGAGGAGCAGCATACACCACCAACTACAGCACACCTGGACCCACACAGCCTTGCCTAGAAGTGTATACTAACAAGCTAGGTTACCTGTATTTACCATGCAACCCTTACCCTTCAGAGGACCTACACTGCTATGTCTGGTCTGGCCTGGCCTTAGGGGCACCCACTAACACACAACCACCACCCGGATACCACCCCACCAGCCATAAGTTGTAACTATACCTACTGTACTCACACCCTTGTGGCTGCTATGATGCCCTCAAGCGCCCATCCAGCTCAGGGTAGGCCACTGCCAGTATGCGGCCCATTAGGGGTCAGGGTACGACGGGCACCCCTTCCTCGTTGGGAGGCCATCCCCAGCTGGGCTTCCTCAGTCTTCTGTGCCCAGCGTCTCTGGTCCTCCCACTGTTTGCGACCAGGGGTGCTCCGCCTGCCATAGACCCCCAGGCTCCGCACCTCCTTGGCGATGGTACGCCATAATCCCTTCTTTTGACAGGCGCTGACATGCAGAGGTAAAACATACAGTAGAACTACATTAAACGAACAGTCCAGCCTGTCATGCACATGGCCCACCATACCCAATCCCATCAACATTTCAAAACCCATAGGCCAGCTCACAACATGTACACTGCCAAGAGGAAATCCACCCATCCCCCACCTACCCTTACACAATGCCTTCACACACAACTCCATGCATTCATGCCACATGCATCGTGCCCACAGTGTACTCACCTGATTGGTCTGGAGGCCCATACAGCAGTCCGTACTGTGGTAGGACCCCATCAACCAGTCCTCCAACTGCTCAGAAGTGAAGGCTGGGGCCCTTTCCCTGGTCCATGGTAAGTTCCAGACACAGGTCACAGCAGCACATACATTCTAGGTCTTCTCCTGTGGAAAATCAGGAAACAAGTGATGATTGTTAAATAAAATGGCGGTCACGTCCGCGACGGTATATACCATCACCGTCGACGTACATCTCCATTGGCCACTGTACCTGATAGGGCCCAATGTTATCCAATGAAGAACTGAATGGCTGTTCAGACCCGCCTACCGCCACGGCGCACAACGTCGGCTGAATTACCTCACTTCCACCAGTCCCTCCACACAGGATAGGCGGGAGCCATTTCAGAGGGGGGGGGGAATGGGCCTATCGATAATTGCTGTGTCACAGGATAAAAAACACATACTTTTAAATCCCACTGTCCCAAAACATGATTGCACGATGTGGACTACTGATGTGGTATAGTTGTTCAAATTGTGACATCCTACTCACTCTTGTGTCCCTTAGATTCCTAACACTGCAGATGAATAGGATATGGAGACATACCCCCATGTACAGACCCCTGGTGGACTTAGCTTCACTGGAGGACAGGCACATAATACTCACCTATAGACTGGACAGGGCCACAATCACAGAGCTGTGTGGTCAGTTGGAGCCTGACCCGATTTCAGCTATCTGTCATCCGACTGGGATCCCCCCTCTTGTGCAATTTCTGCCAGTGCCCCATTTCCTGGCAACTGGTTCTTTCCAGGTGACAGTGGGCTTGGCAACTGGAATGTCACAGCCAATGTTCTCAATAGTGCTGGCAAGAGCCTTGTCCGCCCTGATAAAACACATGTGCAGCTACATTGCTTCCCCCCAGGTGGAAGATTTGGCCACTGTGGAGGCCGAGTTTTATGCAATGGGACATATCCCCAATATATATTTTTTTTAAAACTCTATTTTATTGAGTTTATAATAAACAAATAAATACAAAGCAAGCAGTGCATTTTCATATGAGATATCAAAATGTCCCTTGTTCTCCTGGGCGGAGCATGATGATACCTGTAGGCAAAAACATGGAACATATCCAATCAGATTAGAAATAGATACCCCCCCCTTCCCTCACGAAGGACCTCATTTGTAACCAAGTCATTCATACGCCATGTTTACCAGTGTTATTCTATTTCCACAGTTGGTTGTCACCTATGTGCATAGCATAACATTCTACGATCAAGGATCCTCATCCGTGCTTTAATCAGAGCTGGACTCCTGGACCCCTGTGAAGCGTTCTAGCAGTGTACTCCAGGACGTTATGTCTGTCAGCGCCCATTCTTCCCTACGTGTCAGTCTCATGTTTTGTTCTTCGACCACACCCCATTCCAAAACATCACGGTACCAGTTAGAAGGGGATCGGCTATGTGTACCCATCCAGCCTATAGCTACCTTTCGCATAGCCAGCATCAAAGCAAGCTGCACAAATCTGTATGGGACGCGCCTACCCCGTGATCTCTGTATTATACCCAGGAGGCAAGCCAATGGCGTTGCCTCGAGCCTCAGACCGGTGTCCCCGTCCAACTTCCGAACCACCACCCACCAAAATTGCTGTACCTCCCTACAGGCAGGCCAAGTGGAGAAGGGAGACACCTGTCTCCCCACATCGAGGACACCCAGTCCTCCTTGTCGGCCCATTTTATTAAGTCGAGCAGGTGTGATGTATACACGATGGACAAAACTAAAGTGCAACAACTTAAATCTGTGGTTACAAGAGACTGTGCGCACCAGAGACGGTGCCAAATTCCAGTCCACGTCTTCTATGGGGTTCTCCAGCTCTCAATCCCAGGCCCTACGCACTGCACACTCTACACCCCACTATCGTCACACAGCGCTCTATAAAACAGAGAAATCAAGTGGGAATCCTCTCCCCAATTTATTAACCCATTCAACATCTTTGATGCCAGGGGGCCACCGGGAACCCAGTCCAGACCTCTTGAGCCACACAATCTTAATCTTGGCATATTGAAAGAACTGGCCAGCGCTCAATCCAAACGTATCTTGCACCTCCCGAAAGGAAATAAACTCACCATTGGGATATAAATCACCCGCCACCAAGTAGCTGCCCATTCTCCAAGCCTCCATTGACATGAAAGTATCCATATCCCGAAAGGGGGCCTAATTCCAGATCTTCAGTTCCTTTTCGAAGGGGCCTCGTCAGAGTATTTTCTTAACCACCTCTTCCCAGATCGCAGCTGTATTCTTAACCAGATAGGGGACAGGAGTCACTGACCTACCTCCCGACATTAATGCATGCACCAGTGCCTCATCTCCCAACATGCCAGTGAATGGCCGCTTCTCCCAATTATCCGTTTCGTCATCCACTTAGCAGCATGTTGTAAATGAGCCGCATAATAATAGAATCTACTATTAGGGAGTGCCAAGCCTCCATCTTCCATATCCCTTTGCAACGTGGACAACGCCACCCTGCTATGACGGTCAGCCCAAACCAAGGAAATTAACAAGCTATGCAGATGATTAAAAAGCTGAGCCGTCAATGGAAACAAAGAATTCTGGACCAGGTGAAGACACAGCGGCAAGAACACCATGTTTGCCACAGCTGCCCTTCCTGTCACGGATAGAGGCAGCTTATTCCAGAATGATACAGAGCGCTCTAAACCCTTCACCACCCGTTTCACATTGTGTGTCAGATGTGCCGTCACCATATGTGTAACCCATATGCTCAGATATCAAAAACTTTCAAGTTGCCACCTGAGCCTCACCTCAGGCTTATCATCTGGTGGGGCATCACATAGTGATCCTAGAGGAAACAGCAGTGACTTCTTCCTATTCACCCGTAAACCAGATACAGCCCCAAATTCTTCCATCAACTGTAACAACAGGGGGACGAGACACGTGGCTCTCGAACGTACAGCAATGCATCATCTGCATACAGGGAGACGATATGAGTGACCCGACCCACCTGAACACCCTCGGGCCCCAATTCCTCCCGCAGTCAGGCCACCAGCGGTTCTACCGCTAAAGCAAAGAGGACCGGCAACAATGGGCATCCCTGCCTGGATCCCCTACCAATCGTCCAAACATCCGAGAGTTCTCTGCTCACCCGAACACGTGCAGTGGGAGCAGTGTACAACAAACGAACCCAAGCACAAAATTGAGGGCCAAATCCCATTCCCTGCAGAACTGCCAATATACCTCCACTCCATAGTGTCAAAAGCCTTCTCTAGATCCAGCGATACTAATACCAATTTGTCTACCGCCCCTGCCATTTCATGTAAAACGTGTGCCAAATGGCGTAAGTTGTAAGTAATACTGCGACCGGGAATGAATCCACATTGTTCCTCGTGTACTAGACCCCGGATCACTCCACGCAGTCGAGTAGCCTAAATTGTACACAGGATCTTGACATCCGTATTAAGCATAGTAAGCACGCGATAAGAGGAAGAGTCATCAGGATCCCCCACAGGCTTAAGCATTAGATAGGCAATGCCCTGCCGCATGGTCTCAGGAAGAATACCCTGATCCCGAGCTTCCTCAAAAAACCTCTCCCTCAGAAGGAGAGGAAACGTCTGGTACAACTTGATCAGGAAACTGTCCCCACCAGGCGATTTAGACTTCAACAACGCCTTCAGAGCCGCACCCACTTCTTCAACTGTTATGTCAGCCTCTAGGCTTTCCATACAGTCAGGCTCCAGCTGCAGAAGGCTCACCCGTTTCAGAAACTCACCTAAGCTAACATCCGAGACAGGAGGACCATCCCTGGACACAACCGGCAAATGCTCCACTAATACCCAAAAGATATCTCTGCGATTAGTAACCTGTACCCCCTCCGCATTCCTAATACGCAAATGGGAGGAGAGTCAACCTCCTACTTAAGGAGCCATGCCAACAATTCACCAGATTTGTCTCCCTCCCTATGGAGACACTGTCTATGCGATCTAAGGGTAACCTTATCCAGCGTGTCCCAGCAGTCACTAACCTTCTTAAACAGCCGAAGCTGCTCCAGCTTAACCTCCGGAGTTACCGGTGTCTGGTGCTGAGCTACCTCCAGTTCACTTTCCCAATCTGTAAGTTCCTGTTCCATTTGTTTGCGTACCCCACATGCAGTGCTGATACATACTCCCCTTAAGACCGCCTTCATGGCGTCGCATTCTGTGCCCCTTGAGTTAGCCGTACCCCAATTCAAATCCAAAATAGTCCTTAAAGGGCCACCGACATTTTCTCACAACAGCCAGCCACCATAAAAAATGAGGGAGGTATACGCCAACCACGAGACACATTAGCATCAGATCCCCATAGCACATGCATCAGTACTGGTGCATGATCAGACAGATATCTCCCCAAATGCTTGGCATCCATTACCTGTGAACAAGTCTGTCCGCCCAAGAGGAAACGATCCAACCGACTATATGTATTCTGTGTCTTAGAGTGACAGGTGTATTCCCTAGCCTTCGGATGCAGTTCTTTCCATCCATCCCAGAGTCCTAGATTATGCATAGCCCCTGTGAGGGATCTCATCGATGGTTTGGTTCCTAATTTAGGAGGAGAACGATCCACTTCACCATCCAATATGCAATTATAGTCTCCAGCCCATATCAGAGGGGAAACTATCCCCTCCTCCAGCATTTCAGTTATGTTGTCATAAAAGGAGGGATCATTTATGTTAGGTGCATAAGTGTTTAGAATGGTAAGGGGCATTCCATCCAAAGTGCCATGTAAATGTATATATCGCCCTTCCTCATCTGCTTCACTGTAGATATGTGTAAACGGGACCCCAGGGGCAATCCAGGTCAATACCCCTTGCATAAGAGGAAAAGGAGGTGACCCTGCCACTTTCTAGCCAACTTATGTGATTCCTCTTCTGTCAAATGAGATTCCTGTAGACACGCTATATGGACCCAATGCCGTCTCAGGAAGGAGTGTACTCTGTAACACGTAGTGTAGCTCTCCAGCCCCTTACATTCCATGTCAGTATATTAATAATTCGACCCATGTTAAAATTGCATATCCACCCCTCCCGCTAGGGCCCCCCCTCCAGCTCCTCGCCCAGAAGAAAAAGGCGAGACAAGTCCCAACCACCCATCTTACACTCAACAATGCACTGCCATTATGAACATCAAACCGTTGAGAACTTGCGCAAACTGTGCACACCCGAACACCTGTACCCACCCCGGATGAACAGTAAAACATACTTATCAAAACATACTGTGGATCCATATATATGTATGCTGCCAGGACAACAGCCCACACCACAACACCCAAAAAGCCTACCACAACAGTGGAAGTAAACACCCCCCGTCCCCACCAGTATACACAGTGCCTTCCACCCCATCCAAACGTCACCTAGGATAAACATTTCCCCCACAACCACATAGTACAAAGACATATGAAGCCCCTTTAGACAACTTCAGTAAGAGTTTCATAACTCCCAATCATGCAAGGCATGGTCCACAGGCTGAACAAAAGGCCCCCGGCCGAGCCGCACAAGCAGTATCCCCTAAAGGCCCACATATTCAAGAATCAACAGATTGCACCACAGCCTCCATGTCCGATGGGCCAGCAAGTTCAACAGCTTGCTCAGTATCCACCACCGCTATAGTACCATCCTGCTGGATTTCAATTCTGCTGACAGAGTTATCACAACGCTGCGCAGAGACCCGGGACGGGCCATCTCCACGCCTCCTCCAGTCTGTACCATCCGCTCCAGAAGTACGAACCAAACCAACTCCAGACCGCCCAGAAGGATCCAGGACAACCCTGTCCCTCATGTCCAGCCATAATCAGACTTCCTCAGGATGCTCAAAGATCTGCAATTTGCCTCCCGAGATCACATTCAGCCATGCCGGATACAACAACATGTATCTGATTTTCATAGCACGAAGCATGGCATTCACCTCTAGAAACCCTTTTTGGGAGGACTGGACTTTATTCGTATAGTCTGGGAAGATGGAAATCTTGTGATTCTCAAAGATAGCCCTATCGGTCTCACGGACGGTCCGTAGGATACAGTCCCTGTCTTTATAGTTCAGGAGGCACGCTATGATGGCCCTCGGTGGTGCCAAGGGCCGAGGAAGAGCAACCAGAGCCCTATGAGCGCCCTCCACCACAAACACCCTGGACAACCCCTCTGGCTGCAATAGTCCTCTGATCCATTGTTCAATAAAGCTTTCCACTGTGGAGCCTTCCGTGTGTTCTGGCAATCCAAGAAGGCTCACGTTGTTATGTAGAGATCTGCCCTGTAAATCCTCCAGCCGCGCCTCTAATGACCCAACAGTAGAAGTGACCTAGCCATCTGCTTGCGCAATGTGCCCACCTCTGTTTACAAGTCCACAATGGACCCCTCCACCACCTTGACCTTATCAGATACCTTGTTGAAGTCAGCTCTCAAAAGGTTCACCTCCACAGCCACTGTTTCTATTTTCCCCTCCAGGGCCATGAGTGGCGGCTAACAGCTCAGCACGAGTGGGCTCCCCCGCTGTGTCTGGAGCCTCTAATGCCTCTCCCGACCCTCCCATGTGAGTCTGTCTCTGTGGGAGCGGCGTAGGTGTAGTAGATTGCTCCATCTTATTCCCCTGCGATGGTGCAGTCTGCCGATGTCGCCCCATCTTACCTCCACAAATTAACATTAGGATGTATTACCACCAGGGCAATGCAGATCCGCTGTCCAGCCCAAATGTCCACCGCAGGGGTGCACATGCTGCAACGCTGACCATTCCATCCTAGCGTGGGTCAGGTGTGCCCACTGCGCATAGGATTACAGATCCCAGTCCTCTACTCCCCTGCACCAACTCCAGGAGTAGAAGAAACAAACACCTCACTGTTGCAGCGGAACCACCCGTCGAGCCCCAGATCAGCTTCCCTCATCGCCGCTCCCTAGAGAGCTCTGCAGAACTGTGCACCACACCAGGCCACTCTCACGTGACCCAGCCTAGGCCTTGAACCACCTTCACTCCTGTCCTTGTAGCTCACCAAAGTCATGCAAGTCTAGTCCTCTGTGCACTTGGGGAGCAACATACCTGCAGGCCATCCAGGAGTGTCATTACGGAGCATGCCGATACCAGCGCCCGCCCCGATTCTAGTCTTCTTCTCTGCCGACTCCGAGGGGGGGGCAGCCCCAATTAGCCCCCCTGCGCATCCAGCCACCCGGTCTGGGGCCAGCAGGCAGCCGTGCCTGCCGGCAAAGGCCGCAATAGGCCCGCAGCATGAGCACCGGTGGTGCCTGTCCAACCAGGCCCGACCCCGCGCACCAAGCGACCCAGAGCTCCAACTGGGGCCAAAATCAGGCAGGGGCCAGTCGGCGTCGTCAGGGCTCCGCCACCTGCTGCTGCAGGGGGTGCACTACTGTCTAGCACCCAGGATCCCTGTAGGGTATAACAGGGATGGCGGAGCGCACTAGAGACTCATCCCGCCGGCCATCTTGGTTGGCCATGCCCCCAATATAATTGGGGCGATTGACGGTACACATATTGTGTTTGTCCCCCCCACCCAGACAAAACGAACAGGTGTACAGGAATCGTAAGAGTTTTCACTCCATGAATGTGCAGATGGTGTGCCTGGCAGACCAGTACATTTTCCAGGTCAATGCTAATCATCCTGGGTCGGTGCATGATGCCTTTGTCCCGAGGAATAGCAGCATCCTAAATGTGATGGCCCAACTATAGAGGCACAGGGTGTGGCTTATAGGTGAGCCTCGGTCCCTTACCCAGTGTATATTGGTGTATGCCTATGCTGTTGGCCAAATAGGATAGTGTGTGGCTAAATATTGTCCCTCAATATTTGCAGGTGA